>NW_028318952.1:147500-474651 GCF_062004578.1 Staurois parvus
TTGTATAAAATAAAAAAACGCAGAGGCGATCAAATACCACCGAAAGAAAGCTCTGTTTGTGGGGAAAAAGGGCAAGTGATCTCCATCAAGCTTCATCATAGTGACTAGCAGTTACCAGTACATTGTATCTTTCAGCTGTGAACTGTCACTGTATCTCTGATCCCATTCTTTGTACAGAGCCACCAATCACCAGTAATTTGGGTGCAGCGTTGCATGACCGCGCAATTGTCAAAGTAATGCAGCGCCGTATCCAGGGGCGGACTGACCATTCGAGCACTGCTCGAGGGCCCGGGGTCAGTAGGGGGCCCCATGAAATGCCCTTTACCTTTTTATAGGCTTTTTTGGGTGTGCTTTAAGTGTGGGCAAGGACACAGGGGCCCCATGATCCCTACTGACCGGGGGCCCCATGAGTTGTCAGTCTGCCCATGGCCGTATCGCAAAAAATGGTTTGGTCAGGAAGGGGGGTAAATCCTCTGGAGGGTAAGTGATCTCCATCAAGCTTCATCATAATGACTAGCAGCTACCAGTACATTGTATCTTTCAGCTGTGAACTGTCACTGAATCTCTGATCTCATTCTTTGTTCAGAGCCACCAATCACCAGTGCGGCCGGTTAGCTCAGTTGGTTAGAGCGTGGTGCTAATAACGCCAAGGTCGCGGGTTCGATCCCCGTACGGGCCATGTGATTTTTACATGTTTGCTGTCTAATGAGACAAATCGTAGACCCTCCTTGATGCCTGATCACATGATCCTGCTACTATCACATTTTATACCTTCAATGATTTCACCCAAATTTACATCCTATCTGTTCCAATCCAACTCATCTTTTCCCCTCTGTACAGTCACATGACTTTTTTTTTAAAAATGTAATATTACCTCTGTTTGGATTTTCATCACGTTAGAACCGTGTCAACCGATCCTGATGGCATGTTACAGGTCACGGTCCACGTTGTCACCGCAAGTGGAACAGATGTTTATTTTTACAAGATTTTGCTTCAATATTTCACAACCTTTTTTATCGCAGAGAAAACTCGCATTTGAGCGATCCTACCTACACATGATCCTGCCTATAAGACATAAATCACAGCTCTTTAATTTATAAGTAGAAGTGCAGTAGATAAATACCATACCATTGTTTTGAAAGAGTAATTCTGCTCACGTGATATTAATTACAGCTCATCAATTTATAATTAAAAGTCCTGTAAATAAATGTCATGCCTTGATTTTGCAAGTATGATCCTGCCTATAAGATAAAGATCACAGCTCTGTAATTTATAAGTAAATGTTCTGAATCTCATGCCATGATTTTAAATGTGCGATCCAGCCTACGTGATATAAATTGCAGCTCTTCGATTTGTAAGTAAAAGTCCCGTAGATGAATATCATGCCATGATTTTAAACGTGCGATCCAGCCTACGTGATATAAATTGCAGCTCTTCGATTTGTAAGTAAAAGTCCCGTAGATGAATCTCATGCCATGATTTTAAACGTGCGATCCAGCCTACGTGATATAAATTGCAGCTCTTCGATTTGTAAGTAAAAGTCCCGTAGATGAATATCATGCCGTGATTTTAAACGTGCGATCCAGCCTACGTGATATAAATTGCAGCTCTTCGATTTGTAAGTAAAAGTCCCGTAGATGAATATCATGCCGTGATTTTAAACGTGCGATCCAGCCTACGTGATATAAATTGCAGCTCTTCGATTTATAAGTAAAAGTCCCATAAATGAATATCATACCATAATTTTAAATGTGCGATCCAGCCTATGTGATATAAATTACAGCTCTTCGATTTGTAAGTAAAAGTCCCATAGATGAATATCATGCCGTGATTTTAAACGTGCGATCCTGCCTACGCGATATAAATGGCAGCTCTTCGATTTATAAGTAAAAGTCCCGTAGGTGAATATCATGCCGTGATTTTAAACGTGCGATGCAGCCTACGTGATATAAATTACAGCTCTTCGATTTGTAAGCAAATGTCCCGTAGATGAATATCATACCGTGATTTTAAACATGTGAGCCAGCCTCATTGATATAAATTACAGCTCTTCGATTTATAAGTAAAAGTCCCGTAAATGAATATCATACCGTAATTTCAAACATGCGATCCAGCCTACGTGATATAAATTACAGCTCTTCGATTTATAAGTAAAAATCCCGTAGATGAATATCATGCCGTGATTTCAAACATGCGATCCAGCCTACGTGATATAAATTACAGCTCTTCGATTTATAAGTAAAAATCCCGTAGATGAATATCATGCCGTGATTTTAAACGTGCGATCCAGCCTACGTGATATAAATTACAGCTCTACGATTTGTAAGTAAAAGTCCCATAGATGAATATCATACAGTGATTTTAAACGTGCGATCCTGCCTACTTGCTATAAATTACAGCTCTACGATTTGTAAGTAAAAGTCCCATAGATGAATATCATACCGTGATTTTAAACGTGCGATGCAGCCTACGTAATATAAATCACAGCTCTTCGATTTATAAGTAAAAGTCCTGTCAAAAAATGTCTGGCTATCATGTTGCAAGCATGATTCTGCCTGTAAGACATAAATCACAGCTCTTTAATTTATAAGTACAAGTCCTGTAGATAAGTATCACACGGTGAATTTTTCAAGCGTGATCCTGGCTATGTGATGTCAATTACAGCTCATTCATGCAGTAAGTCACCGCCCTTCCATTTATAAATAAAAGTCCTGTAGGTGAATATCATACCATGATTTTGAAAGAGTGATCCTATCTATGTGATATAAATTACAGCTCATCAATTTATAAATAAAGGGCCTGTAGATAACTGTCACACTGTGATTTAGCTAGTATGATCCTGACTATAATATACACAGTAGGTCAAGTCCAGTAGATAAATATCATACCGTGATCCTCTTATGTGATATTAATTACAGCTCATCAATTTATAATTAAAAGTCCTGCAGATAAATGTCATGCCTTGATTGAGCAAGTATGATCCTGCCTATAAGAAATAAATCACAGCTCTTTAATGTATAAGTAAAAGTCCAGTAGATAAATATCACGCCATGATTTTGAAAGAGCGATCCTGCTTATGTGATGTAAATTACAGCTCATCGATTTATAACCAAAAGACCTGTGGATAAATATCACGCCATGATTTTGAAAGAGCGATCCTGCTTATGTGATGTAAGTTACAGCTCATCGATTTATAACCAAAAGACCTGTGGATAAATGTCACGACATGATTTTGCAAGCATGACCATGGTTGTTCGAGTGTGATCCTTGCTATAAAATATAGATTACAGCTCTTCAATTTATAAGTCCTGTAGATGTATATTATGCTGTGATTTGGAAAGCGGGATCCTACCTATGGGATATAAATTGCAGCTCTTCGATTTATATTTAAAGGGCCTGTAGATAAATGTCAGGTTGTGATATTTCAAGCATCCTGCCTACAAGATGTAACAGCTCCTTGATTTATAGGTAAAGGTGCTGCAGATGACACCAAGACTTGTTTTCATTCGAACTTTCACAGCTCAGTCTCGGATTGCATAAGAGATCATTAGTTCCTCGGCCATCGATTAATCATGCGCGAGAACAGGGGCAACGCTCGATTGACTATGCCTGGTGGGTGACAGCCCTGGCCGCTGCGCGGTCACCTTATTGGTAGGCGGGAGGGAAAACGCGCGGCTCGGATTGGCCTTCCTACTGCTCCGTAGAGCTACTGGCCACGCCCCTTGCCCCTGACCTTCCTCTGAAGCCCTCGTTAGAAACGTGACGGTCGTCGATCAAGACCGAGCAGCGGGAGGCTGAGAATCGGTCCTGGCGGAGAGCGGGGCGGTTTGAGCGGCGGTTGTAAGTGCGTCATTCCCTCCGACAAGATGGCGGCGCCGAGCGGCTACGACAAAATGGCGACAGAAGTGGCGGAGGAGTACATGCAGGTGGTGGTCGGCGAGGACTTGGAGCCCGGGCAGCAGGTGGTGGTCCTGCAGGGGGCGGCCGGGGAGGAGATGAGGGGGGCGGCCACCATCAGTCCAGAGCTGTTGCAGACCATCGCCCACACCGACACTATCTACTATGTGCAGCCCGACGGCAGCCTGGTGCCCGGGGGAACCCTGGCCGAGGTGACCGGGGGAGGAGGGGCCACCATCGGGGCCCCTAGCATGATGGACGCCGCCCTACAGCTGAAGAACGTGGCGGACCATGTGGCCCTCAAGCAAGGAGTCCCCAACCAGGTGACCAGGATCCTCAACCAGAAGGTGACTGTCCTGCCCGGGGCGCCATGATGTGCAACTCCGGGACGAAGTTTGTTTGGGGTGGAGCTGGGAAAAGTTTATTTTTTTAATTAAATATTGGTCAGTGACCCCCAGTAGGAAGATTTACTCACTTCCTGTTCCTGTGACACCTCTACAGGATGTAGGTGGAGCATTGTCATCGCAACAGGAAGAATATTCTGGCTGAGGAGGGTGATGTGCCAGGACATCCTGTCCAGACAGGAGGTTAGGGGAAGTCTCCCCAATAGGAACTCAGGTGGCAGAAAAGTTCTGGCAGAGGAAGCTCCTCCTCTTCCTCCTCCCATGAAATATAAAGTTGTGGTTGGAGATGGACTCCCGTGGAGGAGGCACCCTGGCGGGGGGGGTTGTCGGCGCGGAGGAGGCACTCGGGGGGTTGTCGGCGCGGAGGAGGCACTCGGGGGGTTGTCGGCGCGGAGGAGGCACCCTGGGGGGGGGGGGGTGTCGGCGCGGAGGAGGCACCCTGGTGAGGGGGGGGTTGTCGGCGCGGAGGAGGCACCCTGGGGGGGGGGGGGGGGGTTGTCGGCGCGGAGGAGGCACCCTGGTGAGGGGGGGGGTTGTCGGCGCGGAGGAGGCACCCTGGGGGGGGGGGTTGTCGGCGCGGAGGAGGCACCCTGGTGAGGGGGGGGGTTGTCGGCGCGGAGGAGGCACCCTGGTGAGGGGGGGGTTGTCGGCGCGGAGGAGGCACCCTGGTGAGGGGGGGGGTTGTCGGCGCGGAGGAGGCACCCTGGTGACGAGGGGGGGGGTGGTTTTGTGGAGGAGGCACCCTGGTGACGAGGGGGGGGGGTGGTTTTGTGGAGGAGGCACCCTGGTGACGAGGGGGGGGGGGTGGTTTTGTGGAGGAGGCACCCTGGTGACGAGGGGGGGGGGGTGGTTTTGTGGAGGAGGCACCCTGGTGACGAGGGGGGGCGGCGGCGTGGAGGAGGCACCCTGGTGACGAGGGGGGGCGGCGGCGTGGAGGAGGCACCCTGGTGACGAGGGGGGGCGGCGGCGTGGAGGAGGCACCCTGGTGACGAGGGGGGGCGGCGGCGTGGAGGAGGCACCCTGGTGACGAGGGGGGGGGTGTCGGCGTGGAGGAGGCACCCTGGTGACGAGGGGGGGTGGTGTCGGCGTGGAGGAGGCACCCTGGTGACGGGGGGGGTGGTGTCGGCGTGGAGGAGGCACCCTGGTGACGGGGGGGGGGTGGTGTCGGCGTGGGGGAGGCACCCTGGTGACGAGGGGGGGGTGGTTTTGTGGAGGAGGCACCCTGGTGACGAGGGGGGGGGGTGTCGGCGTGGAGGAGGCACCCTGGTGACGAGGGGGGGGGTGTCGGCGTGGAGGAGGCACCCTGGTGACGAGGGGGGGTGTCGGCGTGGAGGAGGCACCCTGGTGACGAGGGGGGGTGTCGGCGTGGAGGAGGCACCCTGGTGACGAGAGGGGGGTGTCGGCGTGGAGGAGGCACCCTGGTGACGAGAGGGGGGTGTCGGCGTGGAGGAGGCACCCTGGTGACGAGAGGGGGGTGTCGGCGTGGAGGAGGCACCCTGGTGACGAGGGGGGGTGTCGGCGTGGAGGAGGCACCCTGGTGACGAGGGGGGGGGGGTGTCGGCGTGGAGGAGGCACCCTGGTGACGAGGGGGGGGGGGTGTCGGCGTGGAGGAGGCACCCTGGTGACGAGGGGGGGGGTGGTTTTGTGGAGGAGGCACCCTGGTGATGAGGGGGGGGCGGCGTGGTGGAGGCACTCTGGTGACGAGGGGGGGGGTGGCGGCGTGGAGGAGGCACCCTGGTGACGAGGGGGGGTGGCGGCGTGGAGGAAGCACCCTGGTGACGAGAAGGGGCGTGTCGGTTTTGGAGGGGGCACCCTGGTGATGAGGGTGGCGTGTTGGCGTTGGGGGGGCACCCTGGGGGCGCGGAGGGCACCCTAGTGAGGAGGGGGTGTGTGGGTGGGCATTCTAGTAGCGAAGGGAGAATGTAGTCATGGGGGGGCACCCTGGTGGCAAGAGGGTGCATGGTGGCACCCTGGTGGTGTGGGAGCATGTTGGCACAGTGCATTCTGGTGGTGAGGGAGTGTGTGGGTAGCATGGAAAGTGCCTCAGAGCACTCTGGTGACGAGGGAGCGTGTCTGCGTGGGGGTACTCTGGTGACAAGAGAGTGTGTTCGCGTGGGGGGCACCCTGGTGGCGAGGGAGCTTGGGGGGCACCCTGGTGGCGAGAGAGCATAAGGGCACCCTGGTGGTGAGGGAGCGTGTCGGCATGGAGGGCACTCTGGTGACGAGGGGGTGTGGGAGGCACCCTGGTGGCGAGGGAGCATGTTGGCGTGGGGGGCAGGATGCACCCGGTGGCGTGGGGGTGCATCGGGGCACCCAGGTGGTGAGGGACCACGTTGGCACAGTGCATTCGGGTGGTGAGGGAGTGTGTGGGGGGCATGGAAAGCGCCTCAGGGCACTCTGGTGATGAGGGAGCGTGTCGACGTGCGGGGGCACCCTGGTGGCGAGAGAGCGTGTAGGCGTGGGTTGCACCCTGGTGGTTAGGGAGGGTGTCGGCGTGGGAGGGGGGGGCACCCTGGTGGCTAGGGAGCATGGAGGAAACCCTGGTGGCAAGGCAGCATTTCAGTGTAGGGGAACTCTGGTGGTGAAGAAGCACGTGAGGGCACCTGGGGCGGGGGTACGTGAGGGCACCTGGGGCGGGGGTACGTGAGGGCACCTGGGGCGGGGGTACGTGAGGGCACCTGGGGCGGGGGTACGTGAGGGCACCTGGGGCGGGGGTACGTGAGGGCACCTGGGGCGGGGTAGCACTGCTTAAAATTTTAGTACTGTGCTGGATTATATTATCTGTGAATAAAACCTTCAGTGTTTGCAGGATTCATTCATATAGGAGTAGGTCCCACATTTAGATCTGGATGGGGTACAGTGACATGAGGAAAGTCCAGTGAGCTATGTGAAGGGTCTACACTGAACACTTTATATCCATTATGGGACTGCACAGTGCTTCTACATATGTAACTGGTTCAGAATTGGACGGGTGGCAGTTGTAGGTACACACGTGTTGTCTGATGCCATGAACACATTGCTGCAGTTTATTGATGACGTCTTCTTGTGTTCTCTTGCAGCAGCTCAAATCCATTTGTGTCCAAGTCCCAGGCTTGAAGCCTAAGGAGAGCAGCGAATCGGTGAGCGCAGAAGAAAACCCGCCTCCCCCCATGAATGTGAAACCTAATAATGGCAGTGTTGTCACCACCCAGGTTGTACAGGTGAAGACGGTCTCTCAGCCATCGCAGCCGTTTGTCGTCAAAGCCATGCAGCCTCCCATTCAAGTTCTGATCCAGCAAACTCCAACACAGTCAGCCCAGGTGAACGCACCAGACCCCGATGGCAATGAGGGCGGGGATTCTGCTGAGGAGCATGGGTGTTGCGTAGCTCACCATCAGTATAGCAGCAATGCCTCAGGCACCACCAAGAAGGGACAGAAGCGCAAAAAGCCCATTAAGATCAAAACCCGTTCGGGGCGCGTCTCCCGACCTCCCAAACACAAGGCCAAAGATTACAAATTCCTTAAAGTGGGAGATTCAATTCAGGACAGCTCTGTGGATTCTGACGATTATTCGGAGATGAGCTCGGAGGATGAAGATGATGGTGGCAAAGAGAGAGCACCTAGAGACCGGCAGCCCTACGCGGTTAAAAACTCCCTGTTCCAGTGTCAGAAATGTGAGAAGTCCTACATGGGCAAAGGAGGATTGTTCCGCCACTACAGACTCTACCCCGCCCATGGACAGATGGATTCGTCATTTCTTTTGGAAGGCAAAAAAGGTGGAGATGGTGGAGGCACAGGGGAACAGAAGGTGAGATTTCCTAGTGGATGCTTCTACGGGAAGTTGGGAGCACACTGGCATTTAGCAAAATTAGTGATGCATTGATCACATAAATATAGACATCCTACTAAATACCAAGCATGACAGCCACAAATAATAAATACCCAAAAACACACTGTGATACTAAAAATTACTGTCACACTTATGTGTATATCCATCAACACATATAAATATTAGTGGTGCAGCGAAATGAAAATTGTAATGTCAAAGCCGAAAATTCAAAATGCACTTTGCCGAAAACCGACATGCGCAGTTTTTAAAAATTAATATATATATTTTTAAAAAAAATACACTTTGATTAAAAAAAAAACAATATATACCACAATTTATAAAGAGGATGTTACAACGAGTAAATAGATACCCAACATGTCACGCTTTAAAATTGTGCACGCTCGTGGAATGGCGTGAAACTGCGGTACCTAAAAATCTCCATGGGTGATGTTTTAAAAATTTCTACAGGTTAGCAGTGTAAAGTTACAGAGGAGGTCTAGTGCGAGAATTATTGCTCTTGCTCTGACGTTCGTGGCGATACCTCATGTGTGATTTGAACATAGTTTACATATGTGGGCATGGCCTACATATGAGTTCACCACTACATGCGACCACGGGAGAACGAGGGCACTTTAAAAAAAAAAAAATATATATATTTTTGTTTTTGCATTGTTCCTTTGAAATAAAATTTAATCACTTTTATTCTTATCCAAAGAAATGCATGTATCCCTTGTGATAGAAATAATTAGTGACAGGTCCTCTTTATGGAGAGATATGGGGTCAATAAGACACCACATCTCTTCTATGCAATGTAAAGCATTGGATCAAAAAAAGCTGGAACGGGAAGTGACATTGCTCCAGTCCTCCAAGGGCATAGAGATGAGTGGCTGCCATCTTTCCTTTACTCATCTCTATGCCTAGCGCCGGGATCAATGGCTCCTCGGGTAAGGCTGAACTACTGAGCTGGTGGTGGCGGCGAGGGGCGGGGTTCTTTTGGCACATGTATTGGTGCTTTTTTTTTTTTTTTTTCCCATTTCAGCTGACGGCTGAAATGGGTGTTTTCGGCCAGAACGTTTCGGCCATCGAAATTTCGGTGCATCCCTAATAAATATTAATGTACGTGTCCAAATCATAAATGAATACTTAAATTAAAAAAAGTCTATTCATAAATTAAATGGCAGCAATGCTTTGGGATAGAACATATCTCCGTGTATCGCATGCAACATCAACTCCGGTGCTCCACTGTCACCAGGTGAACTCTCACCTTACTGATATGATCTCCCAACACGTTTGGTCCTGCCAGCGGGACTGAATCCTCCTCTGCATACACTGCTCCAGTTTCACATGCGAATCTCCTACTTCCACAAGCTCCACTCCATAACATGTAAAGAATGTTGCAGATAGTGTCTTATCCTTTAAAATACTTTAAATGTCACAAACAACATCAATATTGCATTCACATGAAAAAGGTGCCGACCCGCACCAAGGTATACAGCTCATAAACTTAGATATAGCAATGCTCAGGAATTCCACTATACACTCTTAGATCACTTGCCGAGTTCTGAAAGGACGAGGTGATGTCATCTAAGCCCCGCCCCAATGTGTTTTGTCACAGGGCACGTGACTTCTTCATCTGGTTTACTTGTTTTTTTTTCACACAGAGAATTTTTGGAAAGAAATATTTTAATTTTAGTGTACAAAAAATGGTGGGGGGTGGCGACACCACCTTCTGCTGCCAGTAAAAGCTATCCAGTAGCCAATTAGCTGCTAGGATTGCTTTTACAAAAAAGTCCATTGCTAGCAGAAAAAAAAAAGCAAACTTACTGGGATGATGCCTGTAGCTGCAGGCATCATCCTGGCATAACCAGCTAACTCCCCAGAACATACCGGTACGTCATTTGAGCTAAAGTGGTTTAAAAAAGTTTTAATACTACCTAAAATACACCGACCTTAACCCTGACACTGACCTAGGTCATACCCTGATCTACCTATTTACTTATCTTTACACACATTTCTATATCTTTTGTCTATTCAGAGGAGAAAACAAACTACATGGTTAGACTGCACAGTGACTGATCACCATGTTAGCCAATCAGAGGCTATCGCAGAGTTCAGGTGATTAGGAACCAGGAGTCCCAGTTCCTAATCATTAGTACAAGACTCGGGGCTCTCGATGAGAATGCGCTATGCAGTGTGCTCCCAGAAGATGACCTGCTTCACTGAGGCTGTTTTATGTGTGCAGACAGCTGGAAGCGATTAACAGACCAAGCTGTCCAGGCAAAATGTCAGAGGGTTGAGACAAACCATTTGCCACTGACTGGTGCTTACAATGATCATCTTTTATTTATGTAAAACCTTTATCTCAAGAAGGAAGGGGGGGGGGATAGTGCTATGACTACTTGGTGTTAGCCGAAGTTCAGCTTTGTTAGTCAAGTCCATCTAAATCTATTACATCTAACACTACCCTCTTGCCAGGCTGCCAGTGCTGCTGCCAGAGGTGTCTCCGCTGCTCCTCCATCCAGAGTGAAGACACACTGAGAGAGGAAGTATGTAATGTAGCCACCACATATAAGGTTTAGGCTGCAACGTATTACATTTTGTTGCGTTTATTACCACTTTAGACCCTCAGTGGTTGGGGTGTGTTGTGGAATGTTTTTTTTTTTTTCGTGTGTGTGTGTGTGTGTATATATATATGTGTGGATAGAGTGTGTGTGTATATGTATGTATGTATGTATGTGTATATGTGTGTATATATGTATGTATGTGTATATGTGTGTGTGTATATGTGTATATATATATATATATATATATATATATATATAAAAACATTCCACAGTAAACTATTAAACTATTTGTTACCCACATCCCGACTGCCCTATAGCAGCTATACTGCTACAGGGTGGCAGGGGTGAGCAAAATTATATATGTGAATATGTTTCCTGGTAGGGGACGCGCGCGCCCTACCCGCGCTGCCATTCATGGCTGTCAGTCACCGGGTCACGGCTGGTGGTTACCCGGCGGCGCTTGGTGATTACAGAGGATCTCCGACGGGGAGGAGGGCTGCTTTTATTTACTAACAGTCCTCCTCCCTGTCGGCTCGGGCACACTGCTCGGGATGGATGGAAAGCCATTCATAACAAGTTGTGTACTTTATCATGTGATCACTATGACCAGTTATAGCAATCACATGATACCGGGTTGGACGCAGCGGTCACATGAGTTGTGTTGTGCGTTCCTAACCTAGAAGAGGCAGAATTACGTATATATGTGACACTGCCTGCCGCAGTAAATGTACTATGGTGGGGTGGTAAGTGGTTTATTTTAACTCTGTGAGAAGCTGAGACCACAAGTGCTGCTTGTTCCTGGGATCCAGCAAGACTCCCCAGGAAAGATACTGGTAATTGGGTAAGACCAGGTACATTGTTTAATGCAGCCAATCACTTGCTTTTCTTTACCCCTGAAAACACTAGACTGAAATTCAAATTTACAGGTCCACTTGATTTTCTTGTGTTGTAGAAGCCCACCCCAAGGCCTCGAAAGAGATTGTTGGAAGATCCTGCGACCCCCAGCGTGTCCAGCCAGCAGACTTTGGCTAGGGATGGTTTGGAGATTGTACAAGTGACAACGCCAGGCAGAGGTCGTCGGCAGATGTCCGGGAGGAGGTTTGGACGTCCTCGTAAAATATTGCGTAATGGAACCGTAGAAGAACATGCATTGTCAGTAAAAGAAGTGCGTAAATACATTAAACCCTTATTTATTTTAATAAATATACACACACCTACCTGACACCATAGGAGCCTATTATTACCTTTAGAAGCTAGCAGTGTTTCCTCCCCAATGTATTTGTTATTGCAGACTGACTTTCCATGACTTTACAGCTAAGCTGCACCTACTGCTATTTCTCTGTGCAATGAGACTGCATTGGTGCCAAGAAGGATTCTCTCATTGTGCAGTGGAATTGCAATTGGAGCATTAATGAAGTCAGGGAAGAGTCATGCCAGCACTTACATTTTAGGCCCCTTGCACATGCAGCTTCCTGATCGCAGTGCATTCCTCCTAAGGTTTTAGTATGTCCTGGGGGAATAGTTGCAGAATCCAGACCCGGAGCCAGCAGCCTGGTGAAGTCTGACAGGCTTTTATTGGACAGGGCTAAACTCTGTACCTGCCTTTTTAGGGCTCTGTGTTCTGGGTCAAATGCCCAGAGTGGAGAAGACCATGCATAGAATTCCTTTCCGGGGCAGGGCTATGTACTTGTTTCTCCCGGACACACTTAAAGTGCACCTCCACCCAAAAGGGAAAGTTCTGCCTTAAGCCTCTATCCCCCGCTCCCCATTAAGGATTGGCACCTTTGGGGAGCGGGTCCCCGCGGCGATCGGAAATGGAAGTTGTATACCCCCCCCCCTCACTCCCCGTAGTCTTCTGGGACACTGCATGCGCAGTGGGCACCCGGCTGTGAAGCCGTAAGCTGTCACAGCCGGGTGCCCACGCTGAAGATGCCGGCGCCAGGAAGAGGAGACGGCCGGTGAAACCAGCGCTGGTGAGGACACCGCTGGAACGAGGGACAGATAAGTGACTGTATTTTAAAACTCATCCGCTACAATTTTTGTAGCTGCTGACTTTTTTTTTTTTCCAGGTGGAACTCCGCTTTTAAGTATGAGATTTTTTTTTTTTTTTTTCTAAATCCTACTTGCCTAGGTGGATGCAGCTGGCTACAAGTGTGAACTCATCACATAACCGCTGTTCACTGAGTTCTCATAGCCATAGAGCCATAGAGCAGAGAGCGGTGACACTGAGCCACTGGAGTGCTGGGCTGTGGAGGGGGAGGGAGCTGCTGGCTCAGGCTCTCAGCAGCTCACTGAGAGGCTGAGCCAGGTGCCACTCCAGACACACGGGTGGATCTTGACTTTACAGTCCGCATCTTTCCCCAGCTTGGACCGGATGAGTGACATCAGCCGACGGCGGCTTCAACTTTGGCTGGACTTCTCCTCTAAATATCGGGAAGAATGCAAAGCAGTTAGACAGCTCTGTGTGCAAAGAGCCTTACTCTTATGTGTAAATCATTTTCCAGAGGTTGTAGGAAAGTAATCTTTTTGTTTTTATTCCAGCTGATCCAGCAGTGTGAAGATAAGGATTTAAAAGAACAAGTAGCACCAAGTTTTACCAAGCTGCTGTCGGTCTATGACTTTTTGCTTCTGAAGGTTAGTGTATCAGATGTTTGTATTTTTCTAGTTATCTCTGCTGATGGCCCTAAAGCCACATTTTGTGCTGAAGTTCTGCTGAAACTGCATGTGGAATATGTACAGCTGGGGCTTTTACAACTGGAAACCCTCTTTGTCCCTCCCATTTAGGGTAAAGTTCATTATAGGTGGCTTGACTTTTTGGCTATCTTTCTTGCACATGTGAAGGGAGTGTGAAACATCTAGGGTGACAATTCCTCCTTACAGCAAAACATTGAGGGTCCTTTAACCACCTCCCGTCCGGCCGTTGTATATAAACGGCCGGACGTTGGCAGTGCAGGGGCGGGTGGCCGTTTATAAATCCGGTACTCGCTGTGTACTCCAGACACAGTGGAACACCAATCGTCGGACAGGACCTCTGTGCGAGGTCCTGATCATGTGATCGCCGATTGGCCAATCAGTGATCACATGCAAAGTAGTAAGCAAGATGTCAGTTGTGACATCATTGCTTACTACGTGTGAAATCTGTGAATGATCACTGAGGTCACATGGTACAAGGCTATTCACAACAGCCTTGAACCATGTGGCAAGCTGTGAGCAATCACAGCTCACTCAGTAGTTCTCAATGGCTGCAAGAATGCAGACAGAGAGGAGAAATGATTGCTTTTACATCCTATATGGGTGTAAAAGCAATCAGTGTAAAAAAAAAAAAAATCTTCATCACCCCCCACAAGTAGTACAGTGTCACCATGGTGACACACTACTGCTAGGATGACAGTATGTAAAAAAATAAATATAAAACAAAAAATAAATATTTATTTTTGGTTATAAACTAATTTGGGATATATATATATATATATATATTTTTTTTTATACTAAAAATATAACGGAATACATTTTGACAAAGATTTATGATGAACTACTAAAAATTTTGCTAAATTTTTTATAAGAAAAACTTTTTTTTTTTTTTTCACAATTTTTGGACTTTTTAATTTACATAGCAAAAAAATAATTCCAGTGGTGAATAAATACCACCAAAATAAAGTTTTATCTGTCTCAAAAAAATGCTAAAAATTTCATATGGGTACAGTGTTGCATGACCGCGCAATTGTCATTCAAAGTGTGATAGCGCTGAAAGCTGAAAATTGGCCTGGACAGGAAGGGGGTAAAAGCGTCCGGACTGGAAGTGGTTAATTTACTTTTTTTTTTTTCTTTGCTTTACAGGTGAAACAAGAGCATGTGGACAACAAACCACTGTTTCCTCATGTTTACAGGGAGTTTGAAAAGCTACATTCCATGGTCAAGAACATGGCTGAGGAATATGTCATCAACATGGATCAAAATGTTGAAAAACCTCTTGAAGTAACTGATAGCAAGGTGCGTTGGCGCAATACTGACCTACGGAAATTCTGGCTTGTACTCCTTTTTTTTTTTTTTTTTTTAAAGCAGAATCTGCCACAAAAGTATTGAAAGTGAAATTGTCAGAAATGTGTTGGGGTGTTTTTTTTTTTTTTATTATTCAAACTTCAGTGGGTAGTAAAGACTGTGGCTTGAGGATTAAATGACAAGATGGGCCTAGGGCCAAAAGCATTTATTTTTGTTTCCCATCTTGGATACAGAAAAGGTGAGTCTTCTTAAAGCAAAGCTCTATCCAAAAAGGGAAGTTCTGCTTTAAGGCCTCGTCCCCCACTCCCCATTGTGGGTTGGCACCTTTTGGGAGTGGGGGGGGAACGGGTACATGATTTTGACAGGTACCTGCTCTCTGCTCCACTTCGACTGCCTAGACCAGGGGTGTCAAACTCCATTTCATCGCAGGCCTTTTCAGCATTATGGTTGCCCTCAAAGGTTGTATCTGTAAAACTAGATGTCCAAACCCCCCCCCCCCCCCTTACGTCAGATATCAAGAATTTCATTAACATCACCGTGCACCTTTTTGGGGGCAGAGCTGGAAAGCAGAAAGTGCAGAGTCTTGAAGAGGACCAGAGTCAGTTTCCAGAGTATGCTGAATGCTGAGACAAGGGGGTACCTGCAGGAGAGGTGCAAGGGCCACATAAAATGGCCTGGAGGGCCAGATTTGGCCTGCGGGCCTTGTGTTTGACACCTGTGGCCTAGAGGATCAGAAGCAAAAGTTGTCATTCCCCCCCCCATAGTCTTCTGGGACACATGACAGATGCCAGAAGACTACAGGACCATTCTTAAGGCACGGCACTACTCACACATATGCAGTGGGCACCTGGCTGTCACAGCCAGGTGCCCACACAAGATGCCCAGGAGGAGAGGACAGACCCTGCTGGATCGAAGGACAGGTGAATGTATTTTAAAAGTCAGCTGTTAGTGGTTTTTTTTTTTTTACGTTTTTGACTGGAGCTGTGCTTCAAAGTAAATAGAATTCACATCTTTGTCACAGTTTTTGCCATGTTCCTATAGGGAGATTTTTCTTTACTTCTTGTCTTGGAGACACAAAAAGGAAATAAGTGGAAATCTCCGTCCCTTTTTGGATTGCAACTTCTGACATCTATATAATTTTGTTTTTTCAAGGGACAATTGTTAAATTATGGAATAATTGACAGAGGGTCTAACCCTTCCACACTCCATCCAAAGGTGTGTTTAAAAAAAAAAAAAAAAAAAAAAAAAAAAATTCATATAGAGAAATGCTTTTTAACTACAGTAAATAAAAATGAAATCACTGATCTGGCTGTACTGTCTGGCAAGGGTGGCTTGATCTCAAGAATGCTGGTCATAAGTGCATATCTTTCTACAAGTAAAACATTTTGCATATAATTATTGCTGCTGTGTACTTATTGCTGGGGTTCAGTTTTAAATGTAGTAAGGCCACAAGATAATTACCGAGGCTATAACTGACTATATTGTAGACAGAACAGTCACACAGAACCTTAGAGCTTCAGCTTGGGTTACAAAAATTTAAGTTAACAGCTACAAAAACTTGTAATAAACAGACACTCGCCTGTCCAAGGATCCAGCGCCACCCTCCCTGGCCAGTTTCTTCACCAGTCTTTGGGGTCCCTGGCTCCATCCGGTCCCGCTTTGAAGGTTAAGTTCACCTTTAGTCAAAAATAATAAATGCACAGTAATTGCAGGTTAAAAAAATGTGCATTGATTGTTTTTGTCTGCAGGAGCCTGGAAGGCATTGCACCAGCGATCTGTAGATCGGTGGTGGTATGCAGGTCTCCTGCAGACCTGTCAGAATATCTGCATACTGTACAGAGTGCACAAGCAAACAGATAATCTCACAGGAAGCTTCAATGAACCGCTCCACAGCGCCATGGTATTTTATTGAAAACTAGAAGCAGAGATCCGCTAAGGATGTCTGGACACTTGCAGTTCATTAATTCACGGAAGTCCGTGAACGAATGATGTGGCCATGCTGATGTCAAATTTTGACAGTACGGGGAGACCTCTCCCCGTACTATCTGTCAGAGGAGGGGAGGGGTGCTGTGGCTATGGGAACATGTTACATGTTCCACCCTAAAAACGGGCGGAACATGTAACATGTTCGCAAAGGTGAACTTATTCTTTTTAAGTATATTTATTTTATTACATAGCTCCATGGGCAGGGCCCTCCTAATCCCACTTGTATTGAATTGCATTGTAACTGTACTGTCTCTTATATTTTAAAGCGACACGCAAACTGTTGGTGTTATATAAATCCTGTATAAAAACAAATGATGTATTTATTTCCTCTTAGGTGGCAGAATCACTGGGCATTTCCAAAGAGATGACGGTCAATGCAGCCTCATCCTCTTCTTCAGTTACGGTTGAGAAGGAGACACAGATTGAGGAACATGAAGGCGAGGTACAAGTCTAATTATTCACAAGCTGCTTCAGACTACTGCTAGTTGATTTTACTGTCATTAATCAGCTGCTTTGTTAGTCTTCAGATGAAGAGGCTGAGGAGCCGCCACCAAAACGATTGAAAATCGATAACAGCCAGGATGTGGCAGAAAACATGACTGCAGGAATTGGTGAGACAGAGCAATGTGTAGGTAAGGTCCCTGTAAACGCTCACTCTATCCCCCCCCCTACTCTTTGCTCAGTCCATACTCCTGCATTGAACGTCCTACATATAATTATGCATGAGCATCATTCAGTGCAGTAATACCCTAGGCCCAGGGGACAGGTACATGACAGGCTAGGCCCAAAAGAAGTGAATCTGAGTATTGCAGCAAATATGCTTTGCTTTAAAAAAAAAAAAAAAAAAAAAAAAATCTCAATGGGAAAATGCCCTCCCCTTTCCTTGCAGTGGGGCTGCCTCCTCACTACCAGGGATAATTGCTTGCTTAGGTCTCGGGTAGCAGAAAAAGAACTCTTAGGCTGGCCATACACTATACAATTTTCTGCCCAATTTCCTTTAGCTTTACCTTCAACTATGTAGTGCAAGAGCCCGCCTAATTGGATACAATTGAAAGTGTTTAGGTTTGACCTCATATTACCGTATTTTTTGCTCCATAAGACGCGCCTAGGTTTTAGAGGAGAAAAACAAGAAAAATATTCTGAACCAATGGACTGCGGACACAGTACATGGGATGACCAGAGACTGCGGACACAGTACATGGGATGACCAGAGACTGCGGACACAGTACATGGGATGACCAGAGACTGCGGACACAGTACATGGGATGACCAGAGACTGCGGACACAGTACAGGGGATGACCAGAGACTGCGGACACAGTGCAGGGGATGACCAGAGACTGCGGACACAGTACAGGGGATGACCAGAGACTGCGGACACAGTACAGGAGATGACCAGAGACTGCGGACACAGTACATGGGATGACCAGAGACTGCGGACACAGTACAGGAGATGACCAGAGACTGCGGACACAGTGCAGGAGATGACCAGAGACTGCGGACACAGTGCAGGGGATGACCCAGAGACTGCGGACACAGTGCAGGGGATGACCCAGAGACTGCGGACACAGTGCAGGGGATGTCCCAGAGACTGCGGACACAGTGCAGGGGATGTCCCAGAGACTGCGGACACCGTGCAGGGGATGACCCAGAGACTGCGGACACCGTGCAGGGGATGACCCAGAGACTGCGGACACCGTGCAGGGGATGACCCAGAGACTGCGGACACCGTGCAGGGGATGACCCAGAGACTGCGGACACCGTGCAGGGGATGACCCAGAGACTGCGGACACCGTGCAGGGGATGACCCAGCGACTGCGGACACCGTGCAGGGGATGACCCAGCGACTGCGGACACCGTGCAGGGGATGACCCAGCGACGGCGGACACCGTGCAGGGGATGACCCAGCGACTGCGGACACCGTGCAGGGGATGACCCAGCGACTGCGGACACCGTGCAGGGGATGACCCAGCGACTGCGGACACCGTGCAGGGGATGACCCAGCGACTGCGGACACCGTGCAGGGGATGACCCAGCGACTGCGGACACCGTGCAGGGGATGACCCAGCGACTGCGGACACCGTGCAGGGGATGACCCAGCGACTGCGGACACCGTGCAGGGGATGACCCAGCGACTGCGGACACCGTGCAGGGGATGACCCAGCGACTGCGGACACCGTGCAGGGGATGACCCAGCGACTGCGGACACCGTGCAGGGGATGACCCAGCGACTGCGGACACCGTGCAGGGGATGACCCAGCGACTGCGGACACCGTGCAGGGGATGACCCAGCGACTGCGGACACCGTGCAGGGGATGACCCAGCGACTGCGGACACCGTGCAGGGGATGACCCAGCGACTGCGGACACCGTGCAGGGGATGACCCAGCGACTGCGGACACCGTGCAGGGGATGACCCAGCGACTGCGGACACCGTGCAGGGGATGACCCAGCGACTGCGGACACCGTGCAGGGGATGACCCAGCGACTGCGGACACCGTGCAGGGGATGACCCAGCGACTGCGGACACCGTGCAGGGGATGACCCAGCGACTGCGGACACCGTGCAGGGGATGACCCAGCGACTGCGGACACCGTGCAGGGGATGACCCAGCGACTGCGGACACCGTGCAGGGGATGACCCAGCGACTGCGGACACCGTGCAGGGGATGACCCAGCGACTGCGGACACCGTGCAGGGGATGACCCAGCGACTGCGGACACCGTGCAGGGGATGACCCAGAGACTGCGGACACCGTGCAGGGGATGACCCAGAGACTGCGGACCTTTAGGGAGGGAGGGGGAGCGGGTACCGGAATTTGACAGCTACCTGCTCACACTTCCGTGGAGTTGTCCTCCCTTTACTGTGGGCACCCGGCTGTGACAGCCGGGTGCACATGCGCGCGAAGCGCTTGACTTTGTGAATGGCCCGGTGTCTTCTGGGACCTGTCATGTGTCCCAGAAGATGCTGGACCATTCACAAAGCGCAGCGCTTCTTGTGCATGCGCAGTGGGCACCCGGCTGTCACCGATGCCGGCGCTGGAAGACTGCACAGCGCTGGACCGAGGAACAGGTAAGGTCCTGCAGCAGAGAACAGCTGAGCGGCTGGCCCGGTATTCTGACATGGTGGCGGCGGAGATACCGGCCCGGCCGCTTTATATTCGCTCCATAAGACGCACTGACATTTCTATCCCCCCCCCCTTTTTTGGGGGGGGGGGGGGGGAAAGTGTGTCTTATGGAGCAAAAAATACGGTATATGGTTTTTGGTAAATCTAAACCAAAAATCTTGAGAAAATTTGTATAATGTATGACCAGCCTTACTTGATCCCTTGCCCAGCCAGCTCTCTCCTCCCCATGCACTCTGGCAGTAGACTGTACCTCTGTCCTGCATTATACTTGATAACCTCAGAGGACCTGCAGATGCCAAAGCATAGGAAAGAAGAGGCTGCGGGGATTAGTCTAAGAGCATGGGGGCATGGAGGCTTCGGTAAGTGAAGCTTTTTTTTTTTTTTTTCTGGTACTTTGTTTTCCCTGGAGTTCAGCTTCAGCATTCTAAAGGATAGCTTCACCTTTTTTAACACGTTACATGTTCCATCCATATTTAGGGTGGAACATGTCACATGTTCAAGCACCTGCTGCCTGGCCCCCTGATCCCTGCCTCTGTGGCAGGGAAGCCTCTCACCGCACCTGCTGTTGCAACTCAAAAACAGTCCCATAGTTTACTGTGAATTTACTACAAGTAATTGTCAGCCACCATTGCTGACGGCTTGTAGTTCTGGATGAATGCGCACTTGTAGTTCAGTCTCAAACCCAACAGCTTTGTGTCTGACAGCCCGTTTGCAGGTATGTGCTGAAAGATGCAGGGGTTATCGGCAAAGGCTTGACATTGCACCCTTGATCCAATGATCTTGGGTGCAATGCTTTTCAGTCTCCTGCAGGAAAAAAATAAAATAATAAATGCACATTTGTTTTTCTGCAAAAAATAAGGGTTTATTTATTTTTCTTTAAATGTGAACTTTTAATTATCAACAGTACAAAAAAATGGCAACCTCCCCAACCTATAACTGGCCTTTGGTGTGTGTGTTAAAAAAAAAAAACACAAATTCCCAGCTGACTTTCCACACATTCAAATATGTGTAAGCTAGAGAAACCACATCAAGGCACCTCCTGTATTTGCAGTCCTAACTATAAATTTTGAGAGTCTCCGAAGTTTGAGCACATATATAATAAAGGATAGATTGAGAGCAGGAGCCCAACCCTCCTTTTAACCACTTGCCTACCAGGCACTTATACCCCCTTCCTTACCAGGCCAATTTTCAGCTTTCAGCGCGGTCGCACTGACAATTGCGCGGTCGTGCAACATTGTACTCGTGTGATATATTTATCCTTTTTTTTTTTTTTTTTTTTTTTTTTTTTTTTTTTGGTGGTATTTACTCAGTGCTGGGTGTTTTTATTTTTTGTGCTATAAACAAAAAAGAGCAAAAAATTTAAAAAAGTACATTTTTTTTTGGTTTATTATGAAATTTTGCAAACAGGTAATTTTTCTCCTTCACTGAAGTGCGTTGATGAGGCTGCACTGATGGGCACTGACTTGCTGCACTGGTGGGTGACACTGTTGGGCAGTGCTGGGCACCGATCATCAGTGCCCTGATGATCGGTGCCGATCCCTGCTCTGACAACTGCCAGTTCTCGGCAGTACTCTCCTCACGCTCTGAAAGCGTGAGGAAAGTGCAGCCGAGAACTGGCAGTTGCATTTCCCGGTGATCAGCGTGTCATTGGACACGGCTGATCACATGGTAAAAGGCCGCTGTGATTGGCCTTTTACCACATCACGTGATCAGCTGTGTTCGTAGGACACTGGGATTGCCGGGGGGCGCGCAGGAGAGCATGTTCTGGGAGGACGTCATATGACTTGCCTCCCAGAACTGGCCGGCCGCAGTGCAGCCGTCATTTGACTACCTACGGTCGGCAACTGGTTAAAGCTATAGGGACACACTGGACACCCAGCAATAGCACAATTGCAGCAAAAGGTATCCAATGCGTCCCCTCACCAACAGTACAAACAAATCGCAACCACCCCAACATTTAACTGGTCTTTGCATCAAGGAGCACATGGAAGGGTGATGCATGTCACCAAAAACAACAAACAAAAGTTCCCCTTTTATGATCTTTACGTTCTTCTTTAATTTCTGATCTTTATTAAACAGATCTGGAACAGCTTGGTAACAATCAAGTGACACTCCATTCAACAACGGACTCTGGTACTGCCACTGAAAGTGAAGCATTGGAACAAGCAACTGCTATTGCACCGAATGATTTACTGGTGGAAGGCACAGAGAGTCTGCAAGCACAGACGGACACTGAGACTAATGAGGATTTGCAGGAACCCTTGCCTTCTCCACAAAGCACAGATACTTCCCAGGACCTTCCTCTCAATCTTTCCTGTCAGTTTGCAGAGGAGATTCTGAGTCTCCAAACTCATGCCATCCAAAACACAAAGGAGACCGATGAAGCAGAGCCTTCTGCAAACCTTTCTCCAGCCTGTGACCAGCAGACCGAACCAGTTGATTCTGAAATACCTTGCGATGGCAGTCCAGTTTCTGTTGACTGTTCACAGATGGTGGATGACCCAAGAACTGTCATCAGTACTTCTGTTCCAACAACTTTAGCTGAGGCAATGTGCAGAGAAGCCCCCCAGGTGTCCTTTGTGGAGGTGGGAGGCACTTTGATCCCTACCACCAACACTTTCACCACGGGAAGCTTGAATGTGAGTGGGGTCACTCCAGCTTTTAGTTTAAATCATGGACAGGAACTTGTGTTTATTCACAGTACAGAAGAAGCCACCACAGAAGAGGCAGTTGTGATATTTGACAGCACGGGAGCCACAGAAACGCACTTGGACACAGTGGTGGCTTTGGTGGAGATGTAGTTAAATGTATATGTTCAGCATACTGAAGTAATCAGTAATGGTATAATGCCTCCAGCTCTTAAGGGATGACAAGTTTTTGGTCCCCACCTACAGGAAGTTTGTCGAAGGCATAAAAGTTTTATGGAACTTTAAACCTATAACATGGTTATAGCTTAAGAATGGGCACCTCCAAGGGACCTGCATATTTTTTTCCAGGAACCTCTGATATGAGGGGCTCTATGCTTTAAAGTGGAAGTAAACCCAGCAGACTAGCTCCATAAATTCAGACCACCATTCACAAAACTATACAAGTGCCTAGTCTACATTCCACACATGATTACAACAAAGCATCATTTCTGTTAGCAGTCATTACTCTCTGCTACAACTGTTTCTGCCCTCCAGATCTAAATTTGGTGCATAAAATGCAGACAGGAAAAAATTGGTGACATTTGAAGAGTAATTAAGCCCAGGGATGTCGCCGGTCACATGGACTTTTTAAAGCAGAACTAAACCCCCCTATTGAATTCAGCCAAGGAAGCTGCCATCTTGGCATCAGATCTTCAACTGCCATGATGTTGCACACGAGCAGTTAAGACACCAGCCATTTGATGGTTTGACAGGCTTGGTTGAGAGTACAACCAATGTGACAGTTACATTCCCAGCACGTGGAACTGGGTTTTTTTTTTTTGGTAAACTGGTAAATCGATAGGTTTAGTTCTGCTTTAAGAATTGGGAGGTTTGTGAGAAGTGCATTTTCTGAGCTAGAGGATGACATCTCGGCATATGCTGGAGTTAGTTATGCTTGCATGTGCAACCATCACAACGTAAAGGGATCTCTAGGCAAGGGCAAAAGTTACAATTTGGATGTTGACTGACACAATTATGTAATATCTTCTTGCCAGTTAAAGTTTCTAAGTTAGGCTTACCTCCACTTTAAAGGAGCCCCAGCTCTAAAGTTTGCTCTTGGGCAATATTTGCATATGGCACCCCTTAGGTTTAAAGGCTTGTGGTAAAGGGGGGTAGGATACAAGCAGCTTGGGCTGCCTGATTTTTGAGATGATTTGCTTTTGTTCAATACAGGTTAACTTTAACCCCAAATTATTTTTTCCAGTTCATTATTCTCCCTGACAGCACACACACCTGAGATTCCCAATTTAAGACTGAATTGGTGCATTTCAACCCTGTTCTTCCAAACCAGCTTGGTGTTTCCGTACAGCAAAGCTTCTTATAAAAAGAGAATTATTCGGGTGCTGTCATGGAGAACTCCCCAAAAAAAAAAAAAAATTACCGGCAAATGGAATTTTACTTTTTTTTTTCTTCTTTTTAAATAAATTAGGATATTTCCTATATATTCTTGTATACCGTGATGAGTAACTTATTTATAAAGTGTTTCTACTTTACGAAGAGTTTTATTTTTTACAAATTTAGAGTTAGATCATTTTGTTCTATAATGGTTTTCACTGTAGGACATCCGTCATTTGCACTATTGTGGCCTATGCAGGAACCACTTGTACAGATTCTGACATGTCAATGTTTGTGATCACAACCATATGCTTTCCAACTCCAAGGCCTTATCTACAATTGTATGTTTCTTTTTTTTAAAGCAGAGGAGACAGGAGTGAAATCTCTAAATTAAAGCCTAACTCTACTGTTGTGACAAATGGGATGGCAGCTTTGTCATTTGTGATTCCTTATGTGTCCTGTTTCATCAAAATAAAACTCAAGACAACTCTATAAAACACATATCATGCCTTGAGGTCCTTTGTTTATCCCTTCAATTCTTTTTTAAATTCCATGTAATTCTCTGTCCTGTAACACTGTCCTTTTTGTATATATTGGGTTGTCATGTGCCAGCTAGCTGAAAGTTGTATCAGGCTTGTAAAGGGAGGTCTACTTTGTAAGCTAGTTGGGAGCAGCACTGAACACTGGAGTGAATGCTGCCCACTAGTAGGCCAAAGAGCTAGTCATTGCTGAAGAACCCTGTTCTTACTGAATATTCTACCTTTTGCGATTTGAGCTGTTCAGGGATTGTGAGAAAAGAATGAAAACAGATTTAGTTTTTCTAGTATTTCAGGAGTGTTTAAAATACATTGACGTTCAGGTATCCCTCTCGCTACTGCATATACCGTAAATGAAGACACACCTATAAAATAAGTCAGTAGATGCTTAACCCCCCTTGCGGTATTCCCGAGTGTAGCTCGGGGTAAAGTTTCAGCACCACAAGCGGTAACCCCGAGCTACACTCAGGAATACACTGCAGCGTTGCTTCGGGATCCCTCGATCACTTACCTTGTCCTGCGCTCCCGCGATGTCCCCCCTGCAGTGTCCCCTGTAATGTCCTCTGGCGGATGCCGGCATCTGTCATCTGGGTTCCGTGCCCTGCGAGCGTCGGGATGTACGGGGGACGGAACCGGCGGGAAATTTGAAAATGACAAAAAGTGACATTATTATTATTATACAGTATTTATAAAGCGCCAATAGTTCGCTCAGCGCTGTACATTACAAAGGGGGACAGAACATGTGACAGAACAATAACAATACAATGCAAAACATGAGGGGATTGAGGGCCCTGCTCTTTCGAGCTTACAATCTAGGAGATTCACTAAAATCACATAGTATAACATTCCTGTATCAAACCATTTCACATACATTTTGTCCCGAGTGCTTTGTCCGGCGCCTTGCCTGCATTTTTACTGTTCTTTCTGCCTGGAAACTGAGAAACGTCCATGGCGTCCAAAAAGCGCCCCTTTCGGTCAAAAGCAGTTTTAGACCGGCTAGAGAACAGCGATAGTAAATCAGAACCACTTGCAGAATTGAGTGATAATGATTCGTGGGGGAAATTCATCATCAGACACTGAAAACGATTTTGCGCCTTTGCTCAGTGATTTGCGAACTTGGCGCTTTATTTCAAATTTCAGTGATTTTGGTTTGATTATATTATTGAATAAAATTTATTATTATTTTTATGATTATTTATTATTTTATAATTTATGATTTTGTGTTTCAAATTTTATCATACCCGGGATGTTTACTAGACTCTTGTTTTGGACAGATTTCAGTGAGTTATTCCTAAAAATTACAGGCCTACAATAAAAAAAATACATATTTCCATGCAAAAACAAAAAGTACTGCTTTGAGCACAGAAATACTGACATAATCAGACCGCTAGGGAGGTTAAAAGATAAGTGAATGTGCAAATTTTTGCAGAAAAAAATGTGCATTTAGTATTTTTTTTTCCTGTAGGAGCCTGGAAAGCATTGCACCTGTAATCAGCAGATCAAGGGTGCAATGGCAAGCCTTGCAGCTTTCAGCCTGTACCTTTTATGCAGGCTGGCTGTTTTGAAAGTTGCAGGGCTTGTGAATGAACTACAAGAGCACTCATCAGCCGCCCTCACAGTTCATTCAGAACTACAAACTGGCAACTGCAGTGGATAATGGTTCTTGTAGTTCATTCACAGGAAACTGACTCACTGATGCGGCTGTGTGGGCGGATTCTCTCATGACCACCCGCTGTCACACTAGGGGGGGGGAATCTGTGGAACTGGTGGCAGGAGCTGGAACATATTATACCCTAAAAACGATTGGAAGATGTAACATGTTCCGAAAGGTGAAAATTGCTTTTAAAGGTTAACTCCACTGGAAAAAAAAAATCACATATTAAAGCGTGCACAATTGCGACACAAGTCACATTGTAGCTGAATGGTATTAAAAATTACCTTTTTATTTTTCAAGCTGCAACTCTGTAATTTTCTGTAAAATGCAATATGGCTACCTGAAGGTGTTCTGTGCATAGATGGTATACAGAATGCCCCCCAGAAATGTCATTTCCTGTTTTGTGATTGGCTGGCTGCTTTTCCCAGAAGTCTGCACTAAGATACATGTCAGATTTTGGGCATCCCTGGCTGCAAAAATGTAATTTTTGGTGAGATGCTCAAAAAAGGCAAATCGCATCCAAAGGGAGGCAGGCCCTGCCACTTTCCTCCAAGGCCTGCAGGTGCAGCAGCTGATTGATAATTATGAAGTCACTCCCATACAGATTCACTCTGCACATGGACACAGACAAACAGCTACTCTTTCAGGATAGCAAAAGGTAGGAATCTGCAACAACGTTTGTTAAAAACCTTACAATGTACATAGATCACCCAGAGGAGAAATTTTTTTTTTTGTCAAACAAAAGTGGAGTTATTCTTTAACCCCTTCACGCCGGCCCCATGCAAATGTGCGGCCTCCCGGCGTCTGGGCATAGACGCTGAGCGGCCGCACATTTGCGTTCATGTAACAAAAACATATGTGCTGAGAGCACGCGCCCTGCGCGCTCCCAGCACACATGTGCGGTACTCACGGAAAGGTCCCGGTCCGCTCTTTTGATCGGGACCTTTCCTGATCATGTGACCGGCTGTGACGTCACGGCGGCCACATGACACTAAGCCTGCCTACCTCCCGGCGCAGGAACTCCTCTTCATGCTGGGACGATCCGGCGTGAAGGGGTTAACTTTCCTGCTGCCCACGCCATTGAACCTTGCTCTAATCCACAGGAAACCAACACTCCTGGGTGTGTTGGTTTTTGGTGTCTCAGAAAATGTCTGGGGATTGCAGCAGCATTGAATGGCATGGGTGTCAGGAAAGGTAAGTGTTCAGAGACTCCTTTTACAGGTACAGTAGCTATTGTCTTTGTTCCATACCATAGAGACAAGGTTGTTTTCAGTGAGTACACAAGTGCTGTATTTTCTCTATCCCACAAAATAGGTTTAAAACTCCAATTACAGGCGTACCTCGGTTTACAAATTTAATTTCGTTCTGCAGGACTTTTCGTATTGTGAAGAATTCGTAAACCGAAACGTGGTTTCCCAGAGGAATGCATTGAAAACCAATTAATCTGTTCCTGAGGTCAGGAAAAAAAAAAGTCATCTGTTCAAAACTTTATAAAGTGCACTCTAAAGGCATAAATACTGTACAGGGACATGATTAACCCCTTGACGCTGATGGCACACAAATATGCGGCCTCATGGAACTGGGCTTTTTTCCATAGGGCCACATATTTGCGTACCTGTCTTTGTGCGGCGCACTCCCAGCACAGAGACTGTGGTGTCACTGAGAGCCCCGGGTCCTGTTCTAACGATCGGGACCCCCGATTCCAGGTCACATGACTGCTGTGATAGCCTCTGATTGGCTATCACAGTGATCAGTCACTGTGCAGCCCGACCCCCTTGTTTTTTCTCTCTATGACTGGAGAAGAGAGATACATTGTATCTCTCTAACTCCTGACATAGAGAGATAAAAAAAAATGTTTGTAAAAAAAAAAAAAAAATATTAAAAATAAAGAAAAATACCTAGATCAAGGTTTGATGTAGTTCAGTACCAGGGTTAGTGTTTGGGTCAAAGGTCAGGATTTAAAAAAAAATTGGTGTCAGTGTTAATGTCACTGTTTTAGGTAAAAAAAAAAAAAAAAAAAGACATAAAATGTGCACTATTTTTTATGGGCTGTACTATGGGTCCAAACAACATACACATATATGGTATCGCTGCGATCGTCAAGAGCTGGAGAATTTATTTTGGGTTGTTCTATGGAGGTAGGTTATGGTCGTAACAAGAAACACACAGCTAAATAAAATGATTTTTTTTTTTACTATTTTAGGGCAGTTTTCCTTTGATAATAAAAAAAAAAATTAGGAGCTATCCATTACCATTTACCACCAAATGAAAGCCCAATTTGTCCTGAAAAAAACGCGGTATAATTCACCGGGATGTACAAAGTAGTTGTGATGATATGTACGATTTTACTAACACATGTCAACGTTGCAGAATTGTGCTTAGGCATTTAGATTTACCCTTAGGCGTGAAGGAGTTAAAAAACAAGTCGTAAATTCATTGAAAACCACTTAATCCGTTTTGTATTGCGAAAAAAAATTAGTACACCGAGGCATTATTTTCAATGGATTTTTATGTGTAAACTGAAAATTGTTAACCGAGGCGTTCAAAAACCGAGGTACGCCTGTACATTTATTTTTTTAATTGATAAAAGATTGCATATTTCTTGTGGGCGAAGAGGCAATAACATTTGACAGCATGAGAAGCTTGTTTTCTTTTCTAGTCAGATGAGCAAACTATTCAAAGGTTGATGCAATGGGTTCCTTCACTGTTTAGTCTCTGAATATAACTAATGGTATTGGCAATGCATAATAAGCTGAAACTAGAGGGGGATACAAAAGATTTTTCTGCTGAATCTGGAGCCTTGTTCTGCCCTCCATAGCTGTGTATGTATATTGATGCCTCTTGAGAGACACCAAGCACACTGTATTTTTTAGTTTTGATGACAAGTAGTGGATCTCGGCTACAAAGTTGGGCTCCTGCACACTGCTGATAGCTCATTACGGGCTGTTCGTTTTAAAGCTGTAGGCAGTGTCATTGGACTATTGAGGGGCAGGGTGCTCATCTTGCAGTCCATCGAGAACCACAAGCTGTCTGCCATGGTGGCAGATTGATTTTAAAATATGACCTCGACTGTGGGAGAGAGGAACCCTTACTCGCTGTTACATAGTTAGTCTGGCTGAAAAAAGATAAAAGTCCATCCAATTCAACCATTAAGAAAAAAAAAAAAGTTATAATCCTATACCCACAGTTGATCCAGAGGAAGGAAAAAAAAACCCAGCAAAGAATGATGCAATTTGCTCCTGCAGGGGAAAAAATTCCTTCCTGATCCCCTGAGAGGCAATCGGATATTCCCTGGATCAACTTTACCTATAAATGTTATATCCAGTTATATTCTGTGTATCCAAGAAAGAATCCAGGACTTTCCTACAGCAATCCACTGAGCTGGCCAGAACCAACTCTTGAGGGAGTCTATTCCACATTTTCACAGCTCTCACTGTGAAGAAACCTTTCTGTGTTTGGAGATTTAAATTTATTTTCCTCCAAACGTAAAGAGCACCCCCTTGTCCTCTGTGATGACCTCAGGGGAAATAACTACACCGAGTTCACTATATGGACCACTGATGTATTTATACATGGAGATCATATCTCCCCTTATGTATTATACATGGAGATCATATCCCCCCTTATGTATTATACATGGAGATCATATCCCCCCTTATGTATTATACATGGAGATCTTATCCCCCCCTTATGTATTATACATGGAGATCATATCCCCCCTTATGTATTATACATGGAGATCCTATCCCCCCTTATGTATTATACATGGAGATCATATCCCCCCTTATGTATTATACATGGAGATCATATCCCCCCTTATGTATTATACATGGAGATCATATCCCCCCTTATGTATTATACATGGAGATCATATCCCCCCTTATGTATTATACATGGAGATCATATCCCCCCCTTATGTATTATACATGGAGATCATATCCCCCCCTTATGTATTATACATGGGGATCATATCCCCCCTTATGTATTATACATGGAGATCATATCCCCCATTATGTATTATACATGGAGATCATATCCCCCCTTATGTATTATACATGGAGATCATATCCCCCCCTTATGTATTATACATGGTGATCATATCCCCCCTTATGTATTTTACATGGAGATCATATCCCCTCTTATGTATTATACATGGAGATCATATCCCCCCTTAATCTCCTCTTCTCAAGAGAGAATAAATCTTTCCTCATAGCTGATCTCCTCCATGCCTCTTATCAGTTTGGTTGCCCTTCTCTGTACTTTCTCCAGTTCCCCAATGTTCTTTTTGTGAATTGGTGGCCAAAACTGAACTGCATATTCCAGATGAGGTCTTACTACTGATTTGTACCGGGGGAAATATGATATCTCTCACTCGCTGTCACAGGGGATGGGGGAAATGAAGCATGTTACACCCTAAATATGGGTGTAACATGTTTTAAAAGGTGAACTTTGCCTTTAAGACTTTGAAGAGTTTCTACACAGGTGGTGATTGTAGATTTCTTGTCCAAGTGTGTAGACACCAGAGACCGCCGCCATTCTGAAGTGGTACGTAAGCACCTTGACGCTCTTGCAGTAGGATTGGTCGTTTGTGTTAACAATTTTCTTATCTTGCCAATTCTTATGCTCTTTGCAGTATGAGATGATCACTATGACCTACAGAACACTACCTCCCTATGTAATATAGCTGAGCAGAAGTTTCCTGTAGTCCTAAGGGTTCTTTCACACCAGAACACAGTGCGGGAAACCCATGTTGTACGCACGTTTCCCATACTGTGTTCAAAGCACAGAAACCAATCGGCTTCCAGGAGTTAGACTGGCCATACAATTTTCTTGAGATTTTTGGTTTAGATTTACCAAAAACCATATAATAGGAGGTAAAACCTAACAACACTTTCAATTGTATCCAATTAGGCAGGCTCTTGCACTACATAGTTGAAGGTAAATCTAAAGGAAATTGGACAGAAAATTGTATAGTGTATGGCCAGCCTTATTGTTAAAATCTAATTGAACAAGCGGAAGTTAGAAGCTGATTGGCTACCATGTACGGCTGCACCAGATTCTGAGTGCACAAGTTTTAGTAAGGCTACGTTCACACTAGTGTTGTGTGCAGGTGGCAGAAAGGCATTTGGGAAGCGTTTTTACCACTTACCAAATGCCTTGGATAATTCTGCACATTGCAGCACATGGTGCTGTTCTAACGGGAGCGTTAGTGTTGCGGCGCGACAAAATGGACGCCTCTGGTCGAGGCAGGAGGCGTTGAAGCCTCCTAGTCTATGGTGCCGCTCCACAAACGCCCATCCGGCGTTTGCGGGGCGTTAACACCATTCAAACTTCATTATAGGCGTTTGTAACGCTTGGCAAATGCCTAGCAACCGCCGCTGAACCACCTATGCGGCGTTTGTGAAGTGGTTGTCGAGCGTTAAAAAACACTCCGCAAACGCCGGACCAACGCTTGCCAAACGCTATAGGGGCGTTTGGCAAGAGTTGGTAAAATAGTCAAGTGTGAACGAGCCCTAAATCTCCCCTACTGTCTGTGCGATCTGCTGTGGGTGTCGTATTTGAAACAACACCGCAAATGCAGTGTGTTTCCTGCATCCGATTACATGGTTCTGCAGCATCATGTGATCCGGTGCAGTGCATTTTCAATGAATGGACTGAAAATCATACCGCATAAGAATTTGGACCAAGTTTTTATGTGATTCAGGTGTGAACTGACCCTTATTTCTGTCCCAGTGAGCTGACACTGCTCCTCCATACATACAACACAGTGAATGAGCGTTGTCACCCTAGGACAGGAAGTTTGTTATTGGCAGGATCAGCTGGTGGGAAGAAAAAAAAAAAAAAGCCAGCACATCATCAAGAATTAGTAATTGTACTATATTACATTTTGTTCTTTTAGTTTTACTACTTCCAGCACAAGTTAACTTCTATAAAAAAACTTCTCAGGTTTTGTGCATTCTTTATATTTACTGTATCCCTTATTGCCAGCAGAATTTCCACCACACATTACACAAAATGCAGCAAGCAGTAATTATTATATTATTATACAGTATTTATAAAGCGCCAATAGTTCGCTCAGCGCTGTACATTACAGAGGGGGACAGAAATGACCGCTGGCTGTGCAAATAGCTGTGACCACCAGCAACCTGTCATTAAAATGTACAGGATCTTTTTTTTTTTTTTCAATAAAAATGTATTGTAAGGAAATGTAAAGGCTCAGCGGCTGCAGCTAGCCTCACCCCCGTCAAAACAGCGGATTCCTGCAGCTGCCATTTGCACTGTGGTAAATCGCCCGTGTGAACGTAGCTTAACACTTATCCAGCCAACAAGCGCTGACATTAAAACCGCTAATACCAGGGGCGGACTGACAACTCATGGGGCCCCCGGGCAATAGGGGATCATGGGGCCCCTGTGTCCTTGCCCAAACTCAAAAAAGCCTATGAAAAAGGTACCAGGGGCATCTCATGGGGCCCCCTACTGACCCCGGGCCCTCGGGCAGTGCCCGAGTTTCCAAATGGTCAGTCCGCCCCTGGCTAATACAACCAGTCAGAATTCACTGGCTTTTGCACCTTGAGCTTCACCCCGGGCATATTCACTGGAAGCACAATACTTGTTATTCATATTAACCAGCCAAATCCATCCTTTAATTTTCCTGGTGAGGTTTGAGGGGATAATATTGAGATTCTGGCAGACTTTCCCCCTCCCCTCCCACAACTTCCATCCACTATTAGCATAGCATTGTGCCTTTTTTTTTGGTACACTTTGTATAGAGATGTGTACAGACCCTGCTACAGAGATATGAGAATAATTTGCTGTACAATGGTCAGGTATGTTTTCTGTAATAAACGTTGGCTTTCTACTAAAAGTCTCTTGTTTTTTTCTTTTTGGCATGTAAGAAATAAAAGGAATGTCATTGCATGAGAAATTTGAACATTTTAGAAAATTACCTTGAAAAATAATATTTTAATAAAAATACAAAATAATTGTAAAGCAATGAGATTATTATATATATATATATTAACCGAAAATATGGCTCAAAATAATAAATATTTTAATAAAAATACAAACTAATTGTACAGCAATAAGATATATACAGTGGGGCAAAAAAGTATTTAGTCAGCACCAATTGTGCAAGTTCTCCCACTTAAAAAGGTGAGAGAGGCCTGTAATTGGGATCATAGGTAGACCTCAACTATGAGAGACAAAATGAGAAAAAAAATCCAGACAATCACATTGGCTGATTTGGAAAGAATTTATTTGCAAATTATGATGGAAAATAAGTATTTGGTCACCTACAAACAAGCAAGATTTCTGGCTCTCACAGACCTGTACCTTCTTCTTTAAGAGGCTCCTCTGTCCTGCACTCATTACCTGTATCAATGGCACCTGTTTGAACTTGTTATCAGTATAAAAGACACCTGTCCACAACCTCAAACAGTCACACTCCAAACTCCACTATGGTGAAGACCAAAGAGCTAGCGAAGGACACCAGAAACTAAATTGTAGACCTGCACCAGGCTGGGAAGACTGAATCTGCAATAGGCAAGCAGCTTGGTGTGGAAAAATCAACTGTGGGAGCAATAATTAGAAAATGGAAGACATACAAGACCACTGATAATCTCCCTCGATCTGGGGCTCCACGCAAGATCTCACCCCGTGGGGTCAAAATGATCACAAGAACGGTGAGCAAAAATCCCAGGACCACACGGGGGGACCTAGTGAATAACCTGCAGAGAGCTGGGACCAACGTAACAAAGGCTACCATCAGTAACACACTACGCCGCCAGGGACTCAGATCCTGCAGTGCCAGACGTGTCCCCCTGCTTAAGCCAGTACATGTCCGGGCCCGTCTGAAGTTTGCTAGAGAGCATATGGATGATCCAGAAGAGGATTGGGAGAATGTCATATGGTCAGATGAAACCAAAATAGAACTGTTTGGTAGAAACACAACTCGTCGTCTTTGGAGGAGAGAGAATGCTGAGTTGCATCCAAAGGACACCATACCTACTGTGAAGCATGGGGGTGGCAACATCATGCTTTGGGGCTGTTTCTCCGCAAAGGGACCAGGACGACTGATCCATGTACAGGACAGAATGAATGGGGCCATGTATCGTGAGATTTTGAGTGCAAACCTCCTTCCATCAGCAAGGACATTGAAGATGAAACGTGGCTGGGTCTTCCAACATGACAATGATCCCAAACATACCGCCCGGGCAACGAAGGAGTGGCTTCGTAAGAAGCATTTCAAGGTCCTGGAGTGGCCTAGCCAGTCTCCAGATCTCAACCCCATAGAAAACCTTTGGAGGGAGTTGAAAGTCCGTGTTGCCCAGCAATAGCCCCAAAACATCACTGCTCTAGAGGAGATCTGCATGGAGGATGGGCCAACATACCAGCAACAGTGTGTGTGCCAACCTTGTGAAGACTTACAGGAAACGTCTGACCTCTGTCATTGCCAACAAAGGATATATAACAAAGTATTGAGATGAACTTTTGATATTGACCAAATACTTATTTTCCACCATAATTTGCAAATAAATGTTTTCCATATCAGCCAATGTGATTGTCTGGATTTTTTTTCTCATTTTGTCTCTCATAGTTGAGGTCTACCTATGATGCCAATTACAGGCCTCTCTCATCTTTTTAAGTGGGAGAACTTGCACAATTGGTGGCTGACTAAATACTTTTTTGCCCCACTGTATATCCGAAAATATGCCTCAATAATAAATATTTTAATAAAAATACAAAATAATTGTACAGCAATGAGATATATATATATATATCTATCTATCTATCATTGCTGTACAATTATTTTGTATTTTTATTAAAATATTTATTATTTTGAGGCAGATTTTCAGAAAAAATAAATAAATTTATATATATATATATATACACACACACACACATATACACACACACACACATACATACACGAAAATATGGCTCAAAATAATAAATATTTTCATAAAAATACAAAATTATTGTACAGCAATAGGATATATATATTTATTATGACCGAAAATATGGCTCAAAATAATATTTTAATAGAGATACAAACAAATTGTACAGCAAATATATATATATATATATATAGATAAAATATGCCTCAAAATTGACTCCAGGTGTTTCCATTAAACAGTACTGTTAAAGGGTAACTCCACTTTTGCAGGGGAAAAAAAAATTATATATATATATACACACACACACACACATACACAATTGCAGCACAAGTCATATTGTAATTGAATGATATACAAAAAAAAAAAACCTACCTTTCCTTTTCATTCTGCAGAACTGTTTTTTGTAAAATGCAATATGACTAACTGGAGGTGCTCTGTACACAGAACGCCCCCGAGAAATATTTCCTGCTTGTGTGATTGGCTCACTGAATTTCCCAGAGATCTGCACTAAGATACAGGTTTTGAGCATCCCCTGCAACCAGAATGTTCCAGTGCGGTTTTTTTTTTGTACATCCAAAATACACAGAGTAGGTTACATGGTTGTCAATGGCATGGTTCACACCAGTGCTTGCAGTTTCGGTTCCAGAAAAAATAGTAGATCATGCTGCTTTTTATCTGCACAGAACTGTACTGGAACGTGGTAAAACACAAACACACTGGGCCCCAAATGACCCAAACAAAAGGGGGAAAAGAACATCTGGAATGTGTCAAAAACGCGCATGCAAATATGCATCCAGACTATGTTTCTATAGTGTGAACCAGATCTAAAGGGATGCAGACCCTGCCACTTTCCTCAGAGCTAGCAGGTGCAGCAGCTGATAGATAATTATGAAGTCACTCCCATACAGATTTACTCTGCACATGGACACAGACAAACAACTATTTCTCCAGGATAACAAACAGGTAGGAATCTGCAACAATTTTTTTTTTGCAATGCTCACTATGTATATAGATCACCCAAAAGGGAATTTTTTTTTCCTCAACAAAAGAGGAGTTACTCTTTAATACTACAGCATACAAACACGTTTTAGACAACTGTGCTCTTCCATCCTTGTGATAAGTTTGGGGAAGACTCCTTGCTGTTCCAGCATGGCCACGCCCGTCTACAAAGCCAGTTCCATAAAGACATGGTTCGGTGTGGAGGAACTGGAGTGTCCTGCATAGAGCCCTGACCTCAACACTACTGAATGCCTTCGGGATGAATTGGAACACCAATTTGGAGCCAGGTCTTCTCATCCAACATCAGTACGTGTCTTCACAAATGGGCACGAATTCCCCCAGACCCTCCAAAGCCTTACAGAAAGTCTCAGAGGAGTTGAGGATACTGTAGCTCACGCGGGGAGGGTGGGGGGGTATGCACTATATACTGATGCCCATGTTTTTTTTTTTAATGAAATGCCAACCAAACCGATACAAATGTGATCGTAAAGTGTCCTCAGACTTTTCTGGCCATATAGTGTACTTGTCAGTTTTTGGCAAAACAGAATTTGGCTCAGAGAGTCTGTTAAATGGGCCTGTGGCCAGTTTCCAGCAGCATGCTTTCCAGCAGGACTTTGATACTGTTGTCTACATATGGTTGATATAGCCAACAAGACAGATAGACCATCATCAGGTCCTGGTCCGCAGTGTGCGCGATTTCACCAACAATTGTGCGCTTAAGTGCCATTTCCTTCTTGTACATGTCCGACATTCTCTGCGAGGTTTCATCTGAAAAATAAAACAGGATTGACTGGCTTACAATGATAACAGTGAGATGTCACCAGTGACAGGACTGCTGGTGGGATATGGCCCTGAGCAATTCTACCCAACAGTATTCCCTCCAAACAATTCCTGTTAAACTGACCAGAGCTACTACTACAGTTCTTATCTGGGAAAAAGCAATACAGCTGTCAATGCTAGATTCCTGGCTACCATACTGATCCAATGAACTCTGAATGAATTGCTGACATGGAGCAGGAATGCAAGTCAGGAATCACCTTCTTTGTATATAAACGGCCGGACGGTGGCAGTGCAGGGTTGGCTGGCCGTTTATAAGCGGCCTCCCTGCTTGTGCGCGCTCCCTGGGAGCGTGCAGCACCGCGATCCGGTGCCCGCTGTGTCCTCCGGACACAGTGGAACACCGATCGTCGTACGGGACTTCTATGCGAGGTCCCGATCATGTGATCACTGATTGGCCAATCAGTGATCACATGCAGAGTAGTAAGCAAGATGTCATTTCTGACAATATTGCTTACTACGTGTGAAATCTGTGAATGATCAGAGATCACGATACAAGGCTATTCACAACAGCCTTGTGCCATGTGACAAGCTGTGACCAATCACAGTTCACACAGCAGTTCTCAATGGCTGCAAGAATGCAGCCAGAGAGGAGAAATGATTGCTTTTACAGCCTTTATGGATGTAAAAGCAATCAGTGTAAAAAAAAAAATCACCCCCACAAGTAGTACAGTGTCACCATGGTGACACTATACTGCTAGGGTGACAGTATGTAAAAACAAAAAAAACCAAAAAACAAATAATAAAAAAAAATAAAAATGTAAAAAAAAAATGTTTAAAAATTATAATTTTTGGTTATAAACTAATTTGGGGTTTTTTTTTTTTGCTAAAAAGATAACGGAATACATTTTGGCCAAGATTTATGCTGAAATATTATTTGGTTGCAAAACTGTATAAGAAAAACACTTTTTTTTCAAAATTTTTTGGACTTTTTCATTTACATAGCAAAAAAAAAATAAAAGCCCAGTGGTAAATAAATACCACCAAAATAAAGCTTTACCTGTCTCAAAAAAATGATAAAAGAATTCATATGGCTACAGTGTTGCCCAATTGTCCAACTGCACAATTGTCATTCAAAGTGTAATAGCACTGAAAGCTGAAAATTGGCCTGGACAGGAAGGGGGTAAAAGTGTCCGGACTTGAAGCGGTTAACTGGCAACATGCTTGTTCTGGGCCGGTGTATCCGAAAGTACTGAAGCCAGAGACAGCCAGGCTACTAACACTTTCAGGAGGTGGCCTGCTGTCCATTTTTCATACCAAATGAGTACAATGTCCTTCCTCTTGTGTCTTCGTTGGATCTTGATCTATGCCTTTCCTGCCCTGAACTCTGCTTTGCAGGATTGGGACGGTGGGCATTCTGGTAGTCCTCCTAAGCCAGATTGTCCCAAGACAGTGTAGTATGCAACCTAGACTTCTCGCAGATGTCTGCCAGAATGGCTGGATCTACTACCAAGCACCGATTTACTACCTTGCCAGGAATTCCACTTTGTACAAGGTCAGTTATTGGATGTGGAACGCGTACTGTGCTTGGTGTGAGCTCAGAGGCTTTCACTCTAGAACTTCTGTTGGGACAGATCCTTTCCTTCTTCAGTTAGGTCCAGACCATCGTTTGGCATTTGTTACCATCAAGGGCCAGATCTCTATTATTGCCATTTTTAAGAGACCATTGGATTCCCATTCTCTGATGGGCAGCACAGTGGCTTAGTCGCTAGAACTTCTGCCTTGCATTATTTGGGTCATGGGTTCAGATCCCAATCATGACATCTCCTGCATGGAGTTTGCATGTTCTCCCTGTGCTTGCGTGGGTTTTCCCTAGGTACTCCTGTTTCCTCCCACACTCCAAAGACATGCTGGTAGGTTAATTGGCTCCTGTCTAAATTGCCCCTAGTAGGAACCTTAGGCTCCATGTACACTGCAGCTGATAAACTCACATTTAGGAGCTTTTCTGCGTTTTTTTTTTCCAGAAGCCCCTGAACTCTCCCTAATGTGTCCATGTACACATATTCGTTTACAGGCACCAAACGTGCGTTCAGGAGTAGATTTTATTAGCGTTTCAAACACCAAATGCTTGTAAACACGGCCAACCGTGTTTATTAGCGTTTGTGTTTGGAAATTTTTTTTAACTCTTCCATTTTCAGATGCTGTCCAGAGCCTTTTGAAAAAGGAATGCAAAGCGTTTTTCCGGTACTCAAATGGACCCGGTACACCATACTTTGAGGTTTCGCATGAAAAAACATATGTTAGACACTGCTGCCATAATTTCTGCACAGAAATGAGCTGGAACACATCCAAACACTACCAAAAAAAAAGCTAATCTCAACACATACTGCTCTCTCTGCTTCTGCTCTCTTTATTTCTCTCAAAATGTCTGAAATAGTAAATTTTTTTTACTGTTTTTCAGTGCATTCTGGGCATTTTGGAAGGTCTCCTGAGGTTATCTTTAAAAAAGCTTCTAAACGCAAACGCGCATAAACGAGGTATGCAAACGCAACTAAAACAGACGTTTTTTAACCTACGTTTTCCAGCATTCAGTTTCCATCATTCAAGTGTTTTCCAAACGTCCCGTGTACATGGAGCCTGTAATTGTCAGCACTTAATGATAACTTAGCAGTACAACTGTAAGTGTAAAAATTGATTAAGTAATGGTAACCATGAAGACTTTTGTGCAAAGGGTCTCTTATGTGGCTCCCCCAGTCAAATCACCTTTACCTACTGTATGTGGCATTCAAACTTGATCCTTTTAATGCTTCAGAAGCTCCTGTTTGACCCCGTCGGAGACATAACTTTCTCTGCCTTGACTCACAAGTTACTTTTCCTTTTTGCTGTCACCTTGGCTAGACGAGTGTCTGAAGTGGCAGCTTCATTGTGCAAGAAACATATTGTAAAGCGCTGAGCAAACTGTTGGCGCTATAGAAATCCTATATAATAATAATAATAATAATAATAATAATAATAATAAGGAACCAGCCTACCCAGCCACATCACTCATTCACAGTATTCTGTGAATGGGAAAGCTACAAGTTTCCACAGCCTTTGTGGCTGTCGGCTTGTAGTTCTCAATGAACTACCACGGCACTGTTGAGCGTTACGGTAGTTCATTGATTCTTCCTTTCATTGTGTATCTGCTGGCCTGTATGAGGTACGAACACACAGATAAAGGTCTGCAGGAGTCGTGCATGGCACCAGCCATCTGATTGCTGGTGCAATGCTTTCCAGGCTTCCACAACAAAAAGAAACAAATACACATTTTTTTTACCTGCAAAAAAAAAAATGTGCATTTATTATTTTTTGTTAAAAGGTGAACTTCTCCTTTAACTGATGCTGAAAACACTGACAGACAAACAAAAGAATGAAGAAAACCATGTAAAAAGCAATACAGTAGGAACAGATTGCTCACAGAAAAGTGAAGTAGGCCATGTATGGAATAGTACAGGACAAGGTGTTTCACCACGGCACTGAAAAGCCTCCAGATCGCACACTCCTTTAAATGTCGACGTCAGTTTTTCCATCTTCATTTGTATTTGTTGCTGAGGGTTCAAAAATGGTTGAAATCATTTGGAAGCATTGAGAGAAAAACGAACATATAGATTAATGTCAGCTACATAGGCATCTTTACTCAAAGCTTAAAAGAGAAGTAAGACCAAATCATTTTTGGCCATACTTCTTTTCTGGGCCCTAGGAGTGCGCTTAGTTTTGCACTCTTGTGACTCAGGCTGATAGCGTATTATAGTCAGCTATCAGCCTACATGGCAGAGCTGCCCCAGGCTCTGGAAGGATTCTGACAATATTGTCAGGATCCACCCAGCCGTCTGAATGACAGCTGGCTCCACCTCTCAGCACGAAGCTGGAACCAATTGCGCTCACCCACTCTCCAGCCCCACACCCCAGTGAGCATTGAGAGGCCGAGCAGAGAGCGGTGACTGACAGTCACTACTCTCTTTCCGAGCAGACGGAAAACTGAGCGATCAACGGTCATCTGATCGCTCAGTTCTCAGGCTTAGAGGGTGAACTCGTTTATGCTGAGCACTGTATCTGCCAGGGTTAAAGGAGAAGTTTAGGGTATATAAAAAATAAACATGCATACTCAACTTAATGGTGCGATGCTGCAGCTGCCTCACATTGGCTCTAAGCCTGAGAACTGAGCGATCAGATGACCGTTGATACTAAACTGCTCCTTTAACCCCTGGCAGATACAGTGCTCAGCATAAATGAGTACACCCCAACAGATTTGTCAGAAAAGCTTTACTTTCCTCCTCAGAATCAACATTTTCTATGGGACACTATACTACAAAATACTCCCACAAATGTGGGCCATTGATTGCAAACAAGATTTGTTCATTTGCACGCACAAAAAATATTTTTCCTAACAAATTCATTCAAGACCGTGTTGCAAAAATGAATACACCCCAATGAAAGTCTTAGGAGAAGAGCTATATTTTAGACAACAAAATCCTAGTTAATAAGAATTCAACTACAGGTAAGTCTAATTATTCAGTAATCAGGTGTCCAGCAGACAGGTGATTATAATAGGGCGTTAAAGAAAACCCCTCCCATTTCATGCTGTCAGCAATGGCACCACATGGAAGAGAAATGTCACAAGGTCTGAGAAAGAAAATAATTTCTTTACACAAGAAAGGTGAAGGCTACAAGAAGATCAGCAAAGCTTTACTTATCAGTCAGAATACTGTAGCAAAAATTATACAAAAATTTAACAAAGATGGAACTGCAACCATCTCACAGAGACGTCTAGGCCATCCACAGAAGTTAACACTTCGACAGGAGCATTTTCTGAAGGGTTGAAGAAAATCATCATGCAAGTTCACTGCAGTTAGCTAAAGAAGTAGAAAGCCAGAGGGTGATTGCTTCTCGTGACACAATACGGCGTACACTGCAGAGGAATAACAGGCATGGATGTCGTCCTCCAGAAACTTCTCCTAAAGCCCATGCACAAAAAAGCCTGCCTAGAATTTGTCAGAGCCTATGCTGAAAAAGAAGACTACTGGAACTCTGTAGTCTGGAGTGATGATACCAAGATAAATGTTTTTGGAACGGATGGCTTCAACATTATATGGCGTCGCAAAGGTGAGGAGTACAAAGAAAAATGCATGGCGCCTACTGTGAAACATGGTGGTGGCAGTGTCCTTCTGTGGGGCTGCATGAGAACTGCTGGTGTTGGGGAGCTGCATTTCATGGATAGTATCATGAATTCACAGATGTACTGCCATATATTGAAAGAGAAGATGCTACCATCACACCGCGCCTTTGGTCGTCGTGCACTTTTCCAACATGACAATGATCCAAAACACACATCTAAGGCCACTGTTGCATTTCTGAAGAAGAACCGGAGAAAGGGATTCAGTGGCCAAGTATCTCTCCTACTCTGAACCCAATCCAAACACCTATGGGGAATTTTGAAAAGACAAGTTGAGCATCACTTTCCATCCAGCACCCAGGCTCTAAAAGAGATCGTTCTTGAAGAATGGAAAAAGATGGATGTTGCACTATGGCACCAACTTGTTCGTTCCATGCCTAGAAGACTTGGTGCCATCCTTACAAATCATGGAGGTCATACAGAATACTAGATAGAGTAGTTTTTGTTGTGGGGTGGATTCATTTTTGCATCAACTAATTTAAGTAAAATTGAAGATTTTGTAATCTAAGTGATATTATTAACCTTTCTTTCATGTAATCAGCTAAACAAATGTTCTATAAAACTCAGTTTTGTCATCATTTTGGAAATTTTTCTTACGTTCATTGAGATATTGATTAAAATCTTACATTTCAAAAGGCGTGTACTCATTTATGCTGAGCACTGTATATAAAAAACACCATAAAAGAGCAGTTAGACATTCAAAAAATAAAGAAAAAACATGAAATCTATTTTAACCCCTTGCCTACAGGGCACTTATACCCCCTTCCTGCCCAGGCCAATTTCCAGCTTTCAGCGCTATCACACTTTGAATGACAATTGCGCGGTCATGCAACACTGTACCCATATGAGATTTTTATCATTTTTTTTGAGACAGATAGAGCTTTCTTTTAGTGGTATTTAATCACCTCTGTGATTTTTATTTTTTCTTAAACAAACCAAAAACCGCTGAAAATTTTGAAAAAAAACTTTTTTTTAGTTTTTGTTATACAATTTTGTAAATAAGTGATTTTTCTGCTTCACTGATGTGCGCTAATGAGGCTGCTCTGATGGACACTGATAGGTGGCACTGATGGACACTGATAGGTGGCACTGATGAGGAGGCACTGGTAAGTTGCACTGATAGGCATTGACAGGCATCACTGATGGGCACTGAAAGGCAGCACTGATACATGACACTGATATATGGCACTGATGCACACTGATAGGCGACATTGACTGGCACTGATAGGTGGCACTGATTGGCATTGATAGGTGGCACTGATGGGTGACATTGAAAGGCAGCTCAGATGGGCACTGATATGTGGCATTGATGTGCACTGGTATGCACTGATATGTGGCATCGATGTGGCACTGGCAGGTGGCATTGATGGGCACTGACAGGTGGCACTTCTGGGGCCACACTGATCATCAGTGCCCTGATGATCAGTGTACATGTCCCCTCCTCGGAAAGCCGATTATCATCTCTCCTCTCGAGCTGTCAGCGTGACAGCTCGAGAGGAGAGAAATGCCGATAACCGGCATTTCCGTGTTTACATGTGATCAGCTGTGACTGGACACAGCTGATCACATGACCGAACCGACATCTTCGGCTCTTTCCGTGATCCGCTGTGTCCAAGGGACACAGCGCACTGGTGATCGCTGCACTGCGCACTCCCTGAGCCGCGCATGCGCAGTGAGAATGGAAGGACGTCATATGACGTCCTATCAGAACGAGAGAACCACCTTGCGCCTGTCATTGTACTATAGGGCGGGCGGAAGGTGGTTAAAGTGGTAGCAAACTCTTGTTGTTTATATTTACCTACAGGTGAGCTTATAATAAACCCTACCAGTTGGTAAAATGAATATCTCCTAAACTTGCACTGTTTAGGAGATATCCTAGTGAGCAGTGAGTAAGACTCCCACGAGTGACATCATTGTGGATTGGCCATTCGAGTGGTCACAGCCCGCAAACCCAGAAGGAAGACCTGGAGAAGACGGAAGCAGGGGCGGACTGACAACTCATGGGGCCCCCGGGCAATAGGGGATCATGGGGCCCATGTCCTTGCCCAAACTCAAAAAAGCCTATGAAAAAATTACCAGGGGCATCTCATGGGGCCCCCTACTGACCCCGGGCCCTCGGGCAGTGCCCAAGTTTCCAAGTGGTCAGTCCACCCCTAGACGGAAGGCTCTGCAGCAGTGACAGCGCACCTCTGGAGGGCTTCATTTTAAGGCAAGTCCTTTATAATGGGCCAGTGTGCGATGCATATTAGCACATTATGCATTTGGCTTGCAGGAGGAAACATTTTTTTTTTTTTCAAAGACTTTATTACCGCTTTAAATGCTTTTATTGCAAACACCTAAATCAATCTCCCACTCTCCTGTGCCACTGAACTGGGAGAGGGAGGCTTATTACAGACAACATTAGACAATACTGCATGCATATATGCTAAGGGGCAGCACAGTGGCTAAATGGTCAGCACTTCCGCCTGGTAGTACTGGGGTTGTTGGTTTGAATCCCAGCCTCGGCACCACCTGCCTGGAGTTTGCATGTTCTCCCTGTGCCTGCGTGGGTTTCCTCCGGGTACTCCGGTTTCCACCCACACTCCAAAGACATGCTGGTAGGTTAATTGGCTCCTGTCTAAATTGTCCCTAGAATGTGTATGTATGAATGTGAGTTAGGGACCTTAGATTGTACACCCCTTGAGGGTTAGGGACCTTAGATTGTACACCCCTTGAGGGTTGGGGACCTTAGATTGTACACCCCTTGAGGGTTGGGGACTGATGTGAATGTACAATATATATGTAAAGTGCTGTGTAAACTGACAGCGCTATATAAGTACCTGAAATAAATAAAATAAATAAAGAGTGAGCACAGATCTCATCAATCTTCTGTGGCTCCGTCACTGTCCAATCCCAGACTGGGAAGGTGACTTTGCTGTATTGCTTAACCACAGTTCCGTAATCAATGTTCCTTGTTATAGTGGAGACACTGAGGGTGCTAAGTGTGAGGCTCCTGCTGCAGTCAATTTGAAAGAGGGAGCAGGGGTGTGGCTTGTCAGGCACTGTGTGTGTCTATGGATGCACACAGCTTGGCTCAGGAACATGACAGGAGCACACACACAGGTGTCTCCTTAGCACCAAGCAAGGGAAGAAGAGGACAGGAGAAGGAGTAAAGGAAAAGGAATATACATAATAGGTGAGTTTGGACCTCCTATGCTTTCTAAAAAAAGGGTTTTTGCGATTTTTGTTGCAAGTATTGTAATACGAGTCTATGTGTACCTGTGTTTACTGATAGGAAGTGAGTGAGCCAACCCCTTCAACATGAACCCAAATATGAGTTTTCAATGATTATGAAGCACATACATACCATACTTTCCAGTATGTCCACCAGTTCTGAGCACATCCTTTCCAGCTCCTCTTTATCCTTAACATTCTGGTTACCAGGTAAAGTATCATCTGCTAACATCTTCTCATAAGATCTACAAGAAAAACATGTAGAAGACTGATGGATATTTATGTATATAAATGCAGGTGAGGATTGCTCACTATTAACCCTTCACTGTATGTGAGGAGGCAGCTTGCAGCAGGGACACTAAGCACCTAAAGAGAGGACTCGTCACCAGACTAGTTGCATGGAGCAGACAGTCCCATGCATCCCAATTGACATGAATGGGACTGCCTACACACACATGCATGGAACACGTGTACATCACCGTGTGGGCAAACATGGTCCTTGCATGGGCGTATGCTTAAAGCGGTTGTGAACCTCTGACATGAAATATGAACAAAGCATATCCCTCTATAGTGTGTACTTGTCTTAGTCCAGAGCACTAAGTGTCATTTCTGTCTGCTTCCCTCTTCTGCAGCTATCTGCATGAGTCACTTCTGACAAGTTTTCCTGACACCAAGAGCTAAAAAGGTGACAGAGGAGAGATCTCCAGCACACAGAACCATGATTGACAGCCTCAGCTCTGTTCCTGTGTGCTGTGTGAAGGGGGGCGTTTCCTATTCCTCCAATCAGCTCTCAATGAGCTTTGCAGAGCGTAACTTTAGCTCCCCGCTCCCTACTTTCTGAAATCTCAAACAAGCTGTATACTATAAATTCTGCACTTTGAAAGACTGCACAGAAGAAAGGGCTGCAAATAAACAGGTACAGCTTTTGCAGGAGGATTTGTTTCATCTCAGTGTATCACCTGAGGCCAGTCATTTCACTGGGTATATGCAAGGGCTTAAAACCACTTTAACCACTTGCTGCCCTGCCACAGTACAGTTACTGCGGCAAGGCGGCATGTATTTATATGTAATTGAGCCTGCTCAGATGTAGGAGCGAGCAGCATGTCCCCTACTGTGACTGCTTTATCCACTGGACACAGCAGATCACTGTTACTGGTAACTGGGTATCATGTGATCGCTATGATTGGTCAAAGCGATCACATGATGACAAATGTAAATCAAATGTTGTGCTGAACGGGCGGAGGGGGCGAGGCCGAGCCGCCCGTTCTCTGTCAATGGATACAGACAGGGTGGTTCGGGGGCGAGCCTGCACGAGTGCCTCCATGGAAAGCAGCTTTCTGCAGGGGCACCTGCCGAAGAGAAGCTTGGAGCGCCAGAGGGGTTCCACAGAAAAGGATCGGGGCTGCCCTGTGCAAAACCACTGCACACAGCAGGTAAGTACTCTATGTTTGTTATTGTAATTTTAAAAGAAAGGGAGCTTTAGTGTCGTTTAAGTAAGATTGTGTCAACGAGGTCCTAGACTGAACTTGCTTACGACACTTACAGGTTGCTTATTCTCAAATTGACGATCTTGCTCGCCACCCCAAACGCACTGTCATTAAGGTTCTCCCACTTCAGCATCACGTTGTGCCAATCCGCAGCATTGTCCTTGACCTTCCTGGTGCTGCCTGTTAAAACGGTCTTCTTAGGTGTCACACAGCCGGGGCTTTTACCTGCAGATGAGAAATATACAAAAAACGGTTACTAGTGAACAATCAACCAGCCAAACAAATCCAATGTTTAATATGGTGCTCAGCTTTAGAAAGGACATGCCCTTTAAAGCGATTCTAAAGGTTCATTGTTTTGTGTGAGTAAAATAGCAAACATGTCTATACTTACCTGCTGTGTGCAGTCGTTTTTCACAAAGCAACCCAGATCTTAATCTTCTCGGGTCCTCGGCAGGCTCTCCTGTCTGTCGGGTGCCCCCATAGCAAGCAGCATGCTATGGGGGCACCCACTGCTCCATGTGTCCATTTGCACGCAGAGCCGAGGCTTTGCCCCGCCCCCTCTCTCCTCGTTGGCTGACTGGCTGTGTGTGCCAATGGCTCCTGCTTCTGTCTCAGCCAATGCGGAGGCAAAGACCTGGGACAGCCAAGGCTGTCATTCACATCGCTGGATCACGACGGGGCTCAGGTAAATGAGTAAAATAGCAAACATGTCTATACTTACCTGCTGTGTGCAGTGGTTTTACACAGAGCAACCCAGATTCTCCTCTACTCGGGTCCCTGGCAGACTCTCCTGTCTGTCGGGTGTCCCCATAGCAAGCAGCATGCTATGGGGGTACCCGCTGCTCCATATGTCCATTCACATGAGGAGCCAAGGCTTTGCCCCGTCCCCTATCCCTTCATTGGCTGACTGGCTGTGTGTGCCAATGGCTCCCGCTTCTGTCTCAGCCAATGAGGAGACAGAGACCTGGGACAACCAAGGCTGTCATTCACATCGCTGGATCACGATGGGGCTCAGGTAAGTACTGAGGGGGCTGGGGGCACTGCTGCGCACAAAAAGTTTCAACCTTCAGCCTTTACAACCACTTTAAATTCCAGTTCAGGGAATAGGAAAGAGTCATCAACCCTTCTGTTTGCGTCCCATTGGATCCACCTTCTTTAATGGCCATGCATGCTTTGATAAATGATCGATTTATTTTCTGATTGATCTCTTCCGATTGGAATAATCAATCGACATTCGACAACATATTCAATTGATAAGCAACACACAGGGAAGTAGATTTTGATGAATGACAAGCTGTATGATCATAACGCACAATAATCATCGATCGCATCTTTGTTATCTGATCGCTCAAAATATGAACGTATTCATGAGCAAAATATCTCAGTGCTGCCGATCAATGCAAAGCGATCGTTAGTTTTCTGCTCCAACCCAGGCGTCCTTTTATCATGTGGCGGTAAATGACTGCTGCTCAGCTCTCCGGCATTCTCAGAGGAGAGAGTTCTCTCCTGAATGCCTTTTTATGAAGCGGTGTACAGTTGCAAGAAAAAGTATGTGAACCCCTTGTGATTACGTGGAGTTTTGCATGAATTGGGCATAAAATGTGCTCTGAACGTCATCTAAGTCACAACAATAGAAGAACACAGTCTGCTGAACATAATACTACACAAACATTAGATGTTGCCATGATTTAATTGCACATAACATGTAAACATTCACAGTGCAGGGAGGAAAAAGTATGTGAACCTTTGAACCTAATAACTGGTTGACCCTCCTTTGGCCGCAATAACCTCAACCAAACGTTTCCTGTAGTTGCAGATCAGACCTGCACAATGATCTGGAGTCATTTTGGACCACTCCTCTTCACAAAACTGTTTCAGTGTAGCAATATTCTTGGGATGTCTGGTGTGAATCGCTCTCTTAAGGTCATGCCACAGCATTTCAATCGGGTTGAGGTCAGGACTCTGCCTGGGCCACTCCAGAAGGCGTATTCTGTGTTGTTGCAGCCATTGTTTTGTTGAATTACTTGTGTGCTTTGGGTCATTGTCCTGTTGCATCACCCATCCTCTGCGGAGCTTCAGTTGGCGGACAGATGGTCGTACGTTTTCCTGCAAAATGTCTTGATAAACTCTGGAATTCATTTTCCCATCAATGACAACAATCCGTCCAGGCCCTGAGGCAGCAAAGCAGCCCAAAACCATGATGCTCCCTCCGCCATGTTTCACAGTGGGGATGAGGTTTTGATGTTGGTGTGCTGTGCCTTTTTTTCTCCACACATAGTGTTGTGTGTTCTTCCCAAACAACTCAATCTTGGTTTCATCTGTCCACAGTATATTTTGCCAGTAGTGCTGTGGAACATCCAGGTGCTCTTTTGCAAACTTCAAACGTGCTGCAATATTCTTTTTGGACAGCAATGGCTTCCTCCGTGGTGTCCTCCCATGTTCTCCATTCTTGTTTAATGTTTTCCTTATTGTAGATGTGTCAACAAAAATGTTAGCATGTGCCAGAGATTTCTGTAGGTCTTTAGCTGACACTCTGGGATTCTTCTTTACCTCATGCAGCATTCTGCGCTGTGCTCTTGCAGTCATTTTTACAGGACGACCACGCCTAGGGAGAGTAGCAACAGTGCTAAACTTTCTCCATTTGTAGACAGTCTGTCTTACCGTGGACACATGAACATCAAGGCTTTTGGAGATACTTTTGTAACCCTTTCCAGCTTCATGCAAGTCAGCAATTCTTGATCGTAGGTCTTCTGAGAGCTCTTTTCTGCGAGGCATGGTTCACATCAGATAGTGCTTCTTGAAACCAGTAAACCCAAAACAGGTGTGTGCTTTTTAAGGGCAGGACAGCTGTCAGCAACACATCCAATATCATCACACTGATTGGAGTCAAGGTTGGCTCACTCCTGGCTCCAATTAGCTCTGGGAGAAGTCATTAAGCTAGGGCCTCACATACTTTTTCCTCCCTGCACTGTGAATGTTTACATGTTATGTGCAATTAAACCATGGCAACATCTAATGTTTGTGTAGTATTATGTTCAGCAGACTGTGTTCTTCTATTGTTGTGACTTAGATGACGTTCAGAGCACATATTATGCCCAATTCATGCAAAACTCCACGTAATCCCAAGGGGTTCACATACTTTTTCTTGCAACTGTAGATCACGTCTCCGAACGAAGGGAGAAGCGATCTACAAATGCTTTGAACGCTGGAAAACGGCTGCTGTTACTATAATCTCGCGAGATTACAATAAGAGATCAGCCAAACACCGTTTACTAAGCAGCAGTAAATTATCGCTGCTTTGTTTGCGGATCCTCCAGCTCTGGGCTGAAGAATCTGGAGGGAGAACACAGTTCACCAGTGAAGGGCTGACATTGCTCCTTCATACACTGGCAGTCTGTGTGCTGAGATGATCAGAGGAGAACATGTTGGTATGTTCTATAACAGAAAATAAAATATATAGTTTTCATTTATATAATAAAAAACCCAGTGATGAACACCCTATTTGTGTGAAAAGAAATGATATAAATTTTATTTTGGGTACAGCGTTGCATGACCGTGCAACTACCAGTTAAAGTAGCGCAGTGGAGAATAGAAAAAAAAAAGCCTTGGTCATGAAAGTTTGAGCCTTGTTCACATGCCACGGTTGCAATGCTTTTGCTTTTTGTCTGCAGCAAAAAAAAGATCACCCTTGACATGTTCAACAGGCCGTACTGGCGTCCAATGTGACCCAGTTATGTGAATGGGGACACACCGCTAACTCCTCCACATGGTGCAGCATTTACAGGGTTAAAACCCTCCTCCTCCTCACTATCAAACGGTTGTAAAAGGCAATCCAAACAAGGTTTGCTTTTTAGAGGCACTGCAATTTAGTCGTCTCTGTACATCTCTATGCAATGCAGGCAGATCATGGCTGGTGGGCGTGGGCACTGCACATAGCTTCCTGAAAACATCCCAGCACCCTACCCCTATGCTCCTCCCATGTGCTTTCAGCTCTGATGCAACAGTGGGAGGAGTTATGCAAATCTGAAAAAGCCTTGGTGTCAAGTCTGGAGGAGTGGGTGTTCTTCGGAAGAAGGAAACGCCCACATGTGATGCTGAGCCTCCATGATTGACAGAACTGAAGTCCAATGAATGAAAGGAGCCAGGGACAGTCAGGCTGAGGAGGAAAGCGCTTAGATGATGATGGGTGTCCGCCATCAAGGAAATTACACGGTGAGGAACTCACAGTGTGTTGCGAAATCAGAGGAAGCCATTCCAGTCCAGGAGAGTAGGCGGTAGAAGGCCGGAGGTCAGGTCTGATCTTGTCTGTGACCACTGGGGGAGATTGTCCCTCACTTCCTGTACTGTGACACCAGGATATGAAGAGGGAGGTTGTCACAGCCAGCAGTGAACAGATTGTTAGAAGGTCTGGAAACATGGGGACGTTCTGGTTGGAGTTGTCCTTTAATTCTCACGATACAGTACATAGAAATCCATTATCTATAGAATTACCCAGAGCACGTCCAGCCTATGAGGGCCATGAACACCCCGACCCCCCCATACCCCGCACCCGGGTCACTTACTCTCCATGACAACGGCGTGAGCGCGGAACTCCACTGAATATGCGGCGTGGGCCGCCCACGTGACCCTCCACAACACACACGGCTTCCGCCTTCCGTACGGGGACAGGAAGTGCGCTAAGGGCAGGGCCGCCCCGGATTGGTCGGTGTTGCTCTGTGTTTTGATTGTCTGTAGGTGGGGGTTGTATTTTAGCTGCGTCAAGGGAGGGGGGCTGCGAGCTGTGAGAGAGGCGGATTGGCCCCACCTGAGGAGCCACCGACGGAGCGGGTGAGACCGGGCTGTCCGTACCGGGCCGTGGAGTCTGGGCACGGCTGTGTCATACATTATATATACCGAGCCTGTGTACAGGGGCGCGAGGAGAGCCACCTGTGTGTCATCATCATCATCCTCCTCTTCCCTGTACTGTGTGTGAGAGCATAGACACTACAGGGGGCACCCATAGGAAGGCTTCCATCATCATCATCCCTGTACTGTGTGTGAGAGCATAGACACTACAGGGGGCACCCATAGGAAGGCTTCCATCATCATCATCATCCTCATCCTCCTCCCTGTACAGTGTGTGAGAGCATAGACACTACAGGGGGCACCCATAGGAAGGCTTCCATCATCATCCTCATCATCCTCCCTGTACAGTGTGTGAGAGCATAGACACTACAGGGGGCACCCATAGGAAGGCTTCCATCATCATCCTCCTCCTCCCTGTACAGTGTGTGAGAGCGTAGACACTATAGGGGGCACCCATAGGAAGGCTTCCATCATCATCATCCTCCTCCCTGTACTGTGTGTAAGAGCATAGACACTACAGGGGGCACCCATAGGAAGGCTTCCATCATCATCCTCCTCCCTGTACAGTGTGTGAGAGCATAGACACTACAGGGGGCACCCATAGGAAGGCTTCCATCATCATCATCCTCCTCCCTGTACTGTGTGTGAGAACGTAGACACTACAGGGGGCACCCATAGGAAGGCTTCCATCATCATCCTCCTCCTCCTCCCTGTACTGTGTGTGAGAGCATAGACACTACAGGGGGCACCCATAGGAAGGCTTCCATCATCATCATCCTCCTCCTCCCTGTACTGTGCTACTGTGTGTGACTGCATAGACACTACAGGGGTCACCCATAGGAAGGCTTCCATCATCCTCCTCCTCCTCCCTGTACTGTGTGTGAGAGCATAGACACTACAGGGGGCACCCATAGGAAGGCTTCCATCTCTATCCTCCTCTTCCCTGTACTGTGTGTGAGAGCATAGACACTACAGGGGGCACCCATAGGAAGGCTTCCATGATTATCCTCCTCTTCCCTGTACTGTGTGTGAGAGCATAGACACTACAGGGGGCACCCATAGGAAGGCTTCCATCATCATCCTCCTCCCTGTACTGTGTGTGAGAGCATAGACACTACAGGGGGCACCCATAGGAAGGCTTCCATCATCATCATCATCATCGTTCTATTATTATCATAATCGGTCTTATATTATTATACTAATAGAAGGCTGATGATAATATATAGTAATAGGATGATGATGATAAAATTCTGATTATGATAATATTTATTATCATAATCGGCCTATTATCATAACCTTGTATTATTATCATACTTGGCCTTCTATTATTAATATCAATATAATAGAAGTCTGATTATGATGATGATAAATAATTGGATGATAATAGTAATAGGCTGATTACGATGATAATTATAAAAATATTTATTATCGTCAGTCTAGGTTTTTTTTTTTTTATTCGCATAATCAACCTTTTATTAATAGAAGGATGATTATGATATTATCATAATAGTTGGCCTTCTATTATTTATCATCAGGCTTTTTTTATTCTCATCATCAGTCTATTAATAATAATAATAATAATAATAATAACAATAATAATAATAATAGACTGATGATGATAAATAATAATAGAAGGCTGTTTATGATAAATATAATAATCAACCTTTTTATTGTCATCATCATTCTATTGTTGTTTATTATCATCAGCCTTCTATTATAATAGGCCAATTATGATGATGATGATAATAATAGAAGGTTGATGATGATAGTTATAATATTTATTATCATCAGCCTATTATTATTATCATCAGCATTCTATTATTATTATTAGAATCATAATTGGCGTTCTATTATTATAATAGAAGGCTAATGATGATAATAATACAAGGATAATAAAAGGTTGATTATTATAGTATTTATCATAATCCGCCTATTATTATTATTATGAGAATAAGATCCTCATAATCATCCCTCTATTATCAAATTCAGCCTGCTATTATTATCACAATCAGACTATTATTAATGTTATTAATATTATTATTAATAATAATAAAATGGCGATTTGTTATCAGCATTTTATTTATTAATAATAGTCTGACTGTGATATTATTATTAATAGAAGGCTGATTATGATGATGATGATATTATAATCATCCTTCTATTATAATCATCCTTCTATTGATAATAATACAAATAATAAAACGTTGATTATGATGTAGGTGGTGATAACAGTACTGTTATCATAATTGGCCTTCTGTTATTATCAGCCTATTATTATTATTTCCTCGTTGGGGACTTATTAGACACATTTTAGCACACGTCAATGTGATTTGACCTGATGACTTCTGTTTACGTCTGTTTGCCCATAGGAATGCATTGCTGTCTTTATTTATTTTTTTTGTTTAGTTTTTTTGTTTTATTCATCCATAAACAGACAAATGGAGCACTTGTGTGACAGGGGCCTTCCTGTGTCTAACAAGTGTAATGTGTGCTGCTTTTTCTCCCTGAATTCAGGTTTCGTTTCACAGAGATTAAACTGATCACTGTCTGTGTAAAGAGTTCTCTGTGTTTGCAAACACAGAGCTCTGTGCTGTGATTGGCCAGATGCGATCAGCAGGTTGCAGCCATAAATTGTCTGAAATCTGACAAACTTGTCCTGTGTCCGTTCACTGCACGGGTCAGGAAGGGGCACGCGCCCCAAACCTGGTAGACTGGCTGGGACATACAGGTACATCTTTGTCTAGCTGTGCTGCCTGTCTGCAGTAAATGTACTGTGGGGGGGGGGGGCGCAAGCAATTCATAACCACAATTATAATATCAACCTGTCCTCTGTATGCAGTGTTTGTATTCATTATGAGCTCTTATTAGATGTACTCTCTGTTTAATATTATTATTATAATACAGGATTTATATTATTGCCTAGTGCGGGGTGTAGCTAATATTGTTATCAGATTGTGTAGATGCAGTTATTACTAATTGGGGGGGGTCATGTGTATGTAGGATTAGTGTAGAAGCAATGACTACATGTGTTTCAGTATACAGTATGGGTGCTTTACATACTGCGTGCATAACACCCGGTCACATCGATCCTGACTTTGAAATCGTGCGACTTCACTGTAAGTCTCACGATTTCAAAGTCAGGATGTCTTTGGGATTTGAGGTGCGATTTGCAAGACACCTGACACAGATGTCTATGCAAATTGCACCAAAAGTAGCACATGCACTACTTTAGAAATGACTGTAATTGCGGACAATAGGGTGCAAACTGGCATGCAATTTGCAAGTCGCATGGCATGCAAATCGCATGCCAAATCGTGCCCAGTGTGATCGAGGGGTCTAAATTGGATCAACTTATTGAGTTCAATAATATCAGTAGTCCAGTCTGTCTTATGTATGAGTAATTTGCTTTGTACATTGAGCTACTTAGTATTGAGAATCTGTTATTAATATTAAAATAATCATTTTGTTTTATATATAATAGAAATTTAAATAAAGAGGTTCTCCACAAAAAAGTTCCAAAAGAGGAGGGGGAATGACATAAAGTGGAACTTTCCCTTTTTACTGCTGTTATTATTATTAGACAGGATTTATACTTTTTACTGTTATTATTATTATTATACAGGATTTATATAGCGCCAACAGTTTGCTCAGCGATTTACAATATAAAGTTCAGCTTTAATAAATATTTAGTTTATTTCTAATTGTGATATATTTAATTTATATATTCTATATATTACATATAATTGGTAGTAATATATACCTTTTTTTTTTATAGAATAGAAATTAAATATATGATTGTATATAATTTATGTAATTCATTTTACTATGTTTAATTTATAGAAACATTTACATAACAGTAAACAGTAGTAATATACAAATGTATATTCATTAATTATAGTAAATGTATTTGTAGTAAATTTATATATGTGAAATATATATATTGGACTATAATATTTAATTTATATATTTAAATTTCATTTATACTAAAATGTAATGTAAATGATTTATCATATTTACTATAATGCAAATGTATAGATAATTGTGCGTTTATTATTTATTATAATACAGTATAAATAATATATTGTGTAAAAGGGATGTCGCACCTAAGCTGGGAGTGTGTGCAGTAACATTTATACCAAATTTTAATCAAAGAGGAACTTTATTTCCCCCCCCTCCATATTTGAGCAGGTGCCCCTGGTCTTGACGGGTACCCACTACTGGCCAGATCGCTGTGGTGATCTGAGACAGTTTGTCCCCCTTCTCCAGCAGCCTTCTGGGACATGTCCCAGAAAGCTGGGAGACCAATAAGATAGTACGACTCGCACATGTGCATTGAGCAGCCGCCTGTGCATTCCAGTTCCGGAAAAAAAAGTAGAACATGCTGCATATTTCCTGCACAGAACTGTACTGGAACACGGTAAAATGCACCACAATGCATCAAAAACATGCATGCAGAAACGCATCCAGACTGTGAACCAGCCCTAAGTCAGCAGCTACAGTTTTTGTAGCTGCTGACTTTTAATTTTTCCACAGGTGACTGAAATACTGCTTTAAGTGGAAGAAAAAAATCCTAACAGTGACTATTGTCAAGTGCATCTTTACACGGCGAGGGGGCTGCAGGATCATGTGACCGGACTGGATTTATAAAAGGTAAGTACACAGGATAGGCAGGAAGAACATCTTTAAGAATATTTAGCGTTGGGCTTTTTTTCTATTTTAAAATATAAAACTAAAGGGGTTTTTTTCTTTTTTTTTTTGTGTTTGTTTTTGGGGTTTTTTTGTGTTTTTTTTTTTTTTGTGTTTTTTTGTTTTTGTTTTTTGTGTTGTGTTTTTGGTGTGGTGTGTTGTGTTGTGTTTTTGGTGTGTTGTGTTGTGTTTTTGGTGTGGTGTGTTGTGTTTTTGGTGTGTTGTGTTGTGTTTTTGGTGTGGTGTGTTGTGTTGTGTTTTTGGTGTGTTGTGTTGTGTTTTTGGTGTGTTGTGTTGTGTTTTTGGTGTGGTGTGTTGTGTTTGTGTTTTTGGTGTGTTGTTTTTGTTTTTTGTTGTGTGTGTGTAGGGTTTTTGTGTTTGTTTTTTTTTTGTGTTTTTTGTTTTTAGTTTTGGATAGAGTGGAGATGGATTAGCTCCCCTGTCAGTTTTTATTGCTGTCTGTGACCCCATTAGGGAAATTCTTCTTCTGTATTTGTCCTGTTTACCATTTATCATTGAATGTGGAAGTAAAAGAAAATCCCAAATTTTATGTTGTCCCCACAATAGGTATAGAGTGGAAATCCTCCAATGAGGACACTAGTTCTGGCAACCAGAGGGGCCCCAAGGGATTCCCTCAATTTGCAGGTATTTCCTCTAACGTCCTGTTTTGGCTTTGGGACTGGAAGTGAAGGGAAATCTCCCCAATGGTGTAAAAAAAAATGTGATGGAGTTATTACCCTCCCTTGCTCTATGCAAAATGTGGGGGAAGATTTGCCAAGTGTGCTACTTGTATCTCTAATAATAATAATCGTCATGGCTTGGTACATCTCGGCAGACAGACAACTTTGCAGCTCAGCCCTGTCTCTGTTAGTCACATACAGTGTATATTTCATGGATCTTGTTGTGCACCTAAACCAGACCCCATAACTCCTGACAGCTTCATTAGTGGAATAGACACAAGATTTATAGAAGGCAGAAATAATCAGCTATATGCTTCCCTATGGTCTTCCTTTTTTTTTTTCCCTTTTTCTCCTCCACTCTCCATAAATCATCCCTGATTGCTGGCTTTGGGTGTAACACACACGATCTGCTGGGCAATTCCAGAACCGGATCCTCTGCTGTAGGCTAGGAAGGTGCCTCGGTTATCACAGGCTGTCACATGTCATGGCACTAACAGGTGATTTGTTATTTTTTATTCAGCAGATTTCTTTCTCATCCCTGCAGAGCAGTTCATACAGAACTCATGCATGTGGGTACTGTATACCGGATCTGCGTTAGTAGGGGACTTGCCTGACCTCTGAATTGGACCTAAAGTCACTGATCCTTGAAAGGTAGCACCTGTGTTGGTGACCCAAAGTAAGACTTTGTGAAATCTGAAGATATGTGTAGGCGCTTATTAGGGTCCATTTATAGCCCACAACACCAACATCAGTTCCACCCTGCAAGCCAGAGTACTAGATGTCATCCTAGACTCCAATCTGATCTTCCAGCCCCAGGTCCAATCGCTGACAAACTCATGTAGACTTCACCTCCGCAACATCTCCAAGATACGTCCGTTCCTAACCCCGGAAACTACAAAGCAACTCATTCACTCCCTCATCATATCACGCCTTGACTACTGCAACTCCCTCCTCATCGGCTTACCTCACCACAAGCTATCCCCGCTTCAGTCTATCCTGAATACTGCGGCCAGACTCCTCCACCTTACTAACCACTCCATATCCACCACCCCTCTCTGCCAATCCCTCCACTGGCTTCAGATTGCCCAACGGATAAAATTGAAATGCTAACATTGACGTACAAAGCTGTTCATAATACTGCCCCGAACTACATCACCGATCTTGTATCCAAATACCACCCAAAACGTACTCTCTGCTCCTCACAAGACCTTCTACTCTCTAGTTCCCTGGTATCTTCCTCCCATGCCCATCTCCACGACTTCTCCGGGGCTTCCCCCATTTTCTGGAACTCCCTACCCCAATCCATCAGACTATCACCTACTCTCCTCACCTTTAGGCGCACCCTGAAAACCCATCTCTTCAGGGAAGCCTACCCCGCCCTCAGCTAATTGCTGATCTCCTCCACTCTTCCTACCACTCCATCCCCCACAGCTATTTCCTCCCGTACCACTATCCCCTCCCTCCTAGATTGTAAGCTCCAAGGAGCAGGGCCCTCGTGTATTGTATTGTCACTGTATTGTCTCCCATTGTAATGTACAGCGCTGAGCAAACTGTTGGCGCGATATAAATCCTGTATAATAATAATGTGTACATGGGGCGGATGTTGTTTTAAATGGTGCTAGCACAAATCTGTGCGATGTCCATTGTCTGGAAAAATGTGTGACAGTTTTTTGACACAACAAAATGTGTTCACACTTTGCAGACACGCATGTGTCGGGTGTCACGTATGTGTGTGACTTTTTTTTTTTTTTTCCCCTTCTTGTTTAGCTACACCCTATGCACGACAAATGTGGCAAAGTATCTTCTGCACCTTTCTGAGTGTTGAACTCCCATGATTTTATTTATTTTTTGTCACACAGTTTTTGTTTGAGAAACACTGTATCTGCTTGCTGCATTTGGGGTGCCATTAATAGTGACTTTTGACGTGTTTTAGCCTTTTTCATGAACATGCGCAAAATTGTGCAATTTTATGTGTTCACATGCTTCTGTAGTGTGACTGCAGCCTTAAAGTGACTGTAAACCTATACCTAGTGAAGTGAGCGACCTCAGGTGATACACAGAGATGAAACAAATCCCTCATACATAAGTTGTATCTGTTTATCAGAAGTCTTTTCTTATCTACATTAGGTAAAAGTCCACAATTTATAAAGCTTCCCTGAACTGTCAGAAGAAAGGGGGTGGAGAGCTGAAATGACACACTGCAGTGCTCAGTGAGGAGAGCTCTGAGAGCTGATTGGAGGGAAGGGACACACCTCCCTCCACACAGGAATAGATCCAGGGTGGATTTGATTTAAATTAAACTGATTTAAATCACTAGTCAGTAAGGCTTGATGTAAATCCTAGTTTTCTACATAAAGACTAATTCTTGCTGGTATAACTTTAATATACAAGTAGATGAAGATTTTTAGAATAACAACTTTTCATATTAGTTTTTTTATCCCCAGTTTAATAGGTTAATCATTCATATTTGGACAACTTTTCTGTTGTATTTAGGAAGGAGAAAAATAATCATTACCTTAATAATAACAATTTAAATAGATTTATTCATCTGAAACAATAACATTCCAGCATATGTGATTTGCTTAAACATCCATGTTTGTAACTAATTTGGCTAAACAAAATCTATATATTTGAAGAACTTCGACTGTCAGCCCCTTCCTCCTCACACTTAGTTTCACTTTCTTCTTGTGCAGATCTATTCCACTCCAAACAATCAGAAAAATATTGTTTCTATTCTATTCACTGAACTTCTTGAAACTTCGCAGTGAAGGGGTTGATTCTGTATTCATAGGTTTGTAGAAGTTAGGATGAAGGTCTTTTTCTTAACTCTGTTCATGTTATAAAATTTTTGCTGTGAAGAAGAGGCATGTGATCTCCGCTGAGTCAAATTCAGTTTTGAGAACTGCAAAAGTAAACCAACATCTGTGATAATATCTTGTAGGCAGAGAAACTGCCCAATAATCTTACAAAAACCTCTGGAAGAGCATGACATTGTGAATGGATTCATGGAATTTATTTACCAAAAAAATGAAACATATACAGCCTTATTCTACATAATTAAAATACTAATCTTTATTTCATGATGGAATAACCTTTGGTTGGTAATATATTTTCCTCAAAAAGCATTTTATTTAAAAAAATCCGATTTAAATAAAAAAAAATCTATTTTTTTTTTTTTTTTTTTTTTTAAATCATTGATTTTTATCCACCCTGAATAGATCTGAGTAAATCGCAGGCTGTGTGCTGGAGCTCCCTCCCCTGTCACCCTTTTCTCTTGGTGTCAGAAAAATTTGTGATTCATGCAGATAGCACGGGCACAAAGCAGTGGCCAGAAAAGACACATGGTACTCTTAACCTCTTCCAGATGGCCGTACCCATATATGCGACCTCTCGGCGGGTGGGCTTTAATGCCAAGAGGCCACATATATATATATGCTTCCCAAATGTAATGAGACTGCGTGTTTTCAGCATACTTGATGGCCGGTAACCGAAAGCTTTCCGATCATGTGACAGCCAATCACGAATGTCATATGATCAGAAAGCCCGCCTCCTGGTGCCTAGAACATCTGTAAGGGCAGGGAGGCATCGGCGGGAAGGGGTTAATAGAGACAAGTACACACTATAGAGGGATGTGCTTTGTTCACATTTCATGTCTGAGCTTTACAACCACTTTAATGAGCAGATCAACAGGTAAAAATAAAAGAAAAATAGCCTAAGAGCTTGTTTACATCAGGATTGCAGTGGATCGCTTTTCAGGGGGTTTTGATAGGTGGCTGGAAGGCTTTATTTCATGGCCTCACCACCTGTTTTAAAGGATAAGTTCACCTTTATACAAAAAATAATAAATGCACTTTTTTTTTTTTTTTTTTTTTTTTTGCAGGTAAAAAAAATATGCATTTTATAATTTTCTTGTTTTGGGATCCTGTAAACCATTGCACCAGCGATCAGCAGATTGCTTGTGCCATGCAGGTCTCCTACAGATCTGTCAGTATATCTGCTCACCTGTATGGGATGTATGAGCAAGCAGATATACCGACAGGAAGACTCGGTGAACTGCCACAGTGCTGAACAGCGCCGCGATGGTGCATTGAGAACTACAAACCAACAGCCGCTAAGGCTATAGGGACTTGTAGTTTTCTCATTTACAGAACACTGTGAATGAGTAATGCGGTCGGGCGGAGCCCCACACAGCCACATGGGTTTTTTTTTTATAATTTTGAGTGCTAGCGAAGGGGGAGAAGATCTCCCAGTAGCTGGCAAAGGGGGGGGGGGGAGTGGGGGCTGGTATGATCATATCATGTTACACCCTGAATATGGTTGTACTGTAAGCTGTTATGAAAGGTGAACTTATCCTTTAACACCCAAAGGCAAAGCATTATGGCCGTGTGAAGGTTACATCTGTCCAGCTGAGATGCCTTTGCAGCTTAAAGCGAAGTTCCACTCTAAAGCGGAAGCTCTGCTTATTTTGTGCCCCCCCCGCCATATTTGGCACCTTTTAGGGGGGGGAACGGGTACCTGGTTTTGGCAGGTATCCGCTCACACTTCCAGCTCAGTTCACCGTGGAGAAGTGACTTGAGAAATTCGGCCCCCTCCTTGCACCTGCAGTCTCCTGGGAACTTTCACAGGTCCCGGGAGACTGCCGGACCAATCAGGAGGAGTGGCGTGACTTGCACATGCTCAGGGGGCACCAGGCTGTGAAGCCACAAGCTGTCACAGCCTGGTGCCCACAGTAGAGATGCCGGCGCCGTGGAGGACAGAAGGAGAGAAGGGACTGTGCAGGTGAGTACATTGCTGGACCCTGGGACAGGTAAGTGTGTGTTTGAGTCCTCATGCTCACTTGACGTTTTCACAGCGGCTGTTTTTGGCTTTTGCTGTTTTTTTTGTTTTTTTTTTCTTTTCTTTCTACAGCCAGTAAACCCCCCAGCATGTTATCCTATGTGTCCATACACACGTAGACTGGAATCAACATTTTTCTGGCTGGGAAAAAAAAACCAGGACTAGTGGGTTTCTAGAGGAGTTTTTTTTTTTTTTAGCTGTAGAAAAAAAAAACCTAAAAAATGTAAACGCAGGAAAACGCCGCTAAACGCTAATGCAAAAATGCTACAAAACGCTGAAAAACTTGCGCTTTTAATGTGACTTTACACAGCAAACGTTACCAGTGTTATCAAAACGTCCCGTGTGCATGAGGGCTTAAACATCAGCAGCTACAGTTTTTGTAGCTGCTGACTTTTAATGAGCACAAAAACGGCTGGAACTCCACTTTGAGGGTGATAAAGCTGTGGCTCAACTGCTTATTTTTACTGCCCCCCACAACTGCAAGTGTGGTGGCTACATTTTCATCTAAGGACTGGTAAGCTGCAATACATGATGGTGTTTCTTTGGGGTTTGGATACGCTTTAAGAGTCTGTTGATAATGGCAATACAAGAAAATACGCATCAATGCACATTGGCAATGCATAGAAAGGAATGAATGCAGCCGTAAGCAGGCCATAGATGGGTTGAAAATCGGCCGAAAGAATCGGTTGATTTTTGGATCGTTAGTGGGTGAATTTGTTGGCTGTTTTTCGTGATTTTGACACTTTTTTTAATTGGCTATGTTGGGAAAAAACGGACGATTTTGTCGATCAGCCGATCTTTTTACCGATTAAAAAAAAAAATGTGCATGAGCCGTGACCTGCAAGAAGAAGGAAAAGAAGAAATAGAATATGAATAAGAAGGAAAAGAAGAAATAGAATATGAATAAGAAGGAAAAGAAGAAATAGAATATGAATAAGAAGGAAAAGAAGAAATAGAATATGAATAAGAAGGAAAAGAAGAAATAGAATATGAATAAGGAAAAGAATAAGAAGAAATAGAATATGAATAAGAAGGAAAAGAAGAAATAGAATATGAATGAGAAGGAAAAGAAGAAATAGAATATGAATAAGAAGAAAAAGAAGAAATAGAATATGAATAAGAAGAAAAAGAAGAAATAGAATATGAATAAGAAGAAAAAGAAGAAATAGAATATGAATAAGGAATAGAATAAGAAGAAATAGAATATGAATAAGAAGAAATAGAATATGAATAAGAAGGAAAAGAAGAAATAGAATATGAATAAGAAGGAAAAGAAGAAATAGAATATGAATAAGGAATAGAATAAGAAGAAATAGAATATGAATAATAAGAAATAGAATATGAATAAGAAGGAAAAGAAGAAATAGAATATGAATAAGAAGGAAAAGAAGAAATAGAATATGAATAAGAAGGAAAAGAAGAAATAGAATATGAATAAGAAGAAAAAGAAGAAATAGAATATGAATAAGGAATAGAATAAGAAGAAATAGAATATGAATAATAAGAAATAGAATATGAATAAGAAGGAAAAGAAGAAATAGAATATGAATGAGAAGGAAAAGAAGAAATAGAATATGAATAAGGAATAGAATAAGAAGAAATAGAATATGAATAAGAAGGAAAAGAAGAAATAGAATATGAATAAGAAGAAAAAGAAGAAATAGAATATGAATAAGGAATAGAATAAGAAGAAATAGAATATGAATAATAAGAAATAGAATATGAATAAGAAGGAAAAGAAGAAATAGAATATGAATAAGAAGGAAAAGAAGAAATAGAATATGAATAAGAAGGAAAAGAAGAAATAGAATATGAATAAGAAGGAAAAGAAGAAATAGAATATGAATAAGGAATAGAATAAGAAGAAATAGAATATGAATAAGAAGGAAAAGAATATGAATAAGAAGGAAACGAAGAAATAGAATATGAATAAGGAATAGAATAAGAAGAAATAGAATATGAATAAGAAGGAAAAGAAGAAATAGAATATGAATTAGGAATAGAATAAGAAGAAATAGAATATGAATAAGAAGGAAAAGAAGAAATAGAATATGAATAAGAAGAAGAAAAGAAGAACTTCAGTCCACCATTATATTTGACATTTAAAAGTATTGCGGTTGCAACATTGTATCTATTTGTATCCGAAAATAAACATCTGTATCCGAAATGGATACAAATAGATACCGTCTATGGCCTGCATTAGAATCTGCTTGTTGTAGATTCTGCAAATGTTTTCTTCTTCCTTTTTTTTTTTTTTGTAATGGTTTCTTTGGCATTTGTTACGCGGAGAGCTGTGTTTGCTGGGGATGATGGAATTTAGAAGGAAGATTGTCCTTTAGATGGACTCCGCTGGCCAAGCTCCTGTTGGTTTCTATGCAATCGCACTAACCAGCCTTTTGGCAGTCAGAGTCTTTATGAAACATTGATAACTTTCATCAAACTGCAAACCGTATTCCTGAAAGTAGAAGCCTTCCTGACATTCCTCCAACATTGTGGAGGCCAGCTGTGTGTCATTATGGAGGGCAATGGAGCAATGTGAGCTCATAATTACAGGGAGATTGATCAGTCCTGCGCCTGCTACTGTGATCATTGTGAAGATTTCTACCTGGAAGAGGCTTGTCTGATCTAAAGAATGGATTCCTCTGTATCTTCCTGCCCTTCACTACACAGTTGCCTTTCTTCCTCCGGACCCAGGACAATTGTCTCCTGTGCGGGGTTCAATCTCCGGAACCGCTTGCTGCTCAGATTCACTTCATCGCTGTAATTGGCAACTTCAAGGAGCCGGGTCCTCCATATGTAGAACGTTCAGCCGTCTAGAAGTTCTTCTCTCTGATTAGAGCTGTTTCTTGGCTCCGCGGGTTTAAGTGGAATGTAAAGTTATTCTTAGGCTGAAACAGATCGACGTCTCCGGTGGGTGGACAGATATTTGACTTGGAAAGATAATTGCCTTTGCATAGGCAGAGCTGCTTCATTGTGTCGTGACGTTTTTCACTGTTGGTTTTAGGGTGAGTAACATGGAGCAACAGAGAAATGATGAGTAAAGGAGGAACTGAGAACCTGAGCCGTGCCATCTTCACCGGAAGCCACGCAGGGACAATGGGGGGGGGGGGGGGGACAACACCAAATGACATTATTGTGGCTAATTCAAGAATCATTTTGTGCTTCGTTTTTGTTTTTTGTTTTTTTTTTTGCTTTACCTGGTTACCTGTGGACTCTTGTGGGTGAATCCAGAAGCAGAATTACTACAGGAGAGATCTAGGGGTTGATCGGGGGACTCATTAGTGGAGGATCTTATCTATGAGGATTAGCCAAACTGCATTCTCTCCCTTGGTGGGAGATGATCACCATGTTTAAAGACATAAGTGGTCCTCATACTGAACAATTCTTCACTTTAAGGTCACCAAAGAGAATGAAGCACACTATACATCTGGGAAAAAGAGATTACCTCTACCTATGGAAAGGCTTCTTTAGAGTAAGAGCACATTTTGGAACAGACTCCCTTAGGAACTAGTTCTAGCCAGCTCAGTGAATTGATTTTAAAACTAGCTGGATGCATTCCTAAATGTGCAAAATTATAACTGGATATTGGCATTTCTAGGTAATGGCACCAGAGATTGTTGATCTAGGGAATATCTGGTGGCTTTTGGGGATCAGAGAGAATTTTTTTTTTTTCCCACAGATGCAGCAAATTGGATCATGCTTTTTATAGGACTTTTTTTCACTTCCTCTGGATCAACTGTGGGTTTAGGATTGCGTATACCAGGGGTCTCCAAACTTTCTAAACAAAGGGCCAGTTTACTGTTCAGACTTTAGTGTGGCCGAACGCTGGCCATTGTGAATAGAAATTGTCCTGGCATCAGTAGGAGTAAAACATGTACCTTGGTTGGTGTCAAGTGGGAGGAATAGTACCTCATTAGTGTCTGTGGAAAAATAGTGCCCCATGGTTGGCGTCGGCGGGAGGGGTAGTGCCCCATGGTTGGCGTCGGTGGGAGGGTTAGTGCCCCATGGTTGGCATTGGCGGGAGGGTTAGTGCCCCATGGTTGATGTCGGTGGGAGGGGTAGTGCCCCATGGTTGGCGTCGGTGGGAGGCGTAGTGCCCCATGGTTGGCGTCGGTGGGAGGCGTAGTGCCCCATGGTTGGCGTCGGGGGGAGGGGTAGTGCCCCATGGTTGGCGTCGGCGGGAGGGGTAGTGCCCCATGGTTGGCGTCGGCGGGAGGGGTAGTGCCCCATGGTTGGCGTCGGCGGGAGGGGTAGTGCCCCATGGTTGGCGTCGGCGGGAGGGGTAGTGCCCCATGGTTGGCGTCGGCGGGAGGGGTAGTGCCCTATGGTTGGCGTCAGCGGGAGGGGTAGTGCCCCATGGTTGGTGTGCGGGAATAGTGGGCCAGATAAGGGCATGCAAAGGGCTGCATCTGGACCCCGGATCACAATTTGGAGACCACAGTTATATAAGAAGGTTGTCTGTACCTTTTTCTACTAGATGAACTTACAGTTTTTTCACCTTAACTATGTAATTCTGTAGCTCAAGTAGCTGCTAATAAGGATTAGTTGTCAGATGTTTTTTTCCCTGACTGTAAGCTAGTGAAATGCAAATGGTCATCAATCTTAGTTATGGTGATAAAGTTTGGGGCGGAGCTGAAATTAGAAAAACTTTTGCTCGAAAGGCTCCGCCTCTCCTTCCCCACCATGCAGAATTGTGGAGGAAATGTTAGTGTAGTGCTGTGGGGCCCAGACAGACGAACAGAAGGAAGATGATCTAAGGTGTGTACTGCTCATTACCTATGTGGTTGTGAGGAGACTATTGGGACGTTTTTTGTTTTTCTTTTTTTTTTTTTTTTTCAATTCCTTGTTAAAGTGAACCCGTTCCTCTAGAGTTTGTTTGTGCAACACAGAGTTGTAGTTCTCTGCGCCATTCCCTGTCTTTAGGGTGACAACAGGCATTCGCTCTGCTGGGTTTATGGAGGAGCAATGTTATGACCCTAGAACAGGAAGTGTGATGGGACTAACCCCCCCCCTCCCCCCCTTTCTCACATTCTTAACTTGGGGGGTGGAGATGTTCTGTAGTTCAGAGAACTGGGCAGAGCTAAATATAATGCTTGAGATAACACTGCAGAGGAGTTTATAGGACCGTACTGGATTTCGGAGAGGGACAACGGGGTATTTTTTCACTTGTCAGACAGATCTAGCAGTTGCTTTCTATGGTATATGTAAAGTGTATGTATACCCCAAGGCCTCATGCACACCTGATGTTTTTCTATCTCTTCTAGACTCCTTTCTTTCTGGCAGTGGCATTTTGGCAGAAAGCGCGTTCAACGACATCAAGCGTTCGGTGTTAATTCATTTCATTGGACAGACTAATCATTTATTCTGGCCATTGAAATGAATTGACTCTGAAGCTCTAAAGGTGCCTAGTATTAATACGCATTTTCACGTGTTTGGATGCGTCAAGCATTTTTTTTGGCAAAAAGCTGCTGCTGGATGCGTTAGTGAGTGTGTTTTTTTTTGTTTTTTTGTTTTTTTTTTCTGCCTCCAAGCTCCTCCAAAAGCCTATATGTGCATGGACGAAAAACCGTAAAAGGAAAAAAAAATGCCAGACACCTCTAGGAGCTGAATAAAAGTCCAGTGTCTATTTTTTCTGTATGTTTGCCATCGTGGCTTGCTATAGACAGTATTTTTCTTTGTAAATCTTTTTGCAAAGTTTATTTGGAAGTCCTGCCAGTAGCGGCACCTCCTGTTCACCTGCTACACCCACTCCTTTAGTTGGCCGCTAGGCTGCCTATCTGATTGGATATTTCTTGCTCTTCAAGAGAACAAATACAGGATGTTCTCCTGTCTTTCCAAAAAACAGTAGAAGACCTTTTCTCTTTTGCAGAGAATATCTACCAAATACCGGATTTTCACTCTTTAACCTCCCTGGAGGTATTCCCGAGTGTAGCTCGGGGTAAAGTTTCAGTGGTAACCCTGAGCTACACTCGGACTTACCATGCGGCGCTGCTTCGGGATCTCTTCTTCACTTACCTTGTCCTGCGCTCCCCCGATGTCCCCCCTGCAGTGTCCCCTGTAATGTCCTCCGGCCGATGCCGGCATCTGTCTTCCGGGTTCCGTTCACTGCGACGTCAGGACGTATGGGGGATGGAACAGCGGGAAATTTGAAAATGACAAAAAGTGGCATTCACTAAATACACTAAAATCACATAGTATAACATTCCTGTATCAAACCATTTCACATACATTTTGTCCCGAGTGCTTTGTCCGGTGCCCTGCCTGCATTTTTACTGTTCTTTCTGCCTGGAAACTGAGAAACGTCCATGGCGTCCAAAAAGCGTCCCTTTAGGTCAAAAGCGGTTTTAGACCGGCTAGAGAACAGCGATAGTAAATCAGAACCACTTGCAGAATTGAGTGATAATGATTTGTGGGGGAAATTCCTCATCAGACACTGAAAACGATTTTGCGACTTTGCTCAGCAATGTGCGAACTTGGCGCTCTATTTCAAATTTCAGTGTTTTTGGTTTGATTATATTATTTAATTAAATTTTATTATTATATACTTTTTTTATGATTATTAAATTATAATTTATGATTTCGTGTTTCAAATTTTATCATACCCGGGACGTTTACTAGACTCTTGTTTGGACAGATTTCAGTGAGTTATTCCTAAAAATTACAGCCTACAATAAAAAAAAAAAAAAAAATTTCCATGCAAAAAAATGTACTGCTTTTGAGCACAGAAATACTGACATAATCAGACTGCTAGGGAGACTACTTGTATAATATAATAGTGGTGTTTTGTTTTTTTTGGTAATGACTTCACTGGGTTTTCTGGGGAAGTTCTACAGAAAAATCCATTGTGGTGAATGGAAAAACTTAGGTTTAGAATTTACCGGCAAAGTATTCTCTGGAACATTTATTATATCTCATGGTAATTCTTTGCTGCCATTTTTAAAAGGGGAATTGAAACCCCCAATCTGAGATAAGACCTCACATTTTTTTTTCAGTGGGCAGCATATTCAAATTATTGCTTGAAAAGGGATTTTTTTTTTTTCATATGTGCATGTGAAAATCTGTGTATCCCTAACATGTTTTCTTCTAGTTTTGGACCGTTGAAGAGAGAGACCTCTATTGCTCTTTGTCCTGGTGACCTTCTTCCTTTTTTTTTTTTTTTTTTTCTTTTTTTTTAAAAGAGGTAGTGTCATAAAAAAAAAATAAAAATGATTGAGTGTGTTTGACGATTGTTTATCTGATATTGCTTTGGGGATATGCTATGCAGTCAGCTCAGATGAAAGTCATTCCTGTTTTTCAATTTTTCCTTTTCTCCCAGGGACAGCTTGGAATGATGTAACATAGTGCTGCTGTGTACCAGACTGGGAGACATGGCCAGTTTACCAGGAGATATAACCTTTAAGGAGTTCTGTCCCTTGTACTCCATTCTGAATGCCATCCCTGCTAAAGTTCAGAAAGGCTTCCGTTCCCTCCTCGTCTACCTCACAGCACTGGACGTCAATGGCGACTACATTGCAATCGGCAGCAGTATCGGAATGTTGTACCTCTACTGCCGACATACAAAAAAGATGAAAAAGTATAATTTGGAGGTAAGGGCTTGCATTTTTATCTAATTAAATTTTTTTTTTTTTTTTTTTTTTTTTTACATTTCAACTTGTTGAAAAGCTAAGGCAGCCTTCACACCTGAGTATTTTTGTAGCGCGAAGCTCCAAACCCTCAGGGGGGAAAAAAATTCAGTATTACTTTATGGAGAGTCACATCTCCACTGCAAGTTGCCTGAGGCAGAAGGCCTGAAGCTCAAACGTTTTGGAGCTACCTTTTTGTAAGAAAAACCTAGCAATAAATGATGCAACTGATATTTTTCTCTATTGGGTAATAAAAAAACACCAAAGTTGAGGGTTCGAGACTGATGTGAATGTACAATATATATGTAAAGTGCTGTGTAATTTGACAGTGCTATATAAGTACCTGAAATAAATGCACTTATTTTTTTTGTTCTCTTTCTAAAATGTATTATTTAAAAAAAAAAAAAATATATATATATATATATATTATAATATTACTATTTTTTTTTTTTTTTCTTAGGAGCCTGCAAAGCATTGCATCCACAATCAGCGGATTGTTGGTGCATTGGCAGGCTCCTGCGTACTGTCGGTAGACCTCTGTTGTGGACAGACAGTCCGGGAGGGTCAGTGAACTACGAGAGCTCTTCCCAGCGCCTTAGTAGTTAATTCAGAAATACAGCCCATCAGTCACAAGTCAAAGAACTCTGAAGGACTTGGCTGTGTGGGCATCCCACACAGCTGTGCTGTTTTTGAATTATTACAGTGGGTGTGGGGAGAGGATCCCCTGTCACAGGGAAGGAGGGAATGGGGGGGGGGGGGGGTGAGGTAGTGGATGCTAAACATGTTACACTCTAAATATGGGTTTAACATGTTCAGAAATTAATGAATCCTGATAATCGGACCAGGAATGACTGTCAATAGCATCATCCCCTCCCATCCCAGAGTGATCTTGCGACATAGCACACTGCTGCTCTACATCCACCTCATCCAATCGGAGAACGCTTTGCATTCATTGAGAGAGTGTAAAGCATCCTCTAAATCAGCGGTTCTCAACCTGTGGGTCGCGACCCCTTTGGGGGTCGAACGACCCTTTCACAGGGGTCGCCTAAGACCATCAGAAAACACATATTTCCAATGGTCTTAGGAACCGAGACACCGCTCCTCTGTCTTCAGGCGGGTCCGCCCACATGCAGATACTCTATGAAGTAGTGGTGAGGGCGGCCGGAGGGGCTCGGCAGGGTGTCCTGCACTCCCGGCTTTCTGCAAGCCTCTCACACTGAACTAACACCAGCACACTTACTGGCTCGCTCCCTCTTCCCTGTGCGTTATGAGCGGCCGGCCAGGCTGGAGGTTCCTCCCCTGCAAGGGGCAGGTTGGAGGTGCCCCACTGCCGCCCATTGGCTGACCTTGCACCTGCTGCATGTTTCCCCGGGCGGGCAGCTGCTTACAACAGCTGGATAGATGTGAGCCGGGCCCCCCTTTGTCTTCGGGGAGGGGGGATCTGGTTACCCGCAGAGCATGTGCCCTACAGCCGCTCACCTCCCACGGAGGCTTCTCCTCACAGCACAAGGGCTGGCACCGGGGCACACGGCCGGCTAGGTGGAAGTACACAGCGACCAGCAATCCCAAACTTTCTGGGGTCATAAATGGAGCCTCAGGACAGACAACTTGGTGTGGGAGAGGGCTGATATCCCTAGGGGGGAGAGGGGGAATACTGGCCATACACGCTTCAGTTTTACTATCAGATCCAATTGGCAATCAGATTAACTTCCGTTCCCATCAAATTCCTTCAGTCGATTGACCAGGGCGCAAAATGATCGACCGTTTTGAATAATTTTATGGTTGGGGGTCACCACAACATGAGGAACTTTATTAAAGGGTCGCGACATTAGGAAGGTTGAGAACCACTGCTCTAAATGGTACTCATGCTGAGTGGCTGACCTATGTTCAGTATGCATCAGGTCTGCTGTTCAGTATGGGACCTGGAAGGAAATGGAGATCACTAGAGTATCTGTGTACCTGAGTGATTCCATCTTCCAGGGGTATTGGCCAGGTATGTTATATACATGGTTACGTTGGTCCAAGCTTGACCAATATAACTATGAAAAAATGTACCATGCGTGGAATTTTTTCTTTAAAGATGATATTGGGAAGGTATCGTGGGAAGATAATACATCTAGTTGTAGAGAAATGGCAGCTAAGCTGTAAAACCTTTGGTATATTATAAAATGCTGTCAGGTTTCAAAATGTTTTCTCCTTTTTAGCCTTTTTAGGCACAGAAACAGTGTGCAGAGATCTCCTATCCAATTTAGGTAGATTGACCAATTACATTTTAAGGCCTCAGAGTTTATAGTCCCTGTGGAAATATTAGATTTCCCTTTTTCCTGGGAAATGTGGCTTTCCCATCTAGTATTAAAATACAGCACTTACAATTTCTTTATTCTCATGTGCAGAAGTGCTGAAATCCATTTTTAGTTTTGTATTGCTGATCAGCATTTTGTGATATATATTTTTTTTTTTTTTCTTTCATCCCTTCAGCCAGCTGCTAATGGAACAATCAGTGTGCCTAATGTGTAATTATTCCTAAAATCTTTGTGATGGATACACAGCTGGGAGGCTTTGCAAGATTTAAAGCAAAACTTCCTCCATAGTTCTATTTCTAGTGAAAAGTGGCAGCACATCCTGGTCCCTGAGTCGGATCTTTTCTTTCATCCCGTAGCCAGCCTGGATTTTGCCACACATTGCTTACCCTACATGTTATTATAAAATGAATTGTATAAGAATCCCCCACATCTGTAACGGACCCCAGAAACCCACGACTGGGTATCATAATTGCAAGGCATACAAGTGAATTGACCAAAATATAATTGGGAACATAAAGTACTCATTGTGGGAAGGAAATAAAAAAAAAAATATTAAACTTGTGTTTTGCTGTATGGGTGGGGATATTCCATAAACATTAAAGAAGTGAAACCTTTCACAAACATTTACATGGGGGAATCCCCTTGCAATGCATGTCACTGGTGGAGATTTACTAAAACTGGTGCGCTCAGTACCTGGTGCAGCTGTGCATGTTAGCCAATCAGTTTCTAACTTTTAGCTTGTTCCATTAAGCTTTAGGCTGAGTTCACACTAATGTGGTGCGGAATTCGCAGCGTTTTCTGCGCAAATTCCACACCGCATCAGAATCGCACCCCAATCATGCAAACCACTGCGGGTGTGTATGTTAACCACTTCAAGTCCGGACACTTTCACCTCCTTCCTGTCCAGGCCAATTTTCAGCTTTCAGCGCTATCATACTTTGACAATTGCGCGGTCCTGCAACACTGTGCCCATATGAATTTTTTAGCATTTTATTTTTAGACCGATCAAACTTTGTTTTGGTGGTATTTATTCACCATTGGAATTTTTATTTTTTTGCTTTATAAATGAAAGTACAATAATTTTTGAATAAAAAGTTTTTCTTATAAAATTTTGCAGATAAATAATCTTTCTTCATAAATCTTGGCCAAAATGTATGCATCTATCTTTTTACTAAAAAACAAACCCAAATTGGTTTATAGTCAAAAATGTATAATTTTTTTTTTTAGTACTGTCACCCTAGCAGTATAGTGTTACCATAGTGACACTGCACTACTTGTGTGGGGTGATGGAGATATTTCTTTTTTTTTTTTTTTTTACACGGATTGCTTTTACACCCATAAAAGCTGTAAAAGCAATCATTTCTCCTTCTCTCTGGCTGTGTTCTTGCAGCCATTCAAAAATACTGTGATTGGTCATAGTTTGTCACATGGTACAAGGCTGTTGTGAATAGCCTTGTACCATGTGCAGGGTGGATAAAAATCAATGATTTTTTTAAAAAAATCAAATCGGATTTTTTTAAATTTAAATCTGATTTTTTTTTTTTATTATTTAAATCGGATTTTTGCGGAAAATATATTACCATCCAAAGGTTATTCCATCATGAAATAAAGATTAGTTTTTTAATTATGTAGAATAAGGCTGTATATGTTTAATTTTTTGGTAAATATATTCCATGAATCCATTCACAATGTCATGCTCTTCCAGAGGTTTTTGTAAGATTATTGGGCAGTTTCTCTGCCTACAAGATATTATCACAGATGCTCGGTTTACTTTTGCAGTTCTCAAAACTGAATTTGACTCAGCGGAGATCACATGCCTCTTCTTCACAGCAAAAATGTTATAACATGAACAGAGTTAAGAAAAAGACCTTCATCCTAACTTCTACAAACCTATGAATACAGAATCAACCCCTTCAGTGCTAAGTTTCAAGAAGTTCAGTGAATAGAATAGAAACAATATTTTTCTGATTGTTTGGAGTGGAATAGATCTGCACAAGAAGAAAGTGAAACTAAGTGTGAGGAGGAAGGGGCTGACAGTCTAAGTTTCTTACAATATATATATTTTGTTTAGCCAAATTAGTTACAAACATGGATGTTTAAGCAAATAATTATGCTGGAATGTTATTTTTTTCAGTTGAATAAATCTATTTAAATTGTTATTAAGGTAATTATTTTTCTCCTTCCTAAGTACAACAGAAAAGTTGTCCAAATATGAATGATTAACCTATTAAACTGGGGATAAAAAAACTAATATGAAAAGTTGTTCTTCTAAAAATCTTCATCTACTTGTATATTAAAGTTATACCAGCAAGAATTAGTCTTTATGTAGAAAACTAGGATTTAAATCAAGCCTGACTAGTGATTTAAATCGTGATTTAAATCAAATCCACCCTGACCATGTGACATCTTGCTTACTACTATTCATGTGATCACTGATTGGCCAATGATTTGCACAGGAATGTGGTGCGGTTCCTGTGCGAATCACATGCGATGTACCGCACCGCATTAGTGTGAACCCAGCCTTAACAATGGAAGCCGATTGGTTTCTATGCACCGGATTCTGTACCATGCACATTGCAATAAATAACCCTCACTGTGAAATTAAACTCTTGTTCTTATATTTGGAGTTAGCCAGCTAGCAAGCAGTGATGACATCAATTCGCAATGCTTTGTTACCCAGACCCTCTTATGTAAGGCGCTCTAAGATCGGAGTTGTGCACAGATGCTGAGTTAAGCACTTTTTAGTATACAGTAATTCCCCTACATACAAATTCCTTTTCTGAGAGTGGGTTCCAATTTTCTTTGCAAGTCCCACAAAGTTAGCCTAGGCACCCAACTAACACAATCCGCTGCATAGTACAGTGTACTGTAATCGCTTCATAATCTTGATATAGATACTGTACAGGAAAAGTACACAAAAGCACAACCACATGCATGCAACCATGTACACCAGACAAACGAACTAACTTGCATGGTTAGACATGCGAACGCACAGGCGCATCTTTGAAAGTTAGCAACTTTAAAGGTTCATATGTAGAGGACTTGCTGTACCTTGGGAGCCGCTAAATATTCTATGTTCTTTTTGACGTGAGTTGATGGTTGGACTTTTAATGAGCTTCCCAGGTTACCACTATACAATGCATCATGTGTACTGCATGGTTGGATTCCAGGGGTACCCGCTCCAAATAGGATCTCTCCCTATAAAATCACCTGCAGATAGTATGATCATAAGTAGCTGGAAAGGGGGGAGGGGGGAATGTTTACTTGCCCCTGTCTTCCACCTGCAGCACCCAGATGAGGGTGCTGTGAATCTTTCTGGCAAGATCCTGGGTAATGCAGCGCAACCAAATCTCCCATAGAACTGGAGCATCTATTCTCAATAGTTTTCACCTGCTCTACAGTCCCCAGCAGGGTGGATTTGATTTAAATCCCTAGTCAGTAAGGCTTGATGTAAATCCTAGTTTTCTACATAAAGACTAATTCTTGCTGGTATAACTTTAATATACAAGTAGATGAAGATTTTTAGAAGAACAACTTTTCATATTCGTTTTTTTATCCCCAGTTTAATAGGTTAATCATTCATATTTGGACAACTTTTCTGTTGTACTTAGGAAGGAGAAAAATAATCATTACCTTAATAATAACAATTTAAATAGATTTATTCATCTGAAACAATAACATTCCAGCATATGTGATTTGCTTAAACATCCATGTTTGGTAACTAATTTGGCTAAACAAAATCTATATATTTGAAGAAACTTAGACTGTCAGCCCCTTCCTCCTCACACTTAGTTTCACTTTCTTCTTGTGCAGATCTATTCCACTCCAAACAATCAGAAAAATATTGTTTCTCTTCTATTCACTGAACTTCTTGAAACTTCGCACTGAAGGGGTTGATTCTGTATTCATAGGTTTGTAGAAGTTAGGATGAAGGTCTTTTTCTTAACTCTGTTCATGTTATAACATTTTTGCTGTGAAGAAGAGGCATGTGATCTCCGCTGAGTCAAATTCAGTTTTGAGAATTGCAAAAGTAAACCAACATCTGTGATAATATCTTGTAGGCAGAGAAACTGCCCAATAATCTTACAAAAACCTCTGGAAGAGCATGACATTGTGAATGGATTCATGGAATTTATTTACCAAAACAATTAAACATATACAGCCTTATTCTACATAATTAAAAAACTAATCTTTATTTCATGATGGAATAACCTTTGGATGGTAATATATTTTCCTCAAAAAGCATTTTATTTAAAAAAAATCCAAATTAAATCCAAAAAATACGATTTTTTTTATCATTGATTTTTATCCACCCTGGTCCCCAGTAATCTTCCTGAAAGGATGGGGAAGTCCTACCTAGAGAGGCAGAAGGTTGGGGTAAGGGAAATATAAATGTACCTTTTCTGGCATAATATGGTCAGACAATTTAATTTCTTCTTTTTTTAAGTCCTTTCACAGAGGAGCATTAAAGGTCTATCCTGCATTGCACTGCAAGGTCTGCTTTTAAAGTTTTTCATATTTGAATTTTCCCAAGTTCAGAGCTCCTATGTATCCACATGTAATCTCTCCCCTGTTATTTTGGGTATATCCATCTAGATCTGGTTGATATCTCTTTTTATTCCAGGGTAAGACTGAATCCATATCGGTCATTAAACTCCTCAGCTGCTTTGATGATCTGGTCGCCGTTGGCACAGTGTCTGGCAGGGTGGCCATTTTCCAGCTGGTGTCCCCTCTACCTGGCAGAAATAAGCAGGTCAGTGTTGCAGCATATAGTGTGTGTACTGCAGCCTCAGAACTGACGGCACTGCAGAAATGAATAGTTTCACTTTGGTGTTCCACTCTAGCACTGTCTTTGGGATGCAGTTAACTTTAACTCGGCATTTTAGATGTTTTAAGGGTTTGGCAAAGGTAAAGTTTGAGGGGTGTTAGGGGACTTTTGTGTAGGAATAGATTAGGTTTATGGCTAGGAAGCGATTATAATCTATATCGGGTAGCATTAAACTCTCAGATATCCTCCCCAGGATCAGCACAGTTCTACAAGGCTTCCCCACTTAGCTATTTCTTCTTCTCCTTTTTTTTTTTTTTTTTTTTTTTTTATTCTTGCTCCAGCACATGCAGTTTACAACTTTGAGTACTGCTGGCTCCCATTCTCTGTGTAGCTTCCCTGAACTTTCAGAAGAGAGTTAATGGTGGACAGAGCAGTCTATTAGTTTGGAGAAGGGAGGAGCAGGGTAGTGCCTCGCCATCCTAGGCTTTGGGGTCTTGATACACGCAACTCTGGAGTCACCTTTGTATGCGAGGACTAGAGAATGCTACAAGAGAAAGGAACCACCCTGAAACCTGGCATGGCACTGGCTTAAGCTGATACATAGGCAAGAATTAAAAGATAAAGAATCTCCACACTCAGTAAAGTAATAAATCAGCTGCTGTAAGAGCTTAAATAAATATAGGAATGCGCTAAATAATAATTCAATCAAAAAAATCAAATCAACTTAATAGTGCCAGTATAACAGAAAATGACCATGTGTAAAAGTCCAAACAAAATGTCAGACGTCCTCACGGAGCGGCTTAGGACGACACCAGACCTAAGCTTAGGCCACTTCGTGAGGACGTCTTTGTGACGAAACACTTAGGGCGGAGCCTGGATAGATGTGACGTCAGGATGCTCCCTGGTATTATCCGCGGTATGCGGGGCTCGTCCATTATTGCTATCCATGCGGAGTTATTTATGCTGGTGTCAGCCGGGACACCATGTTTGTGAGTGTTTATTTGCTTATGAATAAATGTTAATGGTTTAAAAACACGCTACACCATCATGCCTTTTCTTTATCCCGGAGTGTGGTTACTGCAAGTATGGTGGAGAAGACGATCAGATAAGAGGTTCCCTCATATGCTGACTTGGTGGTGGTGCAGAGTATCACTCCTAGAGTCTGGATATCCCCTGTTGCTGCAGATTATTGCTCCTAAAGTCTGGATATACCCGATTACCATCGCTCCCAGAGCAACAATGCTTATGCTGATTTATAATTTGATCAGCATATAGCTCTGGTGAGTTCATTTCTTCTGGTGGTGGATTATGATCACGGTGTTATTTTATTCACAATTTTCAGAGTGACATTTTGTTTGGACTTTGACACTTTTTTTTGTTATACTGGCACTAGTAAGTTGATTTGATTTTTTTTGATTGAATTATTATTTAGCGCATTCCTATATTTATTTATATTATCTATACCTTGGTTAGGGTTTTAGGTTTGCAGCTCATATTTCTTGTATTTTCTTTTGGCACTTTTCTTATTTGATTCACTGAAAGTGCTTAAAACTGAGCTTTTAAAGGATAAGTTCACCTTTGGGAATATGTTATATGTTCTACCCATTTTTAGGGTGGAACATGTAACATGTTCCCACTGCCACAGCCTCTTCCTGATCCATTGCCTCTAGTGACAGCAGCGAGCTTGTTGTGTGAATGGTAAAACTACAAGTACCATCAGCCTTTGTGGCTGACTGCTTGTAGTTTTCAGTGAACTACCAGAGCACTGGTGAGCGCTCTAGGTAGTTCATTGATAGTCCCTGTCATTTTGTAACTGCCTGCTTGTATAAGGTATGAGCAGGGGCGGACTGACAACTCATGGGGCCCCCGGGCAATAGGGGATCATGGGGCCCCTGTGTCCTTGCCCAAACTCAAAAAAGCCTATGAAAAAGGTACCAGGGGCATCTCATGGGTCCCCCTACTGACCCTGGGCCCTCGGGCAGTGCCCGAGTTTCCAAATGGTCAGTCCGCCCCTGGGTATGAGCAGACAGCTACACTGACAGTCTGCATGAGCCCTGCTGATTGCAGGTGTAGTGCTTTACAGGCTCTTAATAAACAAAATAAATACAGATTTTATTTTTTTTTTAGCTGCAAAAAGATGTGCATTTATTTATATTTTGTAAAAAGGTGAACTTATTCATTTTTTCTTCTCTCATTATTTTACGTTTGCCATAAGTACGGTGTTTTATTATTTTTTGTTTTTCTTTTGTGTGTTTTATAGATCTATTGGCTACCAATCTCCTGGAATTGGTGCAGTCCTTGGCATTAACATCTTTTTTACAGCTGATTACTATTTTTGCATTGCAGTTACGGAGGTTTGATGTATTTGGCGTTCACAAGAGCAGCATCACCGCCCTAGCTTGGAGCCCCAATGGAATGAAGTTGTTCTCTGGAGATAATCGCGGGAAGATCATTCAGTCTGATTTGGACTTTGACAAGGTGTGCTCTCACACTTTTCAAGGAAACGGACATCATGGCTTCGCTTTGTTTTTTGTCTTAAGTTCTTTTACTGATCCTTCCTGTAAACCTTCTTCTTTTTTTTTTTCTCTTCTCCCCAGGGCTCTTGTAACTCCAGCCTCATACTGGAGGAGCTGTCCTCAATAGTCCAGCTAGATTACAGCCACAAAATCTTGCTAGTGTCCACCACTCAGAGATGTCTGCTCTTCTATACAGAGGAGAAGTCTGTCAAGCAAGTGGGAAACCAGCCTAGAAAATCGTAAGTAGTTCTCCACATTAAATAACTTCACTTTCTACAGGATTTTTTTTTTTTCCGCTAGGAGCCCCAGTTTAAACACTTTTCTTTCATGATCTGTTACACTTCACATGAAAAACTGGAGGGACAACTTAAAATAAAAGGATCTGTCTGTACTTTCCAAATGAATTGCAAGTCTGTTTTAGCTACTTTGTGATACTCCTGCCTCTGCCATACTGCATGGCTAGGATGTTAACACAAGCGTACTGACTACTGATGATCTGCAGGCTGTTGTACCCCCTCCATCTCCAGCCTGCATTACAGGGGAGACATGCAGGGTATTATAAAGCGATCCTGTCACCAAAAAATCATCACATAAGGGACTTTGCCTCCTATATGTTGAAAAAAAGTAATTTTAAAAAATTAAAGTCACACCCAAGCATAAAAATACCCCCCCACACACATATACGCACATACAAATGTAAAAGAAAGCTGTTGCTGTAACTGCAGTGTGAGTTGGACTTTGGCTTCAATTTATTAGTTTTTGTATCTTCTAGTACGCCCAAAACCCCCACCCCAGACTGGCAATGCTGTTGTGCAAAGGTGCTCCTTTATCCAGAGTGGGGAAGCTCTATTACAGAATGTGTTACTGGCCAGATCACTAGGTAGAAAAAGAGGGGGGGAGCTGGGAAAAAAAAAGAGATAATGCAGCCACTACATCTAATGGTCGGTAAGCTGCAATATATTAAATTTTTGGATTTAATACCACTCATGCTGCTATTTGGCAAGTGTATTTAAATATCAGTACCAATTTCATTTAAGGTATTAAAAGGTGCTTATTGGTGGGTGAGTTTTATTTGTGGTTTTATATCCTCTTCCCTTTTATCTTTTTTAGAAATGGCAGATATGGTGCCTGTTTTATACCTGGACTCTGCAAGCAAAGCGACCTAACATTATTTGCTGGTCGACCCGGGCTGAGACTCTGGAAGGCTGATGTCCAAGGATCCGTCCACTCTACCTTTATATTAAAGGAAATTTTATCTCATGAACTGGAATCCTTTGAGCTGTATCCTCGGGCGGATACGACGAACCAGGACAGCTATAAAAACTGTGAGAAGCACTTGGGCCTCTTGTCGTGTTTTCTACATGAAGGATGGGTTCTGAGCTGGGATGAGTACAGCATCTACATCATCGATACAGTCAATCAGGTGACTGAACGTAGTGTGTTAGAGATAAGTGGAATGAACTGTGCAGATTGGGAATCCGAGCCAAATGGACCTAATCTGCTAGTTTTGTTGTTTTACTTATTTAAAGTCTTCATAAACTTCAAAAACAAGCTTCTTCTTTTTTTTTGCTCACCTTTTGGTCTCTTAACCACTCCAATATTAGGCACTTTCACACCCTTTCTGCCCGGCCAGTTTTCAGCTTTCGGCATTGTCACAGTTTGAATGACCATTGTGTGCACATACATATTGCATTGTGTGCAATGACACTGTGTACACATACGACAATTTTTTTTTTTTTCTTTGAGAAGGCCCTTTCTTTTGGTGGTATTTAATCACCACTGGGTTTTTTATTTTTTACTAAACAAATGAAAAAAAGACAAATTTTGAAAAAATATTTTTGTTTCTGTTATAAAATTTTGCAAATAAGTAATTTTTCTCCTTCACTGATAGACACAAGTGGGCACTGATGATCAGTGCCTGGATTATCAGTGTAAATGTCCCCTGTCGGAATTGCCAGTTACTGGCTCTTCTCTCAACTGCTGATTGGATGCAGCTGATCACATGGCAGAGGGCCGCTGTAATTGGCCCTTTACCATGATCACAGAACACACAGCGGGAGGATGTCTATAGACACCATCCCAGAACTGAACGGCTGTGCTGTAGTCATCTTTTGGCTATAGAGAAGTCAGAAAGAGGTTAAATATGCCATTGAAAGTGTTTTATCTGTACAACAATAAAAAACCTGCTGATCCTGCCAGAAATCTAGTGCTGTCCTGTGCACCGTGCAGTGTTATTTCAGGCTTAATTATCCCTGCCCAGGATACCTCCTGTAAATTTAAAAAGCACTCGCCCCCTCAATGTTATGAAGATGAAGACCGAGAGAGGTGTTCTGTAGTTCTGTCTTGGGAAAGACTAAAAAAGCAGTGATTGACACCTGGTTGCAATAAACTGTTGATATAACCAGCCCTCATTCTTGACATAATTCTTTTTAGGCTGTCATCGGAGGTCTTGAAAGTGCTGGGGATATTGTTTGTGTCTCATGCATAAACAATGAAATATTCCTCCTGAAAGGGGACCGAGAGATAATTCGAATATCTGACATGCCGGAAGGAGCTGTTTCTGGTATGTAGTTGCATTTTGTTTAACTCTCATTTCTGTAATATTTGGTGTGGGAGTTCAACACAGACTTGGAAACTTGTATTGTATGTAATATTGCTCATAGAAAATGACTTGGACTCCACAAACAGTAGAGGCAGTGGTGTAGTTTGCTGTGCTGCCCTAGGCAACACAGAAATTGAACTCTACTTGGGCTCTACTTTCTGTGAGCGCAGGCTATCATGGATTCACCCCCTTGGTGCTCCCAAAGGTGTTCAGTGGGATTGAGGTTAGGGCTCTGTGCAGTACCTTCTCCCCAAACCTATCAAACCATGTCTTCTATGGAGCACAGGGTCACAGTCATGCCGGAACAGAAAATGGTCTTCCCAAACAGTTACCACAAGGGTGCAGGCACATACAGGAGTTGTTTAACCACTTGCCCACAGGGCACTTATACCCCCTTCCTGCCCAGGCCAATTTTCAGTTTTCAGCGATGTCGCACTTTGAATGATTTTTGCGCGGTCATGCAACATTGTACCCATATGAAATTTTTATTTCTTTTCATACACATAGAGCTTTCTTTTGGTGATAATCGCCGCTGGGTGGTTTATTTTTTTTGCGCTATAAACAAAAAAAAAGCAAATTTGAAGAAAAAAAGGTTTTCTTTTGTTTCTATTATAAAATTTTGCAAACAGGTCATTTTTTCTCCTTCACTGATGTGCACTGATAAGGCTGCATGGATAGGCAGCACTGATGTGCAACAATGATGGGTACTGATGGGTGGTGCTGCTGGGCACTAGCGGCACTGCTGACACTGATCATCAGAGCACTGATCACCAGTGCCCTGATGATCGGTGCCGATCCTTCCTCTGACAATTGCCAGTCATGCTGTGACAGCGTAAGGAAAGTGCAGCCGATAACCGGCAACTGCATTTACCGGTGATCTACGGTGTCATTGGACATGGCTGATCACGTGGTAAAAGGCCGTTGTGGTTGGCCTTTTACCATATCACATGATCAGCTGTGTCCATAGGATAAAGCGGTCATGGAGATCGCTGGGTGTGCGCCCCAGGGGACACGCGGGAGGGTGCGTTCTGGGAGGACATCATATGATACCCTCCCAGAACTGGACAACACTGTAGCCGTCATTCGGCTATAGCCCAGTTGTCAAGTGGTTAAAACGTCTTTGTATGCTATACAAATAACAGTACATATTGAAGGTAGGGGTGCAAGATAAGCAGGCGTTTGCATTTTTTAAATTTATTTTCATGCAATGTCCATATAACGTTTTGAAAGCGCTTTTAATTTTGCGATTTCATTTTGTTTTTATAGCATCCATACATAGCCCCTTCCGTGTGCCTGCCAAACACTCAAAGCTGGAGATTGACACCCACAATCTGTTGGCGCCTGAAGAAACCATGAACCAGATGCCTGCTGCCCAGACAGTGCGTACAGAGAGGATCCAGCTTTGCCCTTTGGAGACCGAAGAAGATGGCCAAGAGTCAGGGATTGAGCTTAAAGTCAGGAGAAGCTCTCTGCCTGTAGAGGTGACCAGGGGAACACAGAACTCTCTGGATTGTGATTACAGCCTGACAGAACAGGATACCCACTCTCCCCGTAACACCGTACGAACACAGCGGTCATTGTCACAGAGGTTCAGCACTATCAGCAATGAAGAATTTGACCAAGAACTGGTGGTGAAGGCCATTAAAGTGAAGAAGAAGAAAAAGAAAAGACAAGGTAAAGTACACGGGTGATGTGCAAGCAATAGTAATCCAAACCAACCAGTCAGCTGTCATTTAGTGGACCGACACGGTTAACATGAGCTTAGGGGAACCCAAATTGGCTGCCTCAGGCATTGCCCTTTCCTGAAAACTTGAGTTGGTCTTCAGATTGCTGAAGCACCACATTCTGCTGTATTTATCAGTGTCAAACGGTGATTCTGCTGCTGCATTGTGTACCCCTTCATAGACAGTTCCTACAAAGAAGGTACAGGATGGGCACAGGTAAAAGCATACAAAGTTCAGGGAAACCATATTTTATAACAAAATACAATTTTATATAATGTAATGTTAAATCTAAAGTTTAGGTGTGGCAATTTTTACATAATTACATTGGTCCATCTTAGACTAATGAAAGCATGTATGTGCCACACCTGTGGGAATCCCTGTAGAAAATGGAAATCACTAGTAGGCACCGCTACTACACTGATCACCACTAGCTTCTGGGTGCCATGCTGAGTGACTGCACTGTGAACACAGGAGGTCGCTTGATCAGCATGGTCACCATAAAGCAAACACTGCATTTTTTCATTGACTGCTAAACGTTCCTTGATCGGACAAAGCGGAGATCGTGATCTCACAATCTCCACCTCATCCAATCAGGGAAACGTTGCATTCACTGAGAAAATGCAAAGAGTTCTTGCAGTTGCACCTATGCCAAGCGAGCGACCTCTGTGTTCATTAAGTAGAAGGGCAGCCGCTTTGCACGAGACCTGGAAGCTTGCTCACTGTAGAAGCGATGCCTACCACAATGATTTTACAGTTTCCACAGGGAGTCAACCGGTATGGCACGTATATACTTAAAAAATAAAAATAAACTTGTGCCACAGAAAAAAAAAATATATAAACTTCAATCTAAATTTAAATGCTGTTCAAGAAAAGAAGAAAACAATCAAATATAAACACTCCACAGCGCAAAATGTTTAAAATAAATATACTGAAATAAAGTCCAAAGAAAATTTCAAAGTTCTATAAATTGTGCTCAATCCCAATTGGGACTGAGCACAATTTATATACTTTGAAATTTTCTTTGGACTTTATTTGGACTTTTTTTCAGTATATTTTATTTAAAAAATGTTTGTGCTGTGGTGTGTTTTATACGTATATACTTACATTGATCCAAGCTGGACCAATTTAATAATGCAAAAATTGAGATGCCTAAATTTCAGGTTTATGGGTTTTTGTGAGAGTTTTTATTGCATGCAACTAAAAAAAAAGGCATGTAGCATAAACGTTTCTGAAAGGGGAATGAGTTAAGGGGTGGGGTTTTTTCCTTTTTTTTTTTTGTTATTGGTAAAGTTGGAAAAAGATCGGCTGATTTTCGCGGCAATTATGGGCAAATCGGCCGATCTTTTTACCGATTAAAAAAATCGGAGGAGGAGGATTCTTTGACATTTCTAGAGGTTGCAACAATGTATCTATTTGTATCCAAAATGGATACAAATAGATACATTGTTGCAACCGCTAAAATCGGCCGATTGTTTGTTTGTTTTTGTTTTTTTTACCGTACCTGGTAATGTCGGCCACTTGAACGACTGATTTTTCGTTTTTTTTTTTAAAGAAAAATCGGCCGGTTTTCTCCCCATCTATAGCCTGCATTACTCTGTGTTTTGGCCTCATCTCAACATATAATAGCAGAGCAGTTCTGAACCTTAACAACGCTGTCTTTCAGCTTCTATGATACAATAGAAGTTTGTGCTCTGTGAAAGCATTCCTGTCAGTCAGCATGATATAGCAGAGGCACAGGCAATACCATACCAGTCCGTTGTGCTGAGTCCTGACCACCACATTTGCAGTGCAAAGTATGGAGGTCAAAATCTGTACTGGATTTATTTAAATCATGCCTATTAGTAATTAAGGGGGGCAGCTGAAAATTAATTTTGAACGTGAGGAAAATCTCCCCAATAGGGTTACATGACACAATAAAAAACCTGACAGATTCTTTAACCCTTCCCTGCTCTATTCACATGTAAATAAGTTTGGCTTGAGTTAGGCTTTAAAGCAAACCTGTCTCTAATTTAGAATGCCATGTAAACGTGTTGAATGTTTTACTTTGCATTCTCAATTAGCGACAGGGTTGCCTTAAGGAAAAGCAATCACAAGAAGATTAATCCCAAAAGTTCAATTAATACCGGGCTTATGCTGTCTTGGGCACTGTATTGTAGAGATTAACCTTTTCTACAAAATTCAGGATTTTTATATAGCAGCGTCTGGGCTTCGAGCCACAAGTGACGCATTTACACATATGTAAATGTACATTCAAGCAGATGCCCAATGTTAACATGTTAATAGACGTAAAGTGTGGTGTGTGTGTGTTTGTTCCAATCTGCAACAGCTTTGACTAGCTTATTATTATTAACCACTTCCCGTCCGCCCTATAGCAGAAATACTGCTGCAGGGCGGGACGGGTATCCACCATCAATGCAAAAGAGATTCATCTTCCTTGCTCTTTAGCAGCACTTCTGCTCAGGCTTTATGCCTCCGTCCTCTTGACCATTCACATACAAAACGCTGTAACTTGGTTAGCGCCCTTTCACAGCATTCCTGCTTCTCCAGCTCACCGGCTTGGGCCCTGTCTGCTCTGTCAGACTACTCTAAGAGACCCACACACACCTGCCCAATCAGTCTCCTGGCCATTCCCAAAACCTGGTCCCAGGATTGGAGATTTCCTCCCACCCAGATCACTGTGAAATCTCCAAGCTCCAGGTCCCAAACAGAATTTTGCACAGTGGCTAAATGGTTAGCACTTCCGCCTGGCAGTACTAGGGTCGTTGGTTCGAATCCCAGCCACAGCACCTCCTGCCTGGAGGTTGCATGATCTCCCTGTGCCTGCGTGGGTTTCCTCCGGGTACTCTGGTTTCCTCCCACACTCCAAAGACATGCTGGTAGGTGAATTGGCTCCTGTCTAAATTGTCCCTAGTATGTGTATGTATGAATGTGAGTTAGGGACCTTAGATTGTACACCCCTTGAGGGTTAGGGACTGATGTGAATGTACAATATATATGTAAAGCGCTGTGTAAATTGACGGCACTATATAAGTACCTGAAATAAATAATAAACAAACTCAGGAAACTGAAAACCGTTTCCTCCAACTTAAACCAGCACCCTGGAGCTCCTCAACCTGCCTTGGTGAGAATCCTGGGCAAAATATCCTTTTTTTATGTTGTGATAGATCACCACACTGTCACAGTAAATATATAGCCATTCGCAGCCTTGGCTCTGTCACCGGGTCCCGGCTGAGGATTACTCGCCAGCGCGTGGTGATTGCTGAGCATCTCTGGGGAAGGAGGGGGGAGAGCGTGTTTTTGTAAACCAATGCAGTTCTCTCCCCTGTCAGCTCCTGCACACTGGTTTGCATGGCTGTGCCACGCAAAGCAGTGTGCTTAGTTAACCCCTTGCTGCCCAGTGCCATTAGTACAATGTCAGTGCTTTTTTATTAGCACTGATCACTGTATTGGTGTCATTGACAGCAAGTCAGTTCCCCCTCCCAGTGTCAGAATGCCTGCTGCAGTCCCGATATAAGTCTCTGATTTCCGCCATTACTAGTATAAAATAAAAAATCCCAGTGTATATATACCACCATTTTGTAAACGCTATAACTTTTACGTAAACCAGTTAATTTATACGTATTGGGATTTTTTTTTTTCTTCTAGCAAAGAAATGTAGCAGAATACATTTTAGCCTAAATTTCTGACAAATTTTTTTTTTTTTTAAATGTGCAGGTGCAGCGTTGCATGACCACACAATTGTCCGTTAAAGTAACGCAGGGCTGTAAAACAAAAAATGGCCTGGTCAGGAAGGGGGGGGGGGGGGTAAATCATCTAGAGGGCAAGTGGTTAATAATATTCCCACAGTGCCAACAGTTTGCACAGAGTTTTACAATAGAGAGAGATCGTACATTTATAATACAGTTAGGAGGACCCTCGTGGGAGTTTACAGCCTAAAATGGTGGGGCATAGTGATTGTTGTTGGATCATTTTTGTGCAATATTTCTTAGTGGAATTCATCTAAGTGTCATAATCTTTACACACCAAAAGGTGGTGCTGTTACTCTGGGTGAAACTTGCATCAGAACTGTACAGTATCCAATCTACCAATCAAGGTCATGCATGCCAAGTGTACTAGCTGGGGAATTAGATAATCACACATTCGAAAACTACTGCGCCACTAATTTTGTGCCCAAGTGTATCTCTCTATCCATTCAGTCGCCCAAGTGTATACAGAATATCAAATTTCATCAACCCAGTGGGGAAAATAAATGAGAATCTTGGGATTTATTGTATTACAGGTTTTAATATGTAATATTGTACATTTAAATCCGTCCTTGCTCTCAAGGCGTTTTATAATCCTAAGGTTGCATGCGTATACAACGTGTTACTAGGGAGACTTGGAAAGACTACAGCTAGCCATACATGGGTTGAAACGTAAAGCGATTTTAAAATACACACTCCTGTGCCACAGGATAATCTCCAACCGAAGGTATGAGACGCTGCTGTGCACTAGTGTAAAACACCAAATAATAAAAACCAAAATAAATAGCGCAAACCAATATCCAAACCAAATTAATTACATATTATGAAATATTAAAATTTATATTTTAGTGTCCAAAAAAAACTATAAAAATAAATCCTTTCTCCCAAATTCCAGAGTGCTTCAACAAAAAATTTGGGTTATCCTTCTGTGATCTGTGCTTCCACCATCCACCAGTGCTAAACCAACATAAACTGCACTCACCAGATATTGGTGAATAGTAGGCCTTTTAGGACTTATCGGGATCCTACACCCCCTCTACAGCCTCCAGTTGTCCTCGGGCACAACTGTGGAGCGGGTTTGGAAGTCTTTATCAAAAAGTGAAACTTAAAGCGGACTTCCACTCAAATTCTAAGTAAACCTACTCCCACCTCCATTTTTAGACCGTTCTCTCTACCCTGTAAAAGAAAAGAGGTCTATACTTGCCTATTCTGAAGCTGCTCCGGTCTGGTCACATGATTAGGTCCCATCACTGGCTTCAGTGTAGAGAAGAGGCAGAGCCTGGGTAATGACATCACCCATAGACCTGCTATGGGGCAGCCATTGTCTGCTGTCCATCTACACTGAAGCCGGCACTGGGATTCACTCATGTGATTGGCCTGGAGCGGCTTCAGAATAGACAAGTAAACATATATTTGCTTTTACAAGATAGATATATTAGGCTTGTAATGGGGGTGGGAGTTGGTTTAGGTTCAGATAGAATTTGACTGGAATTCCATTTTAACGTAGTTATTGGTCTGCTAAAAACTAATGCATGAATGTTGGTGAAAAACTGAGGCACGTGCTTTGTTCGGGGGGGGGGGGGGAATTCTTCTTTAAAGATAAATGTAACTTTTTTCAGCGTTGATGCTTATTGTTTGAATAGTGTAGCGGTGCACCGAAATGAAAATTTGGGTACTAAAACCAAACATTCAGGATACACTTGGCTGAAATCTAAACTATTGGTCCCCTTTGTGATCGTATATAAGAGACCGGCCCTCTTTGTAGGGGGAGGGGGGCAGTGTGTGCAAGGAGGGGGCAGGAGAGGAGCCCTGCTCATAAGAGTTTAAAATATTAATAGGGTGGGGTAAATGGTACAAAAGGTTATAACGGGATGAGCTGATGGAAGTGTTAATGTTTAATTGGAGGCGTGATGGGCTTTTCCGAAGAGAGAAATTTTCACAGATCGCCTAAAGGTTGCCAGAATAGGGGATAGCTAGACAGATTGAGGATGGGAGCGGCTCTGACATGGTCCTGGAGACTAGTATGGGAGAGGGAGATGAAGTAGCTTGAGAGCAGGAGATCATGAGAGGAGCAGAGATAAAGGTAGATAAAGAGCAGGGGTCCAAGAACAGAGCCTTGGGGAGACCCCTACAGAAAGGAGAGGAGCGCTATGATGGCTAGGAGGAGAACCAGGATAGAACAAAATCTCAGAGACCAAGGCAATGCAGTTTGAGGAGGAGTGGGTGGTCAACAGTATCAAAGGCTGCAGAGAAGTCTAGTAGTAATAGTCCGGAGCAGTGGCCATTGGTTGGGATGGGTCCGGAGCAGTGGCCATTGGTTGGGATGAGTCCGTAGCAGTGGCCATTGGTTGGGATGAGTCCGGAGCAGTGGCCATTGGTTGGGATGAGTCCGGAGCAGTGGCCATTGGTTGGGATGAGTCCGGAGCAGTGGCCATTGGTTTTAGCAGTTAGTAAATCATTAGTGGGTTATAGTAGGGCAGTTTCTGTTGAGTGCTGCGAGTGAAAGCCAGACTGTAAGGGGTCAAGAAGGTTGTTTTCTGTGAGGTAAGAGCGAAGACTATTGTAGATCAAGTGTTCTAAAAGTTTAGAGGGGAATGAGAGCAGGGAGATGGGTCTTAAGTTGCTCATATTGGTGGGGTCCAGTGAGGGCTTTTTAAGTATGGGAGTGATCTGTGCATGCTTTAGGGGGAAGGTGCCAATAGATGAGGAGAGATTGAAGATATGAGTGATAGAGCATTGGATACAAGAAGAGGGTGACCGTATGATGTCACAAGCTTTGCACACCTGGATGAGGGGGATTTTCTACCATTCTTTGCAAATCCTCTCAAGCTCAGTCAGGTTGGCTAGGGACCGTCGGTGGACAGCCATTTTCCTGTCTCTACAGAGAATAGGTTTCAAGTCGGGGCTGTGGCTGCGCCACTCTAGGACATTCAGATTAGGATGGTTGTCATGTTGGAAGATGAACCTTTGGCCCAGTCTGAGTACTGTGGGACAGGTTTTCATTAAGGATATCTTTGTACTTTGCACCATTCAGCTTTCCCCCAACCTTGACCAGTCTCCTACTTCCTGCTGCTGAAAAACACCCACACAGCTCATGCTGCCACCACCATGCTTCAGTGCTTGGGTGGTATTGGCCAGGTGATGAGTGGTCTCTGGCTTCCTCCAGACATTGTTTTTTTTAGTATTGAGGCCAAACCATTCAATCTTGGCCAGTTCATCAGAGCTGAAAATCTTGTTCCTCCAGTCTGCAAAAAAGTACTTGGACTCTCAAACTCCAAGCGGCCTTTCATGTGTTTTGTACTGAGGAGGGGCTTCTGTCTAGCTACTCTGCCATAAAGCCCAGATCGGTGGAAGGCTGCAGTGCTGGTTGTCCTGGAACTGTGTCCTATCTCCACACAGGATCTCTGGAGCTCAGTTAGAGTGACCATCAGGTTAAACCGTAGTATCAGGCTGCAACATAACAGATTTGAAAAAAGTGAAAGAGGTCTGAATACTTTATGAATGTACTGTATACATATACAGAGTGTATATATACATTTTATTATTTTTATTTATTTTCAGATAATGGGTCCAGGAGCCATGTTGGTTCACTTGAGAGTACTCCCAGTGTGGACAGCCCACTGTCTCTAACGTCATATGTTTTTTCCGGCATGGCGAGTCTACCTGGCAGCAGTGCTGACCACTTGAGCTCACAGGAGAGCCTGGCAAGTGGTAAGGGCCAAGCTGAGGATAGCACATCGGGCATCTTCAGTGCCACGCAGACTTCTGACTCTCCGATTCCTGACATTGACAGTGAAAACAACTCCTGCAGTGGAGAGGAGAAGGAGCTAGTAAATGAACAGATTACCGATGCCACAGCAGATACTGCAGCGAATACAGAAACTGTTAAGGAAGTGGAAACTTTGACTACAAGTTCTGAGCTGGAGGAGGAACTCCACACTGTATCTGAGCCTCATCCACTAAGGGAGACTACCAGCGCAGGCTCTGGGGAACTGTGCTACTTCATCGGTGTCACGGAGGGAAGAAAATCCTTAGATTCTCAGACTGATACCACTGAAACACTTGAGGACACACAAGTGTCAACCACCCAGTGCCACATCCCCCCAAGTTCTATTGGGGCTAGCATGAGTGAAAGCGCATACACCTTTACCAGTGACCCTCTACAGGTTATCAAATCCATCAAGCTGGAGAGACATGACCAAGATCAAGCGCTGGCATCCAGCGACGAGGAGGATATCTATGGCCACCGCATCCCTCACTCTTCCTCAGACGCCAGCGTGGCAGAAATAGCAGTCTCGCAAGATCTCACTCGGTCCATGCAGGAAGAAAGCATGTTAGTGAAATCCGAGCAGGTGAGACTAGCGCAATGTGTTTTAGGGGAATTTTGTGATTTCTACTTCTAGTTGAAGATGCATATGGCTTTTTGGCAGCGAGTTCCTAATTTTGCTTATAATGCTGCCTCTGCTGCACTGAAACCCCAAGCCGTGTTATCAACTCTGCCTGAGTTTTTAAAGGGCTTCTGTAAAGAGACCGAACATAACAAATGGGCATGTATCGTAGAGATGTGCAACATGTTTTGAATACTGTCTCCTGTTATAGGCCATATTCACACCATACGTGCAGAAAAACTGATTTGAAACTGACGTGCTGATTTCACTTGGACATCAGTTTTCCTGAGCACTTCAAAGTTTATACATGTTGCAGATTCCTGCGCAGAAAAAAATCTTCACGTAAAACTAGACTTGTGGCGTGAACAGGGCACATAGAGAACAATTGAGTTTGTTGTTTCCTTACAGGCGCGTGCAGAAATACTGACGTCTCTGCACCATGGTGTGAACAAGTCCTTACTGTCTCTGTAAGCATGTCTCCAGTCTCCAACAACTCTTATGACTGCAGTCTCCAACCATCCCATGTTATATGTCTGCAGTCTCCAACCATCCCATGTTAAATGTCTGCAGTCTCCAACCATCCCATGTTATATGTCTGCAGTCTCCAACCATCCCGTGTTATATGTCTGCAGTCTCCAACCATCCCGTGTTATATGTCTGCAGTCTCCAACCATCCCTGGTTATAGGTCTGCAGTCTCCAACCATCCCTGGTTATAGGTCTGCAGTCTCCAACCATCCCTGGTTATAGGTCTGCAGTCTCCAACCATCCCTGGTTATAGGTCTGCAGTCTCCAACCATCCCTGGTTATAGGTCTGCAGTCTCCAACCATCCCTGGTTATAGGTCTGCAGTCTCCAACCATCCCTGGTTATAGGTCTGCAGTCTCCAACCATCCCTGGTTATTAGGTCTGCAGTCTCCAACCATCCCTGGTTATTAGGTCTGCAGTCTCCAACCATCCCTGGTTATTATGTCTGCAGTCTCCAACCATCCCTGGTTATTATGTCTGCAGTCTCCAACCATCCCTGGTTATTATGTCTGCAGTCTCCAACCATCCCTGGTTATTATGTCTGCAGTCTCCAACCATCCCTGGTTATTATGTCTGCAGTCTCCAACCATCCCTGGTTATTATGTCTGCAGTCTCCAACCATCCCTGGTTATTATGTCTGCAGTCTCCAACCATCCCTGGTTATTATGTCTGCAGTCTCCAACCATCCCTGGTTATTATGTCTGCAGTCTCCAACCATCCCTGGTTATTATGTCTGCAGTCTCCAACCATCCCTGGTTATTATGTCTGCAGTCTCCAACCAACCCTGGTTATTATGTCTGCAGTCTCCAACCATCCCTGGTTATTATGTCTGCAGTCTCCAACCATCCCTGGTTATTATGTCTGCAGTCTCCAACCAACCCTGGTTATTATGTCTGCAGTCTCCAACCAACCCTGGTTATTATGTCTGCAGTCTTATGCTACATGTCTGCAGCTTTTTGTAGCATTACGTGTACTGAACAATGTGTGCTGATCTATGGTTATTATTATAATACAGGATTTATTTAGTGCCAACAGTTTGCGCAGCGCTTTACAAAATGAAGGTAGACATTACAGTTACAATGCAATTTGGTGCAAGAGAATACAGAGGGCCCGGCTCGTTAGAACTTACAATCTAGGCGGAAGGGTTGAGTGATACAAAAGGTTATAGCAGTGGGGGGAGATGAGCTGATGGAGGAAATAAATGGCGGTTTACTAGGTAGAAGCAGGATAGGTTTTTTTAAAGAGAGGTTTTCAGGGATCATTTAAAGGTGGATAGATTAGGAGACAGGCAGAGAGATTGGGGTAGGGAGTTCCATAGGATGGGAGAAGCTTGGGTGATGTCTAGAGCCACACTTGAGACCTCCTATATGAAGAAAGTTGACTATCACTTGTGTAGATTATGTTGTGTTTTTTTTTTTTTTTTTGACTTGTGTCATTTGTTGTTGTCAGCTTGCAGAGAGTTGGATGGTTTATTTGGGGCCGACCAGTGGCATCCTCAGCTTGGTTGTGTCAGAGAAATACATCTGGTGTTTGGACTACAAAGGGTCTTTGTACTGCAGTTCCCTGCCTGGAGCCGGCCTACGCTGGCAGAAGTTCGAGGATACCGTCCAGCAGGTGGCAGTCTCTCCCTCAGGTTGGCAATATAGATACATTGTAACTATATATTCATGACATTCATACTTGATACATGCAGTGTGACTTCCTTCTCATTATTATCCTTGTTACAAATGAATCATCTCCATATCAAGAAACAGACGGAGAATAATACTAGCTTGTGTTCATTTGGTCAGGTTTATTACTTTATTTCTTCTCTAAAAGCTAATTTAAAAATGGACTGTTTTTTGTGTGAACAAAAAAAAAATCATGCCTGTCTTTATATTTGCTAGTTACATAGTTAGTCTGGCTGAAAAAAGACAAAAGTCCATCCAGTTCAACCATAGGAAAAAAAAAAAAGTTATAATCCTACACCAACAGTTGATCCAGAGGAAGGCAAAAAACCCATCAAAGCACGATCCAATTTGCTCCTGCAGGGGAAAAGATTCCTTCCTGATCCCCCGAGAGGCAATCGGATATTCCCTGGATCAACGTTCCCTATAAATGTTAGTATCCAGTTATATTCTGTGTATCTAAGAAAGAATCCAGGACTTTTTTGAAGCAATCCACTGAGCTGGACAGAACCAACTCTTGAGGGAGTCTATTCTACATTTTCACAGCTCTTACTGTGAAGAAACCTTTCCGTGTTTGGAGATTACATTTCTTTTCCTCCAGACGTAAAGAGTGCCCCCTTGTCCTCTATGATGGCCTCCGGGTGAATGACTCTACACCGAGTTCTCTATATGAACCACTGATGTATTTATACCTGGAGATCATATCCCCCCTTATGTATTATACATGGTGATCATATCCCTCCTTATGTATTATACATGGAGATCATATCCCCCCCTTATGTATTATACATGGAGATCATATCCCCCCTTATGTATTATACATGGAGATCATATCCCCCCTTATGTATTATACATGGTGATCATATCCCCCCTTATGTATTATACATGGAGATCATATCCCCCTTATGTATTATACATGGAGGTCATATCCCCCCTTATGTATTATACATGGAGATCATATCCCCCCTTATGTATTCTACATGGAGATCATATCCCCCCTTATGTATTATACATGGAGAGCATATCCCCCCTTATGTATTATACATGGAGATCATATCCCCCTTATGTATTATACATGGAGATCATATCCCCCCCTTATGTATTATACATGGAGATCATATCCCCCCTTATGTATTATACATGGAGATCATATCCCCCCTTATGTATTATACATGGAGAGCATATCCCCCCTTATGTATTATACATGGAGATCATATCCCCCCTTATGTATTATACATGGAGATCATATCCCCCCTTATGTATTATACATGGAGATCATATCCCCCCTTATGTATTATACATGGAGATCATATCCCCCCTTATGTATTATACATGGAGATCATATCCCCCCTTATGTATTATACATGGAGATCATATCCCCCCTTATGTATTATACATGGTGATCATATCCCCCCTTATGTATTATACATGGAGATCATATCCCCCCTTATGTATTATACATGGAGATCATATCCCCCCTTATGTATTATACATGGAGATCATATCCCCCCATATGTATTATACATGGTGATCATATCCCCCCATATGTATTATACATGGTGATCATATCCCCCCCATATGTATTATACATGGTGATCATATCCCCCCCATATGTATTCTACATGGTGATCATATCCCCCCCATATGTATTCTACATGGTGATCATATCCCCCCCATATGTATTATACATGGTGATCATATCCCCCCCATATTTATTATACATGGTGATCATATCCCCCCCATATTTATTATACATGGTGATCATATCCCCCCCATATTTATTATACATGGTGATCATATCCCCCCCATATGTATTATACATGGTGATCATATCCCCCCCATATGTATTATACATGGAGATCATATCCCCCCCCATATGTATTATACATGGAGATCATATCCCCCCCCATATGTATTATACATGGAGATCATATCCCCCCCGTATGTATTATACATGGAGATCATATCCCCCCCGTATGTATTATACATGGAGATCATATCCCCCCCGTATGTATTATACATGGAGATCATATCCCCCCCGTATGTATTATACATGGAGATCATATCCCCCCCGTATGTATTATACATGGAGATCATATCCCCCCCGTATGTATTATACATGGAGATCATATCCCCCCCCGTATGTATTATACATGGAGATCATATCCCCCCCGTATGTATTATACATGGAGATCATATCCCCCCCGTATGTATTATACATGGAGATCATATCCCCCCCATATGTATTATACATGGAGATCATATCCCCCCCATATGTATTATACATGGAGATCATATCCCCCCCCCATATGTATTATACATGGAGATCATATCCCCCCCCATATGTATTATACATGGAGATCATATCCCCCCCATATGTATTATACATGGAGATCATATCCCCCCCATATGTATTATACATGGAGATCATATCCCCCCCTTATGTATTATACATGGAGATCATATCCCCCCCTTATGTATTATACATGTTGATCATATCCCCCCCTTATGTATTATACATGTTGATCATATCCCCCTTATGTATTATACATGGAGATCATATCCCCCCCTTATGTATTATACATGTTGATCATATCCCCCTTATGTATTATACATGGAGATCATATCCCCCCCTTATGTATTATACATGGAGATCATATCCCCCCTTATGTATTATACATGGTGATCATATCCCCCCCCCTTATGTATTATACATGGAGATCATATCCCCCCCTTATGTATTATACATGGAGATCATATCCCCCCCTTATGTATTATACATGGAGATCATATCCCCCCCTTATGTATTATACATGGAGATCATATCCCCCCCATATGTATTATACATGGAGATCATATCCCCCCCATATGTATTATACATGGAGATCATATCCCCCCCTTATGTATTATACATGGAGATCATATCCCCCCCTTATGTATTATACATGGAGATCATATCCCCCCCTTATGTATTATACATGGAGATCATATCCTCCCCTTATGTATTATACATGTTGATCATATCCCCCTTATGTATTATACATGGAGATCATATCCCCCCCTTATGTATTATACATGTTGATCATATCCCCCTTATGTATTATACATGGAGATCATATCCCCCCCTTATGTATTATACATGGAGATCATATCTCCCCTTATGTATTATACATGGTGATCATATCCCCCCCTTATGTATTATACATGGAGATCATATCCCCCCTTATGTATTATACATGGAGATCATATCCCCCTTAATCTCCTCTTCTCAAGAGAGAATAAATTCAGTTCCTCTAATCTTTCCTCATAGCTGATCTCCTCCATGCCTCTTATCAGTTTAGTTGCCCTTCTCTGTACTTTCTCCAGTTCCCCAATGTTCTTTTTGTGAATTGGTGCCCAAAACTGAACTGCATATTCCAAATGAGGTATTGGGATGAAGTTAAAACAATCATAACCCATCAAACAATAGAAACCCATATTTTGCAACAGGTATATTTGACTTTAATGTTTTTGCTATATTTTGTGGGGGTGTGTGAATCTTTTATTATTTACCTGCATGTCTCACATCGCTGGATCTCACAGGAATGATGTAATCCAGTGCTGAACCTATAAAGGCATTCTGGCAGATCACTCTGTCCACACACTGACCGTGCAGATGAGCTCATGCATGGACAATGTACTAGGGCACCAGTCGCCACATCTCCTGCTGGCACTCCGCATTGATCCTGGAAGGAAGGGATACGAATCAACTTTTTTTTTTTTTTAGATTTGCCAACTATTGGATCAATAACAATTCTTAAACAACCCTCTGTGTACATGTATTTTCCTAGAAGTTTGAAAGTCCTAATACTTTAGTTGGTCTTTAGCTATCGGTTATGTACCCATAATACTATGAATAAATGGTCAGTTATTGTCATGAGAATGATGGGTGGGCATAAAGCTGCCTATCATTTCAGATTGTTCAATTAAAGAGGAGCTACAGTCTACCAGCCTAATTTTTAAATAAATGTTTTTAGAATCATTAAGGAACACTTAACTCCTTTTTGGTATTGGTCATCATTGTGGAGTGTATGTGTAAAATCCTCACCCAACATGTTCCTCCAGTAATGCAGGCCATAGACAGGTCTTTTATGGGCCGAATTTTCGTCCGTCCGCATGAAAAATCGGCTGATAATCACGCCGTTAGTGGGGCCAGCCCGTTGGCCATTTTTCGCAAATCTCCTCATTTATTTTTATTGGTCACGCTGGAAAATCCGCAAAATCGGGTGTTTTTCGTGGACAGGGGTGGCAGCATCCGGCAACGGGGCCGACCAATTTTTGTTTTTGTTTTTTTTTGTTTGTTTTTTTGTTTATCGGCCCGTCTATGGCCTGCTTTAGACTGGCGGTGGCCGTATCATCTGTGGGCATCTGAAGCCATCTGCTGTTCTCTTTCTGTATTTTGTGCTGCTTGCACAGTAACTATACTACGCAGCGCACAATAATGTTCACAAGTTTCCTACTGGGATTGATGACACTGCTATCCCAGGAGTCAATTGGACACCCCTGATGACGTAATCACCTTGGTGACTTGATTTTCTTTTTTCTGAAAGTACCTTTTTTTGAGTTTAAAAATCCCAAACATTGAAGGACGAGGTATTCACTACTCAATTGGTTATTCTTGGTATGTAGGGTGAAGCTCCGTTTTTTAAAGTGCATCTATGCATGAACGTAAAAAATCTTCTGTGTGCTACAGCTCCACTAATACTTATCGGAGCCCAAACTCGATCCAGCGATGTGCACAAGAGCAACAGCTCTCTGGGGACTCGCCCTCGTTATTGGCAGAGACAGCAGCAGGAGCCATTGGCTCTCACTACTGTCAATCTCAGCCAGTGAGGAGAGAACAGGAGGCAGGGCTGAACCATGCTCCATGTGTGAATGGACACAGCAGCTCAGGAGCTAGCCTGCTTGGGTGCCCCTAGCAAGCTGCTTGCTTTGGGGGCAGGGGACCAGGAGCACTGGCAGGCGACCCAAGAAGAAGAGGATTGGGGCTGCTTTGTACAAAACCACTTTATAGAGAAGGAAAATATGAATTTTTTTTTTTCTTGTCTTTCTTTGTTTTTTTTTACTCTGCCTTTTTAATATCACTTTTACGCTTTGGCAATAAAACCTGGAAGCTGCTTACTATGCAGAGCTGCACCAGATTTTTTTTATGCTCCAGTTTTAGTAAATTTCACCCACTGTCCTCCATCTGACAATCTTGCTGATTTGGGATTTTTATTTATTTTCAGTTCAGGACGAGTATGAAAAACAGACTGTTAATAGGGAAACGACATGGCTGCCTTTTGCCCTTTGCTTGCCTCTTGTTTTGAAAATGCTAATTGCCTGGCTGTTATGGTGACCCTTTAGCATTTAATACCTTTAGCCACGGACCTGGAAAGTACACAGATAAGGACTTGTGATATTCCTGATTATGTATATGGTTCTTGTTCAGTAGCTCATAAAGTAGCTGGACAACTACCTTTTTTTTCCCCAGATATAACACAGTAATGGAAGCCCCATATTCTTCTAATCACCTTCAACACACGTTAAAACCTCACTAAAACATGTTACATTGTGCTGCGGGACAAGTAGAGGCACCCCTGAAAGCCACATTGAATCTGTGTGCACTTTTGGATGCAGAAGTGTTAATGGCTTTTATCCAGAGATTCTTGGGAGTAGTGGGCATGGAGACAGAAGGATTCCAATAGGACTCCATATCCCATCTAAGGTAGTAGCCAAGCCGTGGAAGTCTGCATTCCAAAATGTTCTTCTGCAACTTTGTGTTTGTAACCACAATAAATTGTATATTTTCTGCAGCTTTCATATCCACCTATCACTACAAAAGGTCAGGGCTACCAATACACTCCCAGAGGGAGAAATGTTAACCACGCACTTCTTGCACTATAAAAAAGAGAGAGAAATGCTCAGACAGTATTCAGAAAAATGCAAAAAAAGAAAAGTTCCATTGATACCAAGATTATGGGCAGGTTTTATTTATTTATTTATTTTCCCTTTTTGTAGAAGAAGTTGTTACCTCTGTCTGGATACTTTTGGTTTCCCATGATTGATTTATTTATTTTATTTCAGGTACTTATATACCGCTGTCAATTTACGCAGCGCTTTACATATATATTGTACATTCACATCAGTCCCTGGCCCTCAAGGGATGTACAATCTAAGGTCCCTAACTCACATTCATATGTACTAGGGCCAATTTAGACAGGAGCCAATTCACCTACCACCTACCTATGCGCAAGTTTGCTTATTTTACCATATTTCTATCACTGTAGTCCACGTACTGATTTGTACAGTTTGCCTTTTAATGGCTGTGTATTACTGCGGTCACTTAGCCAATCTGATTTGACACCTGCTATGAAAACATCTGTCAGGAAGAAGGCTCAGTTCATTAAAATCTATTACTATTTATTTCAGGTACTTATATAACGCCGTCCATTTACGCAGAGCTTTACATATATATTGTACATTCACATCAGTCCCTAACCCTCAAGGGGTGTACAATCTAAGGTCCCTAACCCTCAAGGGGCGTACAATCTAAGGTCCCTAACCCTCAAGGGGCGTACAATCTAAGGTCCCTAACCCTCAAGGGGCGTACAATCTAAGGTCCCTAACCCTCAAGGGGCGTACAATCTCAGGTCCCTAACCCTCAAGGGGCGTACAATCTAAGGTCCCTAACCCTCAAGGGGCGTACAATCTAAGGTCCCTAACCCTCAAGGGGCGTACAATCTCAGGTCCCTAACTCACATTCATACATACATGTACTAGGGACAATTTAGACAGGAGACAATTCACCTACCAGCATGTCTTTGGAGTGTGGGGGGAAACCGCAGTACTCAGAGTAAACCCACACAGGCACAGGGAGAACATGCAAACGCCAGGCAGAAGGTGCTGTGGTTGGGAATTTAACCAACGACCCTAGTACTGCCAAGCGGAAGTGCTAACCATTTAGCCACTGTGCTGCCTATTATTTAACTATATATTAGGGATGCAACTACTTTTTTGTGTGTGTGTGTGTGTGTGTGTGTGTGTACACATGCGCAAGTATGAGCACTGATCCTTTTGATCAAGTACTCTCCGACACCTTTTGCGGTGCAATTTGAGCCCATACAAAATGAATGGGATCGAATCGCACTGCAAAGGATCATATTCCATTTGAACAGAAATGCAGTGTGACTCCTGTCCAAATCGCATGCAATTTCCCCCACCATTTGTCTCCAGGGCTGAACGTCCTGAGTAATGACCAACACTTGCTAGATATAAACCTTTGGCTTGGCACAGTAGATTACAATTTATTCTGCCCAGACACCAATATACACAAGTAAGGTCCCCTCATAATTTTTCTCTTTGAGGCCCATATACTCTTTTTTTTTTTTTTTTTTTTTTTTTTTTTTTTTATAACCCTGTACCTTGTGAGCACTGCAAGTGGCCGTGCATGCCATACCTGAACAGGTAAAGCCATTCAGCTGCTGATTAGTAATTCTCCATACCTGTATGTACCGGGTATTCCTTCAAGTTCCCAGTGCTGAACTAAGCGGTGCAGAAGCAATGGAAAGGTAAGTGTATATTTGGGAAGGGTGATGATTAAGTCAAACCTTGTGCTTGCCCTGAAATTGGAAAAGCAAAACATTTTTGCTTCTGGTGAACAGCGAAAAAAAAGAAATTCTAATACTCCTTTAGAATTCACCTTTCACTGGCCTTGTTACAGTAAACTAAAGTCTGATTAGTTGCAACGATTTACTGCATATAATTCCTTATGGAATAAGCCATCAGTTCTTCTTTAGTATGCCTCTGATGACAGCAACTTCTCTAGAATCTGACTCCATTTGCAGCAGCAATAAGTAGGATCTGTTTCACATCTACAGGAAATCTACTTTGGAAAATAGAGCAGAAGACAGACAAGGCCTTTGCGTGTGGGAAAGTAACAATAAAAGGGAAGAGGCACTGGTATGAGGCCTTACCTCAAGCCTCATTTGTTGCTCTGAGCGATGACACTGCCTGGATCATCCGAACAAATGGAGATTTATACTTACAAACAGGTGAGTGTGGTCAGCTATTACTGTGTAGCCAACTCGTAGAATAAATCCTGCTTTGCACTGACCAGGGAATGTGGTGGTGTATGTTAGACATGTATCTGGGTGTAAAAATGGTATTTTACGCATCTGATTGTTTTGGTGCAATGGCTGAAAGACCTTCTATCCAGGGTGGATTTGATTTAAATCAAGCTGATTTAAATCACTAGTCAGTAAGGCTTGATTTAAATCCTAGTTTTCTACATAAAGACTAATTCTTGCTGGTATAACTTTAATATACAAGTAGATGAAGATTTTTAGAATAACTTTTCATATTAGTTTTTTTTATCCCCAGTCTAATAGGTTAATCATTCATATTTGGACAACTTTTCTGTTGTACTTAGGAAGGAGAAAAATAATCATTACCTTAATAATAACAATTTAAATAGGTTTATTCAACTGAAACAATAACATTCCAGCATATGTGATTTGCTTAAACATCCATGTTTGTTAACTAATTTGGCTAAACAAAATATATATACAGTCAGGTCCATAAATATTGGGACATCGACACAATTCTAACATTTTTGGCTCTATACACCACCACAATGGATTTGAAATGAAATGAACAAGATGTGCTTTCACTGCAGACTTTCAGCTTTAATTTGAGGGTATTTACATCCAAATCAGGTGAACGGGGTAGGAATTACAACAGTTTGCATATGTGCCTCCCACTTGTTAAGGGGCCAAAAGTAATGGGACAATTGGCTTCTCAGCTGTTCCATGGCCAGGTGTGTGTTTATTCCCTCATTATCCCAATTACAATGAGCAGATAAAAGGTCCAGAGTTCATTTCAAGTGTGCTATTTGCATTTGGAATCTGTTGCTGTCAACTCTCAAGATGAGATCCAAAGAGCTGTCACTATCAGTGAAGCAAGCCATCATTAGGCTGAAAAAACAAAACAAACCCATCAGAGAGATAGCAAAAACATTAGGCGTGGCCAAAACAACCTTTTGGAACATCCTTAAAAAGAAGGAACGCACCGGTGAGCTCAGCAACGCCAAAAGAACCGGAAGACCACGGAAAACAACTGTGGTGGATGAGCGAAGAATTCTTTCTCTGGTGAAGAAAACACCCTTCACAACAGTTGGCCAGATCAAGAACACTCTCCAGGAGGTAGGTGTATGTGTGTCAAAGTCACCAATCAAGAGAAGACTTCACCAGAGTGAATACAGAGGGTTCACCACAAGATGGAAACCATTGGTGAGCCTCAAAAACAGGAAGGCCAGATTAGAGTTTGCCAAACGACATCTAAAAAAGCCTTCACAGTTCTGGAACAACATCCTATGGACAGATGAGACCAAGATCAACTTGTACCAGAGTGATGGGAAGAGAAGAGTATGGAGAAGCAAAGGAACTGCTCATGATCCTAAGCATACCACCTCATCAGTGAAGCATGGTGGTGGTAGTGTCATGGCGTAGGCATGTATGGCTGCCAATGGAACTGGTTTTCTTGTATTTATTGATGATGTGACTGCTGACAAAGCAGCCGGATGAATTCTGAAGTGTTTCGGGAATATTATCTGCTCATATTCAGCCAAATGCTTCACAACTCATTGGACGCTTCACAGTGCAGATGGACAATGACCCAAAGCAGACTGCAAAAGCAACCAAAGAGTTTTTAAAGGGAAAGAAGTGGAATGTTCTGCAATGGCCAAGTCAATCACCTGACCTGAATCCGATTGAGCATGCATTTCACTTGCTGAAGACAAAACTGAAGGGAAAATGCCCCAAGAACAAGCAGGAACTGAAGACAGTTGCAGTAGAGGCCTGGCAGAGCATCACCAGGGATGAAACCCAGCGTCTGGTGATGTCTATGCGTTCCACACTTCAGGCTGTAATTGACTGCAAAGGATTTGCAACCAAGTATTAAAAAGTGAAAGTTTGATTTATGATTATTATTCTGTCCCATTACTTTTGGTCCCTTAACAAGTGGGAGGCACATATGCAAACTGTTGTAATTCCCACACCGTTCACCTGATTTGGATGTAAATACCCTCAAATTAAAGCTGACACTCTGCAGTTAAAGCACATCTTGTTCGTTTCATTTCAAATCCATTGTGGTGGTGTATAGAGCCAAAAATGTTACAATTGTGTCCATGTCCCAATATTTATGGACCTGACTGTATTTGAAGAAACTTAGACTGTCAGCCCCTTCCTCCTCACACTTAGTTTCACTTTCTTCTTGTGCAGATCTATTCCACTCCAAACAATCTGAAAAATATTGTTTCTATTCTATTCACTGAACTTCTTGAAACTTAGCAGTGAAGGGGTTGATTCTGTATTCATAGGTTTGTAGAAGTTAGGATGAAGGTCTTTTTCTTAACTCTGTTCATGTTATAACATTTTTGCTGTGAAGAAGAGGCATGTGATCTCCGCTGAGTCAAATTCAGTTTTGAGAACTGCAAAAGTAAACCAACATCTGTGATAATATCTTGTAGGCAGAGAAACTGCCCAATAATCTTACAAAAACCTCGGGAAGAGCATGACATTGTGAATGGATTCATGGAATTTATTTACCAAAAAAATTAAACATATACAGCCTTATTCTACATAATTAAAAAACTAATCTTTATTTCATGATGGAATAACCTTTGGATGGTAATATATTTTCCTCAAAAAGCATTTTATTTAAAAAAATCCGATTTTAAATAAAAAAAATTCATATATATATATATATATATATATATATATATATATATATATATATATATATATATATATATATATATATATATATATATATATATATATATTTTTTTTTTTAAATCATTGATTTTTATCCACCCTGCTTCTATCTGTTGCTTCTGAGAGTAGTGGAGTAGGCCTTGGCAATACAATTGCTGCTCTAAATTTTTTTTTTTTTTTTTCCCCCCCCAGGTCTCAGTGTGGACCGCCCATGTGCCAGAGCCATAAAGGTTGACTGCCCATGCCCGCTATCCCAGATCACAGCCAGGAACAATGTGGTCTGGGCTCTCACTGAACAGCGTGGCCTTCTATATAGAGAAGGAGTCAGCAGCTTCTCCCCAGAGGGAGAGGTTTGGCAATGTGACCTTATCAGGTAAGCAGGATTGTAACTGTCTTTTTAAATGTGACCCTTTTTGGTTTATGCTAGGGCTAACATACCTCATTGCCTTGTTTTAATAGGCTGGAAACCCTTTTTAACCAGTTCTCTACCGCGCTATAGCGAAAGGACAGCTACAGCGCGGTTGTCTGGTTCTGGCACAACGTCCATGAACGTCATTCCAGAACACGCCCGCAGCAACGCTGGTGCTCGCTGTGTCCTATGGACACAGCTGATCACGGGATACGGTAAACGGCCAGTGATCAGCTGTGTCCAATGACACAGCAGATCACCAGTAAATGCAGTTGCCGGTTATCGGCTACACTTTCCTCACGCTGTCACATGGGAAAGTACTGCCCATAACCGGCAATTATCAGAGAAGTGATCGGCACTGATTATCACTGCCCTGATGATCCGTGCTGCCCACCTGTGCCCAGCAGTGCAGCGTCAACTCACATCAGTGAAGGAGAAAAAGTACCTGTTTACAAAATTGTATAATAAAAACGAACTTATTTTTTGTGCTATAAAAAAAAAAAACGCCCAGCAGTGATTAAATACCACCAAAATAAAGCTCTATTTGTGTGAAAAAAAGATAAAAATTTCACATGGCTACAGTGTTGCATGACCGCTCAATTGTCATTCAAAGTGCAACAGCGCTGAAAGCTGAAAATTTGGCCTGGGCAGGAAGGGGGTATAAATGCCCGGTAGGCAAGTGGTTAAGCAATTTGTTTGATTAGTGTTTTTTGTTTTTTTTTTTCTTTTTCTTCAATGTATTCTGTGCATTAAGGTAAAAAAAAACCCTTTTTACATGCAGCTTCCTTCCCAACCTCCCCTAAATACTTACCTGATCCCGATCTTGATCCAGCTATGTGCACTAGAACAGCGGCTCTTTCTCCTTATAAGCTCAAACCGCCAATGAGTAGAGTGGGGGGTGCAGGGCAGAACCGCATTCTGTGTGTCAATAGACACACCGAGGCAGCCCTGGAGTGAGCACGCTCAAGTACCCCCAGAGCAAGAAGCTTGCTATGGGGACACTTGACAGGGAGGCGGAGCCAGGAGCAATGGCGGGGGACCCGAGAAGAAGAGGATCGGGGCTGCTCTGTGCAAAACCATTCCACAGAGCAGAACGTTTATAAAAAAATAAAAAAAAATGTCTTTTCAAATCACCTTAAGCAAAAACAAAGGCAATCCACTTATGCCTTTTACTTCTTGTGTGATGAAGGTGGATATTTGATGAAATAATGATTTAGCTGTGTGAACATTCCTGCTGCACAATACTCGTTTCTGTGATCCTTTTATATGGTGAAATGGCTCATGTTTTCACAGTGAAATGCAAGCTCTAGAACCGGTGTGTGTGACGCTGGGTGACCAAGAGACCATTTGGGCCCTGGATGCCAGCGGTAATCTGTGGTTCAGGACTGGAGTGACGTCTAAGAAGCCGCAAGGAGAAGATGACCATTGGTGGCAAGTAGGCATTTTATCTCTCTTTTGGAGTCAAGAGTCACACAGCTTAACAAAAAAACAAAATGAAATACATTTCTGTCTAAGTGTATGATACTTTAGAAAAGCAAGACTTCTCCCACCAGACACACAGAACGGGACTCCCGCCGCTGTGTCTGAGCTAATGAGGAGCAAGAAAGAAGGGAGAGCAGCTGCTCTCATGCCTGCCGCTGGATCAAGATTGGGCTCAGGTAAGTGTTGGGGGGGGTGAAAATCACTTCAGCGTTTGGAACCATTTTTAAAAGAAAAAGCCCTTTTTAAAGTAGCTGTAAACCCTCTTATACCCAGTGAAGTGAATAGCCTCAGCTGATACACATAGGTGAAACAAATCTTCCTACATAAGCTGTACTTTTACAAAACTGATGGCTCCTGCTGCTGTGTGAGCCAATGAGGAGAAAGAGACCCGGGAGAGACGCAGCTCTCACACACATCACTGCATTGGGATGGGGGGGCTGAGAGGGGAGCTGCACCCATAGTGTGTGTGGTTTGTTTGTGTTGTGGTTCCCCCCCCTAAGATAAACCTGCCTTTTTAGAACCACTTTAAAATGTAGGCTATGGTGTTGTGTGTTGTGTTTTTTTTGTTTTTGGTGCCTGTATTGTACACAAAAGCTAACCCATTAAAAGTTAGGTTTACAAATTAATTTCTTGATGATGATCTTGCCAAAAAGAACCAACACGTTTAAATTACAATGATCTCAATCTTCATCAGGGGAACCAGAGCCATCTAGATAATTAACCACTTCCAGTCCAGACACTTTTACCCCCTTCTTGTCCAGGCCAATTTTCAGCTTTCAGCTCTATCACACTTTGAATGACAATTGCGCAGTCATGCAACACTTTTTCCCATATGAATTTAACTTTTTTTTTGGGACAGATAAAGCTTTATTTTGGTGGTATTTATTCACCACTGGGATTTTTATATTTTTTTTTGCTATGTAAATGAAAAAGTTCAAAAATGTTGAAAAAAAGTGTTTTTTCTTATTAAAATTTTGCAAATATTTCATCATAAATCTTGGCCAAAATGTATTCCGTTATCTTTTTAGTAAAAAAAAAAAACCCAAATTAGTTTATAACCAAAAATTATAATTTTTAAACTTTTTTTTTGTTATTTTTTTTTTACATACTGCCACCCTAGCAGTACAGTGTCACCATGGTGACACTATACTACTTGTGGGGGGTGATGATTTTCTTCTGCTTTCTTTTTTCTATACTGATTGCTTTTACACCCATAAAGGCTGTAAAAGCAATCATTTCTCCTCTCTGGCTGCATTCTTGTAGCTATTGAGAACTACTGTGTGAGCTGTGTTTGGTCACAGCTTGTCACATGGTACAAGGCTGTTGTGAATAGCCTTGTACCATGTGACCTCTGTGATCATTCACAGATTTCACATGTAGTAAGCAATGATGTCAGAAGTGACATCTTGCTTACTACTCTGCATGTGATCACTGATTGGCCAATTAGTGATCACATGATCAGGACCTCGCACAGAGGTCCCGTACGATGATCGGTGTTCCACTGTGTCCGGAGGGAGCCCGCACAAGCAGGGTGCGGGGAGGCAGCTTATAAACGGCCACCCGACCCTGCACTGCCACCGTCCGGCAGTTTATATACATGGGCCGGACGGGAGGTGGTTAAGAACGTGATATTCGAGCATGATCCAATACATCATTGAATTATATACATAGTCCAATACTTTTGTAAATACAAACTTTTCTAATACATAATACAATTACAGATGTGGCATGAGGATATCACGCATAAACCAGAGCAATTAAAATTCAAGAATCTTTCTCCCATATATTCTGATCACAAACTAGGCTTGGCATCTGGATTGGAGCTTACCAGAGGCCACATGGGAAAACTGAATCTAAAACCCTTTTCAGTCAGCGCAACACACCCTAATATAACATGATGGTGCTCTAACATTGTGCGCTCAATCTATGGACACACTTGTGTACACCCTCTGTGGTCTTCCTCCAGCACCTCACGGCACTGTATACTATAGTGGTGCCAGGAGAGGAACTGGAGGGAGACCACAGAGGGTGTACACAAGTGTGCCCATGTGTTGAGCGCATAATGACCTATTGAGATCATAAAGTGAAGTGAGCAGGTTTTTCACCTATTTGTGTTGGCACTGAAGAAGAGATTTATTTTCTACACATTGCACAGTGGTATTATAAAATACTTTTTTTCATGGGACTTTTTTTTTTTTTTAATTAAATGAGTTATTAGTTTGTTGCACTACACTTTGTTGTTCACAAGGATAACTGCACCGGAAGATGTTGAGTAGAAACCACACACTTAATTACTCTATAAAAAAAAATCCCCAAAAAATTTAAGGAAATGTGTGTGGGATGGAGGTGTCACGTCATGAAGGGCAATAAATACATTTGTGCTAATTGTCCTCCTCAAGACTCCCTGTAGATGGTACCATTTCACTATGTATGAATGTGAGTTAGGGACCTTAGATTGTACACCCCTTGAGGGTTAGGGACTGATGTGAATGAACAATATATATGTAAAGCGCTGCGTAAATTGATGGCGCTCTATAAGTACCTAAAATAAAAAAAAATTCACTACTGGTTTCGTCGCAGCACAATACCTATGAGATATATTTAATTACATACTGAGGATGCCCGCGAAAACTCCATTATCGATTCCATCACATTTACTGATTTGGTGTGACATCGACAAAGTTGGCCATAAAACAATCACTTTGAGAGTTAGGATGAAATTGGAGTCCAGGATGATCTCCTACTTTTTGGAAGAAGTTTTCTAACAGGTCTTTTTAGGATCTGGATTAAAATGCAGGGTGTATGCACATATAGATCTTACATGACAAACTAAAATCAAAGATGAGAATGATATGGGCAGCACAGTGGCTAAGTGGTTAGCACTTCTGCCTGGCAGTACTAGGGTCGCCGGTTTAAATCCCAGCCATGGCACCACCTGCCTGGGGTTTGCATGTTCTCCTTGTGCCTGCTTGGGTTTCCTCTAGGTACTCCGGTTTCCTCCCATACTCCAAAGACAAGCTGGTAGGTTAATTGGCTCCTGTCTAAATTGGCCCTGGTATGTGTATGTATGAATGTGAGTTAGGGACCTTAGATTGTACACCCCTTGAGGGTTAGGGACCTTCGATTGTACGCCCCTTGAGGGTTAGGGACTGATGTGAATGTACAATATATATGTAAAAGCGCTGTGTAAATTGATGGCGCTATATAAGTGCCTGAAATAAATAAATGTCATTTAAAAGGGTAATACCCCTAAATATGTTGCCAAAAAAATGGACCTAAATGTATCTTGCTCAACTCCAACCTGATATGTTGTGTAAGGGCTCGTTCACACTAGGCTGTTTTGCCAACGCTTGCCAAACGCCCCTATAGCTTTTGGCAAGCGTTGGTCCGGTGTTTGCGGAGCGTGATTAACGCTCGGCAAACGCTCCGCAAACGCCGCATGCGCGGTTTAGCGGCGGTTGCTAGGCGTTTGCCGAGCGTTAATAACGCCCCACAAACGCCTATAATGCAGTTTGAGTGGTGTTACCGCTCCGCAAACGCCCCGCAACCGCGTCGCAACCCGGCCGGCGTTTGCGGAGCGGCACCATAGACGAGAATAGGAGGCTTCAAAGCCTCCTGACTCGTCCAGAGGCGTCCGTTTTGCCGCGACGCAAACTCTCCCGTTAGAACAGCACCATGTGCTGTAATGTGCAGAATTGGCAGAGGCGTTTGGGAAGCAGTAAAAACGCTTACCAAACGCCTCTCTGCCGCCTGCACACAAGGCTAGTGTGAACTTAGCCTTAGACAACCAGCCGAATAAAGGATGAAAAGCCCATTCTAAAGAGGAACTATAAATATAGGCCTCAACTCCACCCAAGTGTTAATTGTGTCTGCATCAGGTGTGTGGAACACTCCATCTCCAGCTGTGCAGGGGATCATGATTGACCAATAGTGCCTCCCACGTGGTCTTCTCAGCGTCCTGGGAGAGAGACCTGCTCTTCCGACCGCTGCTGACGCCGCCACAAATGTGCGGGGTGGTGACGTCCACAAGGAAAAGTGACTTTTTTTTTTTTGTAATATACAAGAATGATCTTTGGAGTTGCTTTCTAAGTAAACACTGTAATTCAAACCTATAGTGAATGAAGGGTAATACTTATTAATGCTGGTGACATTTTCCAGGTCAGCATCACAGATTACGTCGTCTTTGACCATTACACCTTGTTCCAGACCTTCATCCAGGCCACGCAGACGGTTGCTACAGCTGCACATGCCCCTGTAGAAAAAATGGCTGACAAACTTCGCATGATGGTCTGGTCTCAGCAGTCGCAGTGTCAGCCCAGCCTCCTCGGGGTTAACAGCAGTGGCGTGTGGATCACCTCTGAGAAAAATGAGTTTCATGTGGCAAAGGGAAATCTTATAGGTGAGTTGTTAATTGCGCACTGCAGTGCAGCAAGAGTACTTTGAATTGAAAAAAAGTGTGAAGACATATATTTTTTTCTGCTGATTGGTTCAACTGTCTATGTGGACATACCTTGTGCACGTGCCTATACAACCAGCTTTATCCCTGTGACTACCTGCATTTTAATTTACAAGTACCCCATAGCCTGTCAGCAAAAATGTATACTTGGAATTACCTAGTTCTAGCGCTGTTCTCCGAAAGGTGTTTTTTTTTTTTTTTTTGTTTTCTTTTTTACTCCCACTCTGGTGGTCTGTACTGGCATAGCTGAGTAATGACCACCCTCCTCCTCACATGAACGTGTACTGGAGGAGAGGGGCTGTTTCTGAGTACAGTAGGTCCAACTCTGACACCTGTTAAACAGTGTAAATATGATTTACGCAGTTCATTCGACTGAAAATCTGTGACTGAAATTTTTTTTAAAGTGTTACTACACCCACAGCAGTGAAATCAGTCTGTATATGCAGTAAAGCGTGCTTGTTATACTAGAAATAATAGAATGAGGTGTAGCGCTATGAATGATGGTATTATAGTATATAATGATAAGCCATAATAGGTATGCAATAATGTCCTCTAATAAAGTTCAAATACAGATGGATATGAGAACAGCTCCTTAAGATGGTAAAACAACAGCAGACAAGCCTTTGACGCCGACCAATAGATAAAGTGCGCACTCACTGGAAGCGCATAAGAAAAGTGCATGTGATATAACCATCAAGGTACAGTTGTGTCCAAAATTATTCAACCCCCACTGAAATTGAGTGTTTTGGCCAGTTTGACATTGCTTTTGATCATTCAGTCATCTTGCTTACATTTACATTAAAGAGGCACTTGTAGGTCAGACAAATATAACATAACAGTTATAATGAAATAACCACAAATGTCTTTTCTGTGCTCACAGCATTATCAGTTTTATTCAACCCCCAAGTGACATTCAATCTTAGTACTTAGTACAGCATCCTTTTACAGTTATAACAGCTTTTAAACGTGAAGCATAGCTTGACACAAGTGTCTTGCAGCGATCTACGGGTATCTTCGCCCATTCTTCATGGGCAAAGGCCTCCAGTTCAGTCACATTCTTAGGCTTGCGCACTGCAACTGCTTTCTTTAAGTCCCACCAGAGGTTCTCAATCGGATTTAAGTCTGGTGACTGCGATGGCCACTCCAAAATGTTCCAGCCTTTCCTCTGCAACCATGCTCTAGTGGACTTGGAGGTATGCTTGGGATCATTGTCCTGTTGAAAGGTCCAACGTCTCCCAAGCCTCAGGTGTGTGACGGACTGCATCACGTTTCCATCCAATATCTCCTGGTACTGAAGAGAATTCATGGTACCTTGCACACGCTGAAGCTTCCCTGTACCTGCAGAAGCAAAACAGCCCCAAAGCATGATTGACCCTCCACCATGCTTCACAGTAGGCAAGGTGTTCTTTTCATCATAGGCCTTGTTCTTCCTCCTCCAAACATAGCGTTGATCCATGGGCCCAAACAGTTCTAATTTTGTTTCATCAGTCCACAGAACACTATCCCACAACTTTTGTGGTTTGTCCACATGGCTTTTGGCATACTGCAGTCGACTCTTCTTATTCTTTGGAGACAGCAAGGGGGTACGCCTGGGAGTTCTGGCACGGAGGCCTTCATTACGCAGTGTGCGTCTTATTGTCTGGGCTGAAACTTCTGTACCCACATCTGACAAATCTTTTCTCAGTTCCTCAGCAGTCACACGGGGACTTCTCTCCACTCTACGCTTCAGGTAGCGCACAGCAGTCGAAGTCAGCATCTTCTTTCTGCCACGACCAGGTAGCGTTTCAACAGTGCCCTTTGCCTTGAATTTGCGAATGATGCTTCCTAAGGTGTCTCTTGGTATGTTTAACATCTTTGCAATCTTCTTATAGCCATTGCCCTTCCTGTGAAGAGAAATCACCTCTTCTCTTGTCTTCCTGGACCATTCTCTTGCCTTCACCATGTTTGTAACCACACCAGTAAATGTCTAGAAGGAGCTGAGTATCACAGTCATTTTAAAGCTGCCTAATTGGTGCTTATTATGCTTGATTGCTGCTCGGTGACATCCACAGGTGTTTTCAATACCTGATGGAAAGCACCTGTATGAACCTCTGTTCTTCAGAGTGGTAGTCTTTAAGGGGTTGAATAATTGTGGCAATGAAGAAACCACATAAGAACCATTTACTACTGTATTACATAAACAATTGATGTCATTTTAGTTGCATTTGGGTAGTTACAACGTCCTTGTAGGATTTGATTCTGAATACAATTCCAAATGTACACTATAGTCCCTAAACCCCTTTACAGCATTGGGGGTTGAATAATTTTGGACACAACTGTATCTGTAGATGGGCAGGTCAATCCAGGTGAGCTTATCCCCTATGGTGTGGTCATCAAGCTGCAGTGAGTTGTCTGTTGGATCCAGAGGTCCCCTTAAAGGTAGGTATGGTGCTCAGCCTATATGCTCCTGTTCCTCTAGAGATGATGAGTCGCTGGGGTAACCTGCAGGCTTAATAGCTCCATATAGGAGCCAAAAAACAGGTACCCATAGTGTAGTAGGTTCAAAGCTTTATTCACATAAAGTGCAGTATGCAGAGTGTAATGACATCCAGTAATGTATCACACTGACCAGAGTTAAGATGGCCGCCGGGCTTCCTCCAGGCTCCGGCGGCAGTGTCACGTACTGTCTGGTTCCTCCTGAGGCCTTTCGTGCAATAGCACTTCATCAGAGGTTGAACCTCTGATGAACAACAGAGAATCATGAAGCATGCTAGACATCTGTTCATTGAACAACATAGCATTCTGGAGTTAGATACATTTTTAACAGTTACTTGTTCTGCACACCCACGCCGCTGTCCTCCAGGGATAAGCTGACTTTTTTCAGGACGTTTGATTGTATTTAGATGCCTGCCATCCTAGCAGAGTGAGGTGTTTCTATCCTTTGGTGCCTGTATCACTACTGTGTGCTGTACTGATGTAGTAGCCAGGAGAGAAGCAGAGAGCGCAGCAGGGGATACAGGCATCTGACACCTTCTGAAGTGATGGACACAGAAGACAGCTGAGCTCTTGAAGTCAGAGGGGTTTAAATGGTGGGGGCTAGTGGGACAGTTGTTTGTTTGTTTTTTGCTTTTCTTTTTGCATGCTTGTGTGTTTATTTATTTTTTATTTATTTATTTTGTTTGTTTTTGTAGTTCAATCTTCCTTCCTTTTTTTTTTTTTTTTTTTTTGTAATAGAATCTGAGCTATAACGATCAAAAACGAGGGGTACAAATGACATAAATACATAAGAATACTATCAGCAGTCTGGAAATTATTATTCAGCATAGAGCAACAATAGGTATACATCCCCAAAGCCGTATTAATAGCAGATATACCAATAACATAAGGTGTAAGGGGACAGAGCATCTTTCATGTAACAAGGAATTCAATTCGTTTATTAAACACATCTGACTTTTAACTATCCCGTATGTGTCATCGTGGAGAAAATTTTGTAGTCAAAGGTAAAGGAGCAACTATGTAAGGTTATTGGGGTTGCTAAAGGTGTGTGTTTTTTTTTTTTTTTTTGTTTTTTTTTATGCCTTTAGTCACTCTAAGGAAATGTTATACACAAGTCCTGTTTCCTTATTTTACCATATGTCTATTATTGTAATCCACGTACTGATTTGTACAGTTTGCCTTTAATGGCTGTGTATTACTGCGGTCACTTAGCCAATCTGATTTGCCACCTGATATGAAAAAATCTGTCGGGAAGAAGGCTCAGTTCATTAAATTCTTTTACTATTTATTTCAGGTACTTGTATAACGCCGTCCATTTACGCAGAGCTTTACATATATATTGTACATTCACATCAGTCCCTAACCCTCAAGGGGCGTACAATCTAAGGTCCCTAACTCACATTCATACATACACATACTAGGGACAATTTAGACAGGATCCAATTAACCTACCAGCATGTCTTTGGAGTGTGGGAGGAAACCAGAGTACCCGGAGGAAGCCCACGCAGGCACAGGGAGAGCATTCAAACTCCAGGCAGGAGGTGCCGTGGCTGGGATTTGAACCAACGACCCTAGAACTGCCAAGCGGAAGTGCTAACCATTTAGCCACTGTGCTGCCCTACTCTATTTATACCAAATATCTCTTTCATTCATTGAAGGACACAGACAGATCAGTAGACCATTGGGTTTCCATTGGCTTTGTCCTTCATTGAACTCTGAGAAAAAGATCTTACAGTGAGTACAAAAATATCATTTTCTTTGTTCCTTGAAGGACACAGCCGGATCAGTAGCAGGCACAATAAACCCAATTGTCTACTGATATGACTGTGTCCTATGAATTCAGAGGGAAAAAAATATTTTATGGTGAATACCGAAAGCTGAAAATAAGTCACATGACTGAGACTGAGCTGCGTAACCTATGTAATAATACACAGTGAGGTCGATTGATTGTAAAACAAAGGATGGGAGAAATTGAGGTGTTTGTTAGTGGCAGGTAGACTGTTTCTGACATTGCTGGGGTTCTAACAACTGCCCTCTGTTTGCTGCTGGCACTGCTGACATTTTGCTTCTTATAGTCATTCTAAATTAAAAACTTTTTGATTGTTTCAGTTAACCTTTCATTCCATGTTTACTTTTCTTGACTTTCTGCAGGTACATACTGGCACCACATTGTACCACGTGGCACAGCTTCCACCACCAAGTGGATAAACGTCTTTGCATCTCCCTCCCCGAGCGGTGAAGGTACGGAACTACAACCTCCAGACTTTTCCTGTGCTTTATATACTGTATCATTGTGGGTTGTAGCAGCCGCTGTTTCCTCTCCCTAGTAATAATATACAGCCTTCTATGAAAACACAGGGCTACGTTAGTCTTGGCAGCACTTCCACTGTTTCCCAAATTAGTATTTGCTGGAGCAGAAACACAATCTTAGACTGGAAGTACGCTAGTAGTGTACTCTGAACACTATGTACATCCTATTTTAATATGTAACCAGTGGCTAGCAGATTGTAATCCTAGAACTGGTGTGTATTTAAATAATAGAGATTTACTTTCTCACAAAATGGGCATCAAAGTGTTAAAGGGACCTTGCATTGAAAAAAAAAAAATAAATAAATACATGACTGTTTTGTCTGCCTTACCGCTCCCCCCCCCCTTTCATGTTGATGATTACAGCTTGGCAAGACCTAATGCTGAACAAATGCATTCTTAGTGTGCAGTTTCACAGGCTTTCAACTGCACCGAGTACATGGTGGGAACTGTGCCATTCTACTCAATGGTGCTGTTTTTTATTCTTGCAGATTCAGTTTCATTGACTACATTGGCACATGTCTTATCATACAGTTTTTGTACATTTTCACACACATTTTAGCTGCACTAGAATGGGTAAGTATAGCCAGTTCTTGGATATCCCAATACATCTGGTAGGCTGATTATTAGAATTTGTCTTCCTACCGGTCTCACAAGCTGTAGTGAAAGAGAGTTTAAACCAGGGGTTAAAACTTCGAGTCCAGACCTACTAGCTGGTCACAAAGCTTACTCTCCACCAGTTGTCCCACCCAACCTTGCCCAGGCCCGTCCCTAACCCCACCCCTGGTCCGCCCCCAACCACTCCCTCTTAAAGCTTATGAAATTCAATTTTTTTTCTTTAGAATAAATAGTCCAAAATATAAAACTGTACACAGTAATGTATATCCCCCTCCCCTGTACTCCATTATAGTGATATGACGTGTATACAGTAATGTATATCCCCCTCCCCTGTACTCCATTATAGTGATATGACGTGTATACAGTAATGTATATCCCCCCTCCCCTGTACTCCATTATAGTGATATGACGTGTATACAGTAATGTATATCCCCCTCCCCTGTACTCCATTATAGTGATATGACGTGTATACAGTAATGTATATCCCCCCTCCCCTGTACTCCATTATAGTGCTATGACATGTATACAGTAATCATTACTGTATACATGTCATATCACTATAATGGAGTACAGGGGAGGGGGGATATACATTACTGTATACATGTCATATCACTATAATGGAGTACAGGGGAGGGGGATATACATTACTGTATACAGGTCATATCACTATAATGGAGTACAGGGGAGGGGGATATACATTACTGTATACGCGTCATATCACTATAATGGAGTACAGGGGAGGGGGGGGATATACATTACTGTATACATGTCATATCACTATAATGGAGTACAGGGGAGCTGGGATATACATTACTGTATACATGTCATCACTATAATGGAGTACAGGGGAGCTGGGATATACATTACTGTATACACGTCATATCACTATAATGGAGTACAGGGGAGCTGGGATATACATTACTGTATACACGTCATATCACTATAATGGAGTACAGGGGAGCTGGGATATACATTACTGTATACATGTCATCACTATAATGGAGTACAGGGGAGGGGGGGGATATACATTACTGTATACATGTCATATCACTATAATGGGGTACAGGGGAGCTGGGATATACATTACTGAGTAATGTATATCCCAGCTCCCCTGTACTCCATTTTAGTGATAGGACATGTTGTATACAGTACTTGCTGTCCCCCGTGGCGGTGGAGAGGGTGTCTCCTCTCAGCGGAGAGAGCAGACCTCTCCTGCACCTGTCCCCTCAGCGGCGGTGCCGCAGAAGCCAGAAACCGGAAGTTTTAAACCGGAACTCGGCTTCACAATGAGGCTTGGAGCGCAGGTGCAGTCGCTCCATGCTTCACCTGTGCTCACCACAGAGGAATTTCTCCTCGCATTGGGCGAGCGGCTTTTTCAAGCCCTGGTTTAAACCAATAAGTACGTTCAGTCTGTGCAGCTAGAGGATAATTAATAGTATGGACTTTAAATAACAAACCTTTTTATACTCTCCTAGGTGGATGCAGCATCAATCTGATACTGCATCTGTACCGTGCCGGCTCTGCAGTGAGAACTGAGTAATCAGACACTACTGCTCACTCGGTTCTCCCCTCTGCTCTGAGGAGACAGCTGCAACTGTCAGTCACCATCTCTCTGCTCTGCCCCTCCAGCGTTCACTGGAGCGCTGGGCTGTGGAGGAGGCGGGAGGTGCTGGCTCAGGCTGTCAATGGATTGCTGCTGCTGGTCTGCGTATCTGGGTGGATCCAGACCATATGGTTGGGATCCTTTCCGAATGGGAAAACAAAAAGAGGGCGCACCAACCTAGTGCATTATCACACTGAACAAGATGTTTGATCCGAACAGCATCTGAGGCTGTCCTCGAAACGTGTTAGCCAGTTGGTCATCCAGGGTTCCATTGTATGGACTCAGATGCTGATTGGATCAAACATCTTGTTCAGTGTGATATACCTGTGTTTTTATGTCCATTGTGAGTAGGATACTTACTTTGTTCTCTCAAATACTTTTAAACGATAATGCACTAGGTCGTTGTGCTCTTTTTCCCCATTTGCATTTAGTGAATTTGGAACAACCCGGTCTGTTGAGGGCAGCAAGCGGTGCACATTCCAGAACATTCATATTGGTTCTACTGAGTCCATTCCCAGTGCAGGAGAAAAGTGTTTGCTGTGTGGGATCCTTTCTGAGCCTGGACCAGCTCTGTGATGTCAGCCAACAGTGAGCTTTAGCCTGCTGTCTTCTAAAAGCAGGTCACAGGACTGGAGAACTCGGTGCACTCCTGTGACCTACGGGAGACGTACAGCCAAAATATCTTTGGCCATACTCCTGCTTTTTAAAGAAAATTTTGTGGCCGAAGCATAGAATTTCATTTAATAACCTCAGCTTTGTAATGGCCATAAAACAATGATCGTTATTTTTGACAATCTACTATAAGCTTACTGGAAAAATCTTTAATATTGTGAGTTCTGTCCGTCTGCTGGCCTTCTTCTCTTTCAACAACTTCCTGGGTTCCTGCAGGCTTTGCAGCGTCTCCGCTGCTGTCTACTTTTCAGTTTCTATGGACTACATATCCCATGGCACCTTGCTGCCTGCAAGCAAGCAGTGATTCCTGTACTGACTCCGCCTCCTGAAACTCCTACTCCAAGCACCTCTGTAGTTCAGAAGGCAGGCTGTGTGAATTCTAGGGCGTAGTGAATGCATGTCACAGAATTCAAGGAAGCAAATTTGTGGGATTAACAAAGTAAATGTATCAACTTTAAACATTTTATATAACTTCACGGTTATTCTGATTCATTGGAGTAGGCTAGAAGTAACGGAAAAACAATGTAGAAATATAAAATTTCACATTTTGACCTTTTTAGATACACTTAAAAAAAGGCAACTCCAGAATACAACTCTGTATGTAATTCTATTGCAGGGAAATTACTTCCTTCTTATGCAACCCTTTTAACCCCTCGCCTACTGGGCACCTTTACCCCCTTCCTGCCCAGGCCAATTTTCAGCTTTCAGTGCTGTCGCACTTTGACAATTGCGCGGTCATGCCACTCTGAACCCAAAATAATTTTTTTTTTCTTTCTTTTGGTAGTATTTACTCGTGTGTTGTTGTTGTGTTTTTTTTTTTTTTTTTTGCTAAACTAAAAGACTGAAAATTTTGAGAATTTTTTTTTTCTTTTTTTTATAAAATTTTGTAAATAAGTAATTTTTCTCCTTCACTGATATGTGCGAATGAGGCGGCACTGATAGTTGGCACTGACATGTGCCACTGATAGTTGGCACTGAAAGGCAGCTCTGATGGCCACTGATAGTTGGCACTGAAGGGCAGCTCTGATGGCCACTGATAGTTGGCACTGAAGGGCAGCTCTGATGGCCACTGATAGTTGGCACTGAAGGGCAGCTCTGATGGCCACTGATAGTTGGCACTGAAGGGCAGCTCTGATGGCCACTGATAGTTGGCACTGAAGGGCAGCTCTGATGGCCACTGATAGTTGGCACTGAAGGGCAGCTCTGATGGCCACTGATAGTTGGCACTGAAGGGCAGCTCTGATGGCCACTGATAGTTGGCACTGAAGGGCAGCTCTGATGGCCACTGATAGTTGGCACTGAAGGGCAGCTCTGATGGCCACTGATAGTTGGCACTGAAGGGCAGCTCTGATGGCCACTGATAGTTGGCACTGAAGGGCAGCTCTGATGGCCACTGATAGTTGGCACTGAAGGGCAGCTCTGATGGCCACTGATAGTTGGCACTGAAGGGCAGCTCTGATGGCCACTGATATGTGGCATTGATGGGCAATTACAGGTGGCATTGATGGGGCTGCACTGATGATCAGTGTAAATGTCCCCTCTGAGGAATGCCAGTTACCATCTCTCCTCTCTTCACACGCTAACAACGTGAAGAGAGGACTGCCGATAACCAGTATTTCCTATTTACATGCGATCAGCTGTGATTGGACACAGCTGATCACATGCCAGAGCCGATGTCATAGGCTCTTTACTCTGATCGGTGATCCTCTGTGTCCCAGGAACACAGCGCACCACCAATCCCCACACTCCCCCGAGGTCGCTCATGCGCAGTTAGAGTGGGAGGACGTCATATGACCTTCTCCCAGAACAAGAGAACCGCTGCCCATCATTTTATATGGCGGGTGGGAGGCAGTTAAAAACAACCAGTCACTGGGACTGAAAGTGAGTTAAAATACTAAATATTGTTGTGTGATTGGTCACTCTTGACCACACCCACTTTTCTTGGCATAGCTTATTTACGATTCCAATACACTAGGCCATTTTGTCTCCAGCAAATGTAATAATTTGGGTTGCTCCGATTCGGGTATCCGTGCCAATACTAAGCATTTGCACGAGTACTTGTACTCATGCAAATGCTGCGATACCGGTACGGAATACGGTGCGATTTCCTGTTCAAATTACATGCGGCTTCCAACACCAACCCTGTGTGAACCCAGGCTTGCCATAGTGACTTCAGCCTGGGTTCACACAGGAGTGGTGCGGGAAATTGGTATCGGCGCGTACTTGAGCACAAGTATCCGTACTCGTAAAAAAAAAAAAAGCAGGTATCGGTGCATGCCTAGTGATGTTTCTGTACCATCTTCACAGTGTTTCCTTTTTGGTCTTCTAGGAAATGTTCTCTGGATTTCTCAGAGTAGGAAAGATCTTTTCTGTCTGAGTGATCTGACTACGCCATACAGACCTTCCACCGTCCAGCTTCCACCAGACACCGAGATGGTCCACATGTCAGCCTGTGCGGATGCTGTATGGGCACTTGATGGCCACGGAGGAGTGCTTATCCGAACACTTTCTAAAACCTGCCCTACTGGGATGCATTGGACGAGGCTGGACCTCTCTCAGCTGGGTGAGTGTGATTGCTTTGTTGGGAAGTATTAATATTCCATCCAGTTTACATGTACTCCTTTAGCTAAGATTAGATCTGCGGTGTATCTGAATATCTCATCATGCAGTTAAAGCCAAACCTCCTGTTTGCTGACCCCACCTTTGTTTAGAAAAAAAGTTTCTTCTGTGATGTCTTCGTGTTATGTCTCAGGGTCCACCCTTGGTCAAAGTATTTACTCAAATGACAAATATTTTATGGATACATTACCATGTGAATTCAACTGCCTGGACTGTTTTTCTGCTGCTCCAATTTAGATTTCCTGCCAATTGAAAAGTAGCTGAAAAATGTTCATCATTGCAATAGAACAGGGGTATCAAACTCCATTTCATTGCAGACCCCATCAGCAATATGGTTGCCTTCAAAGGGCTGGTTGTATCTTTAGGACTTGATGTCCAGTGCCCCCTCCCCCATTACATCAATTGTCAAGAGTTCCCCACACTCCCCTTACTTGTGCTGCTGCCAGGGAGAAGTTGGGGTGGAGCTGAAATGCAGAAAGTGCAGGGTCTGGAGGAGGACCAGGGGAGGTCAAGAGTCAGCTGCTGGGGTCTGCAGAATGCTGAGACCAGGACAGGCGGAGACAAGGGGGTGCTGCGGCTGCAGATAGAAGTAGGGTGGGGGGTTCAGAGATGATCCTCTCCAGGGCTGCATGGAGAATCACAGGACCTGGTGTAGGAGTCGTCCTCTCTGCTGCTGATTGCTTAGACAAGGTGGGGGCAGAGATGAAGGGGTGCTGCATGGATTGTTGCTGCTGGTTCATGCATCTGAATAAATCCAGACCATATGGTTGGGATCTTGCATGCTGCTGCGTGTGTGCAGAGAAATCCAGGTTCTGGCAGAGTTATTCTGTCTTCCTCTCTGCTGCCAACTGCTGAGATAAGGGGGGTTGGAGACGTGGGGGTTGCTGCAGGAGAGATGTCACATGAAATGGCCTGGCTGGGCTTGTATCTGACATTTGTGTAATAGACTCTATCTGCTATTAAAACTCAGTAGAACACAGGTGTCAAACACGAGGCCCACGGGCCGAATCCGGCCCTCCAGGCCATTTCATGTGGCCCTTGCACCTCTCCTGCAGGTATCCCCTGGTCTCCGCCCCCACCTTGTCTCAGCAGCAGGCAAGAGAGAGGAGAATAGAACTCCTCTGCCAAATCCTGCACTTCTCAGTGCAGCTACAGCACCACCTCATCTCTACCTCCCCTGGTCTCGGCGTTCAGTAGACTCTGGTAACTGACTCCAATCCTCCTCCTGGTCCTCCTCCCGACCCTGCACTTTCTGCTTTGCAGCTCTGCACCCAAAGGGGGTGCATGGTGATGTTGGGGAGGGTGTGGGATTCTTGACATCATGATACAACGGGCCCTTTGAGGGCAACCATAATGCTGATACGGCCCACGATGAAATGGAGTTTGACACCCCTGCAGTAGAGCCTGCTGTGCTGGGCAGATACAGCAAGTCATCATTGGCACAGAACTTGCACATGGTTTGGCCTCCATAGAAAATATGGGAATGACCATATCTGCTAATTACCTATACAGGCCACGTTATCTTGTAAAAGTAGCAGGGACCAATTCACTGTGCTGTCATACCTTGAGCAGAGTTGTGGGTGGGACACAGTGGGGTTTATTTACTAAAGCTGGAGAGTGCAAAATCAGACTCCCTTCTGCAAAGAAACCAATCCGCTTCCAGGTTTCATTGCCAAAGCTTCATTGAACAAGCTGAGGTTAGAAGCTGATTGGTTTCTATGCAGAAAGGAGTCTGATTTTGGACTCTCCAGCTTTAGTAAATAAACCCCAGTGGGTCCATAGACTACATACTGCCTGCAGGGAACTAACAGGAGGGGGTGGAGACCAGACCAGTCACCCTGCATAATGAGAGACCAGCTGCGATGAGTATTTTTACAAGAAACTCCTGCCCAGAGACAGTTGCACACTGGATGTCTTCATGGATTTTTAAGTAATGCACAAAGCACACCAAGATTCAAATCCGAATACCCACACCTCTTGTATTTGGACAATGTTTGCTTATCCCAGGGTTAGGCTTTACTATACATTTAATCAGCGGCATCATGAAAAGATTGAGCCACGAGAAAACATACAAAAGCCTCACCACAAAAACCTTTTCATGCAAACATTGCAATAACACCAACATGTTCTCATTTCAAACCACACTGTAGTTTTCTTCGTATCATGACCCAAGTGTTTGCCTGCTCTTTCGCCCCAGAAATCTTATTGTTTCAAATAGTGCCGTTTTGTCACGAAACTCTTATGTTTTCCTGAGACTGCGCAGCTGCTTTGTAAGGCATAAAAATGCTCTAAAATTACTTGTGAGCCACGGGAATGTTGATTATAATTGTAGAAATGTTCGCAGGCTTCCAATCATATTCTCATATGCATGTGTGGTTCAATACTACAATTGGAAATGGGTGCCGCGCCCTGTGGATAAATGGATATCTACTGTATTTTTCGCTCCATAAGACTCATTTTTTTCCCCCCAAAAAAGGGGGGAAAATGCAAGTACGTCTTATGGAGTGGCCGGTCCGGTATTTCCACCGTCGCTGTGTCAGAATACAGGGCCGGCCGCTCAGCTCTGCAGCGGGACCTTACCTGTTCCTCTATCCAGCGCCGCGCTGTCTTCCCGGCTTCTGTAGTGTCGGCACTGGGCTTGACAGCCGGGTGCCCAGTGCGCATGAGCGAGAAGCGGTGCACTTTGTGAATGGTAAGGCGGCACCTGGGACACATGACAGGTCCCAGAAGCCGCCGGACCAATCACAAAGCGCAACGCTTCTCGCTCATGCGCACTGGGCACCCGGCTGTCAAGCTTGCGCCGACACTACAGAAGCCGGGAAGACAGCGCGGCGCTGGATAGAGGAACAGGTAAGGTCCCACTGCAGAGCGGACACTAACCAAAGAACAACTCCGCGAAAGTAAGAGCGGGTATCTGTCAAATTCAGGTACCTGCTCCCCCCCCCCCCCCCCCCCCCAAACGTCCGCAGTCGTCTCTGGTCATCTCCTGTACCGTGTCCGCAGTCTCTGGTCATCTCCTGTACCGTGTCCGCAGTCTCTGGTCATCTCCTGTACCGTGTCCGCAGTCTCTGGTCATCTCCTGTACCGTGTCCGCAGTCTCTGGTTATCTCCTGTACCGTGTCCGCAGTCTCTGGTCATCTCCTGTACCGTGTCCGCAGTCTCTGGTCATCTCCTGTACCGTGTCCGCAGTCTCTGGTCATCTCCTGTACCGTGTCCGCAGTCTCTGGTCATCTCCTGTACCGTGTCCGCAGTCTCTGGTCATCTCCTGTACCGTGTCCGCAGTCTCTGGTCATCTCCTGTACCGTGTCCGCAGTCTCTGGTCATCTCCTGTACCGTGTCCGCAGTCTTTGGTCATCTCCTGTACCGTGTCCGCAGTCTCTGGTCATCTCCTGTACCGTGTCCGCAGTCTCTGGTCATCTCCTGTACCGTGCCCGCAGTCTGCCTCTAAAACCTAGGTGCGTCTTATGGTCAGGTGCGTCTTATGGAGCGAAAAATACGGTATTTATTACAATGGCTGTATATGTTGATAGTACTTGTCAAGACCAATGGTATATTAAATATTATACCTTATATCAATATATAATCAATAGTTGTAAAAATCTTATGCATGATATTAATACTATATGATAGCAATTGAGCTGCATGCAAAAAATAAAATAAATTTGAAAAATGTGAATATAAATTATGAAATCATTATAATAAATCATAATTAATAGAAATAGTGTCCAAAAAAATATAATAGTCCAAAGTGTTTTTTTCAACAGCAGGCAAAAACCATTTTGGATTTTTATTATATTTTTTTGGACACTATTTCTATTATGATTTTTATTATAATGATTTCATAAGTTATATTCACATTTTTCAAATTTATTTTATTTTTTGCATGCAGCTGAATTGCTATCATACAGTATTAATATCATGCATAAGATTTTTACAACTATTGATTATATATTGATATAAGGTATAATATTTAATATACCATTGGTCTTGACAAGTACTATCAACATATACAGCCATTGTAAGAAATAGATATCCCTTTATCCATCGGGCGCGGCACCCATTTCTAATTGTGGTTTGTAAGGCTCCATGTACACGGGACGTCTGGAAAACTCTTCTGAACGATGGAAACTGACTGCTGGAAAACATAGGTTAAAAAATGTCTGTTTATGAGCATTTGTGTTTAGAAGCGTTTTTTTTTTTTTTTTTTTTTTTTAAGATAACCTCAGGAGACTTTCCAAAATTACCAGAATGCACTGAAAAACAGTAACAAAATTAACTATTTCAGACATTTTGAGAGAAGCAAAGAGAGCAGAAGCAGAGAGAGCAGTATGTGTTGAGATGACCTGTCTTTTCTGGTTGTATTCACTATGGATCCCATCATGAGCATAATGCGGTGCATTCTACCATTTTTTTTTCCTTCACACAAAACCTGGAACTGACTGCGCTGGTGTACCGGGTCCATTTGAATACATGGAAAAGCTTGGCATGCATTTCTGATGATGGAAAAAAGCTCTGGACAGCATCTGGATATGAAACCGTTAAGAAAACGCTTATAAATGCAAACGCTTATAAACGCTGTTAGCCGCATTTCGAAGCGTTTGAAACGCTGATAAAATCTACTCCTGAATGCAAGTTTGGTGCGTTCAAAAAAGCGACTGTAAACTCAACTGCCTGTAAACGATGATGTGTACATAGGACACATAGGAAACATTAGGGAGAGTTCAGGGGCTGCTGAGAAAAATGCAGAAAATCTTCTGAACGTGAGTTTATCAGCTGCAGTGTACATGAGCCTTAAGAGCAGAATGCTGAGGAAATGCATTTTTTTGTGCTCTGCAAACTCAATGTTTGCGCTTTGCCGTCAAACGTCTATATCTGTAGAGTGACATTTGTGTACGGTTACACTATCGGTATCAGGACGTCTAAACTTAGAACTCCCTCTCCGCTTTCACTCTGCAGTCACAGAGCCCAGGTCTCATTGCCACAGTTTCACGCTTAGCATTATCTGTAGATGAAAGCATGCATAGGTGTTACTTTAGGTGTTTACACTTTTTTCCCCCCCCCCCTCTTTTTTGGGTATGTGATTCATTAGAATAGGAAGTTTAACATGATGCATGTGTTTTATAAACAATGTAAAGCTGCAAGAATTGTGTTTCGTGCTGTTTGGTAACCAGCCAGCCAGTGACGCTGGTACAACACATTTGGACAGCTGAGAACTCATGTGACAGCGATATCTAAGACCCAATAACACGTAGCTGTGAGGCCCCACGGACCAGAACGACTTTGTAGCTCAATGTCAGCAGAGGAATGGCATGTTTTGAGGACAAAATATTTACATATGTGACCCCCCGAGGAAGGGTTACCTATACTTTGGCGATACAGTCCTTTTATTATGACATGATGGTAAACTGTTATTAAACCTAATACTTTAGCCATCACTTGTTAGCATTTTCTATAATTCGCTAATTAAATGTAATGTAGTAAAATGTAAAAATGTATTAAAAACATTATTATTATACAGGATTTTATAATGACTTTTATAATGATTAAGAATAATCATAAAAGAATGTTTTTGTCTTTTAAACAACTGGCATACACACCTGCTCTGTGCAATCGTTTTGCACAAAGCAGTCCTGATCCTCCTTTTTTTTTTTTTGAGGTCCCCCACCGGCGCTCCTGGCACTACCCCCTGCTTAGTCCCCCCAGATCAAGCTGCTTGCTTTGGGGGCACTCGTGTGCGCTCACTCCCAAGCGGGCTCGGTGTGTCTAGAAGGTGCACAGAGCATGGCTCAGCCCCGCACCTCCACTCCCTCCTCATTGTCTGTGATTTGTGAGTCAGTGGCTCCCGCGGCAGTGTCTGAGCCAATGAGAAGGGAGAGAGACGAGAGATTCTGCTTTCATGCACATCAAGGGGAGAGGCGAGGGGGTACTGCATACGGAATATTTATTTAAAGTTCATGCATAGAAGGTAAAAAAAAAATGGACTGTATGTACAACCACTTCCTTTTTTTTTTTTTTTTTTTTTTTTTAAATCAAGCTTTATTAACCTTTTCCAGTGACATAGAATAGACAAGTCAGCAGATATACTTCAATCTGACAAAGAAGTAATAAATAATAACAAGAAAAAACATATAACAGAGGTAAACAAACTTCTTGACCATAATTGCGCATTAACGGAATATCCATGACACTCAGAGTTTCCAGTAACTCAAACAAATAAATGAAAGGAAAGGAAAAAAAAAAATCCCCACACAATACTAGACTTCCAAAAACATCCAGTAAATTAGTTCCGCAGAAGCAGTATGGACCAAATAGCAACAGGAAATGCCTATGTGTGTACGTACCCATTTACAACCACTTTTTTTTTTTTTTTTTTTTTTTTTTTAGGCAGATTAAACCACAGAATAAAGCCCAATCATTACAAGCTCTCTCTTATGGGATTTATTTTGCCTTCCATAGTTCCTCCTTTCCTCTCATCAACCTCTGTTTTAAATATAACCTTTGTTTTCCTTAAATACCTTTTTTAAGAAATGGTGATATCATCGCAGGGTCTATGTTCTTCTGTAGGCAATACAGACAGATCATGGCTGGTGGGAAGGGCCAGCAGGGTGCTGTACATAGCTTTTTAAAAACTTCACAGCACCCTGCCTCATACTCCTCTCTAGAGACCTCAGCACCGATGAAAGCTTATGGCTGACTCTTGGGAAGATTTATGTAAATTATCCGAGTATCTTGATGGCAAAAGCTTTCCAGCATGTCCGTTCAACAGGAGAGCAGACAGTGAGAATGGCCACACACTGAACCTTGCGCAGTTCAGCAAGGTCTTTCAAATTTTGATCAGCCTATGGCCAGCTTTAGGGTAGAGTTGTGTGGGCTTTTTTTTTTTTTCTTTTCTGCTTTCTCTCTGAGAATGGAAAGCCAGTTTAACCTCCCTATCGGTCTGATTATGTCCATATTGTGCTCAAAGCGTTAAATTTTTTTGCATGGAAATATGTATTTTTTTTTTATTGTAGGCCTGTAATTTTTAGGAATAACTCACTGAAATCTGTCCGAACAAGAGTCTATTTAACATCCCGGGTATGATAAAACTTGAAACACGAAATCATAAATTATAATGTAATAAATAAAAAATAATAGAATTTAATTCAATAATATAATCAAACCAAAAACACTAAAATTTGAAATAGAGCGCCAAGTTCGCACAACGCTGAGCAGTCGCAGAATCTTTTTCAGTGTCTGATGATGAATTTCCCCCACGAATCATTATCACTCAATTCTGCAAGTGGTTCTGATTTACTATCGCTGTTCTCTAGCCGGTCTAATAGAGCAGCATTTTACTACACATTCCGGATGTCCTGCAGTTTTTTTTTGTTTTTTTTTCTCTTTACTATAGGGTCCCAGCCATATACCGCTGCAATCCAGCCAGTGACATCTGGGTCTAAAAATCCATCAAAGTTCCATTTCATTACACTGGGACAGTGCTGCTTAAATGTGCTCCCAGAGGTAGGGGAAGAATAGTACATCGTGGCTGTTTAAAAGGCCTGCTGTGCATATTCATGGCATCAATCTTGTACTGGGGGGGGCAGGCCTCTGACATAATGTATGAGACCATCCACTGTAATCTAGTACACTCTGCCCAGGCTTCACGCCAAAGTCCTGTACATGCCACTCAGCCTGCAGAATCTCATGTGTGTGCCAGAACCTATAGAGCTGGAACAACGGGAACCCGAATGACCGGCAGAACACAGATACCATAGCTTTGGACATCTGCATTCCCACATTGCTGCCAGTGACTGATTTCCTGGATGTGCTGCAGCTTCTTAAAGCATCAGTCCCCTCAAAAGTGAGATTCATTATGGAAAGTAAAGTCCCTAATTTTGAGGCTCCATGCACTCTAGCCTTTACTACCTCAAACACAAAAAACAAATCTGTATGAAAAACACAGATAATGGCGTTTTTTGTTCCTGCTTGTAGGAGTGTTTTTAGTAGCGTTTAGAAGCATTGGGGTCTTATTAGCTTTTTTTTTTTTTTTTTTTTTTTTTTTTTTTACAGTACATGTGGAGGGTAAAGCTAGAAAAAGCTGTTAGGAGCGTTTTATTTATTACTTATTTCAGGTACTTGTATATCGCCTTCAATTTACGCAGCGCTTTACATATATATTGTACATTCACATCAGTCCCTAACCCTCAAGGGGCGTACAATCTAAGGTCCCTAACCCTCAAGGGGTGTACAATCTAAGGTCCCTAACCCTCAAGGGGCGTACAATCTAAGGTCCCTAACCCTCAAGGGGCGTACAATCTAAGGTCCCTAACCCTCAAGGGGCGTACAATCTAAGGTCCCTAACCCTCAAGGGGCGTACAATCTAAGGTCCCTAACCCTCAAGGGGTGTACAATCTAAGGTCCCTAACCCTCAAGGGGCGTACAATCTAAGGTCCCTAACCCTCAAGGGGCGTACAATCTAAGGTCCCTAACCCTCAAGGGGTGTACAATCTAAGGTCCCTAACCCTCAAGGGGTGTACAATCTAAGGTCCCTAACCCTCAAGGGGCGTACAATCTAAGGTCCCTAACCCTCAAGGGGCGTACAATCTAAGGTCCCTAACCCTCAAGGGGCGTACAATCTAAGGTCCCTAACCCTCAAGGGGCATACAATCTAAGGTCCCTAACCCTCAAGGGGCGTACAATCTAAGGTCCCTAACTTACATTCATACATACACATACTAGGGAAAATTTAGACAGGAGCCAATTCTAGGAGCAGAAGAAAATGCTAATAACTTCTAGGAGCCTAAAAAATAAAATGCTAGTGTGCATGGAGCCTAAACATTGCTTGAAACAATCACGCTGGGTTTTTTTTTTTTTTTTTTGACCCAACATTGCACTGTAGCTATTCTTTATGAAGAAGTCCTAAAGTACAGCACTGCGACCACCGTCACCGCCAGCTACAAAGTGACCGTGAGGTTCTCAAAAATAGGCAGATACTGTATATCTCTCATTCTTGGCAAGATATCTGCCCATTTTATAGCAACATTTGACCTGTCACTGCTCCGCACAAAAGTCACTTTCGTTTCCTCTGAGATCTGTACTTTGTGGGTTTTACCCTTCAGCAAATCTCCTCCATTGTGTACGGAGCCCATCCCTCTGAAACCTGACCTGTCTGTGCAGTGGGTTTGGTGTTTGTTTGGGGTGTAGTCCCGGCAGGTTACTAACCAACACCAGGAGAGCAGTTTATATACTTTTATCTTGGAATCTGCATTGTGTGCTGATGGTACGTCTGTCAATAGCTCTTGTCTTATTTAAAGAAATACATTCAAGTTGCCTAGAGACATTTATTTCAGGTACTTGTATAGCGCCTTCAATTTACACAGCACTTTTACATATATGTATTGTACATTCACATCAGTCCCTAACCCACAAGGGGTGTACAATCTGAGGTCCCTAACTCACATTCATCCATACACATACTAGGGACAATTTAGCCAGGAGCCAATTAACCACTTCCTGACCGGCCGTTGCATATAAACAGCCGGACGTGGCAGTGCAGGGTCGGATGGCCGTTTATAAACGGCCTCCCCGCACCCTGCTTGTGCGCGCTCCCTCGGAGCGCGCAGCACCGCGATCCAGTGCCCGCTGTGTCCTCCGGACACAGTGAAACACCGATCGTCGGATGGGACCTCTGTACGAGGTCCCGATCATGTGATCATTGATTGGCCAATCAGTGATCACATGCAAAGTAGTAAGCAAGATGTCACTCGTGACATCATTGCTTACTACGTGTGAAATCTGTGAATGATCACAGAGGTCACATGGTACAAGGCTATTCATAACAGCCTTGTACCATGTGACAAGCTGTGACCAATCACAGCTCACTCAGTACTTCTCAATGAGTGCAAGAATGCACACAGAGAGAGAAATGATTGCTTTTACATCCTATATGAGTGTAAAAGCAATCAGTGTAAAAAAAAAAAAAAAACTTCATCACCCCCCACAAGTAGTACAGTGTCACCATGGTGACACTGTACCGCTAGGGTGACAGTATGTAAAAAAAATAAAAAATAATATAAAAAAATAAAAATGTAAAAAAAATGGTTAAAAATTATAATTTTTGGTTATAAACTAATTTGGATTTTTTTTTTACTAAAAAGATAACTGAATAAATTTTGGCAAAGATTTATGATGAAATATTATTTATTTGCAAAATTTCATTAAAAAAACACTTTTTAAAAAATTTTTTGGACATTTTCATTTACATAGCAAAAAAAATAAAAATCCCAGCGGTGAATAAATACCACCAAAATAAAGCTTTATCTGTCTCAAAAAAATGGTAAAAAATTCATTTGGGTACAGTGTTGCATGACTGCGCAATTGTCATTCAAAGTGTGATAGCGCTGAAAGCTGAAAATTGCCCTGGTCAGGAAGGGGGTAAAAGTGTCCGGTCTGGAAGTGGTTAACCTACCAGCGACGTGGAAAATTATTGCAGAAAAGAGGATAATTTTATTGAATTAGAGATGTTTACTAATTTTTAAAGGCAAACCATCAAAAAATGTGTGATATGTATGCAAAATGCTGATGTTAGCAGAAGGTGGCTTTTTTCAGCTTTTACCACTCTAAACTTAGTTTAACACTAGACTGTTGTTATTGTTATTATTTGGAAAATTAAAGTTTCTGTAAAAAAAAAAAAAATTCTGTGCCCCCCCCCCCCCCCCCCCCAAAAGGGGAGGTTTCCTCTTACTTGTTTGGGACAACCCTAAAAGAAACTTGTACTGATGCAGTCTTCACTGGAACACAAGGCTGCAGGAATTCTAATGCCTAGTACACACTATGAGAATGGTAAAAAAAAAAAATGTTTTCAGAGCAATTGTCCGATAAGCTGATCGTTACTACACAGCTTTTGAGAGCAGATCACGACCGTTCATGTGAAATTACCTGAAGGGACAAGCATGCAAATTTCTCATAAGATGATAGAACAAACCATTTTCATTCAGTCAGTTGAATATTCATCCGTAAAGGGAAAAAAAAAAAATCAAGTGACCACGACTGCAAGCTCGGAAACTACAGAATACACTACACTGCAATACATACATTACATCATCATGGTAAGCTGTATTCTGTCTTACGAAAATTTTTGGAGCGATAAGCTGATCGTTACTACACAGATTTTGAGAGTAGATCACGACAGTTCATGTGAAATTATCTGAAGGGACCAGCATGAAAATTTCTCGTAAGATGATAGAACGAACAATTTTTTTTTCTTTTCTTTGAGTTTTGACAGTATATGATGTAATACATTATCTGGGTAATTGAGGCAGTAATAACATCCCAAATATGCTTTCATAACCAGAAAAGCATAAAAATCACATAATATTGAGACATTAAGATTGAGAATATCAAAGTTGAAACGCCGAACTCTTGTCTTGGTCTGCTCTAGACCATAAGATAGGGAAAAATCCAGAAATAAGGAGATGGGGTAAAAAAAAGAGAGGATGGAGCGAAAAGGGGGAAAGGTAAGTAAAGAAGAGAGCGCACAGAGAATACCGGGATCTCAGATGGTTTATGTTCGACTGAAATAAACTTTCAAAAGACATTGGTTCCCTGAGCAGCGTTTGAAAGAGAATCGTTTCTAGTGTAATTAAAAACACGAGACTTCCTAGTATCAAAGGGAGCCAGGTTATGGAAGCGTATAAAACCCGCTATGGGCATGAGTTGACTGTTTAGGTGGTAGAGAACATTGACTCAGGTATAGTAAGGCACGTGTTTATTGGGCAGCACAGTTGCTAAATGGTTAGCACTTCCGCCTGGCAGTACTCGGGTCGTTGGTTCGAATCCCAGCCATGGCACCACCTGCCTGGAGTTTGCATGTGCTCCCTGTGCCTGTGTGGGTTTCCTCCGGATACTCCGGTTTCCTCCCACACTCCAAAGACATGCTGGTAGGTTAATTGGATCCTGTCTAAATTGGCCCTAGAATGTAAGTTAGGGACCTTAGATTGTACACCCCTTGAGGGTTAGGGACTGATGTGAATGTACAATATATATGTAAAGCGCTGCGTAAATTGACGGCGCTATACAAGTCCCTGAAATCAATAAAGCTAAAGAGAGTACATGCTGACGTCAATTTTCCTTTTAATCAGTTCAGTATTTATCTGTAAAAAAAAAATCGAGTGACCAAGACTGTGCCTGCTCGGAAATGACAGAATACACTACACTGCAATATAATACATTACATCATCGTGGGAAGCTGTATTCTGTCTTATGAGAATTTATTTTCGTAGCTTGGCTCGCTCCGGATGGCCATGTGATCCCTGACGGTCAGTAGCAAGCTTGGAGTTAACCATGACTGGCAGCATGCCAGAGGCCCTAAAGGTGGGTTGTGTTTTTGAGAGTAGACTAGAATGATTCCAGTAAAGGATGAACAACAGGGTGTGGTACTGAGGATGAGTGAGCACGTTACCTGTGCAAAGTGAACATTGGTATACAACCCTTTTATTATATCCACTGAGCAAATGTCTGTGTTCAAATTAATCCTGGAGTGTATTTATCCTTTTTATTAGACAAGCCTGAGGGAGTATCATGCAACAAATGAAATTCCTGTTGCAGGGGATGCCTAAAACCAAACTTTTTTGCTTGTGCAGACATCTGAGAAAATCAGCGAGCCAATCGCACAAGCAGGAAATTACATTTTTGGGGGGTATTCTGTATACAGACAGCGTACAAAACACCTTCAGAATGTCACATTGCATTTAATTTGTTTTTCTAATTTTTAGAAAATTACAGCAGCTGTAAATTGAAGTGAAAAGTTCATTTTAAATAACAATACATTCCAAAATGGCATGCGTGTCAATTTTATGTGTTAAAATGTTTTATAAGGATCGTGGAATTTTATATAAGGTTCTATATGAAAGGTGATACTTTAGCCTCAGTGGGCAGTAGAGGTTCAGGAACCTGGCTGTCGAATGATAGGGCTGGGTCCTAATGTTGGGAGGGAGCAGGACTTGGGCTCAGTTTGTAGAGAGAAGGGTTTGGGCCGAAGATCCAAGGGTCTTCAAAGGAATTGATCTGAAGACTAACATCACGATGTAATTAAGTGTTTGTTTTTATGAAAATGGCAGTTGTATGGTACTCAACCCGCCTAGGAATGGCAGTGCAGTTTTCTGCAGCCCTCCCAGCCTGCTTTTGGAATACAGCTCATGTGCAAAGTTTCCCAGCAGAGAATATTAACCATGTCTGACCCATGCCTCAATCTAAAGTTACTCTGTAAGGTGTCTTCCAGTGTATTGGCATGTTTTCAGAATGACTAAAACAGAAGATATTTTAATATGGTTGTCATAGGCAGACCAGCAATATAAAACTAGCCCTTGTATTAGTCCCCAGTATGTGATTGCATTGTGAATGATGCTAGGGGAGGGAGATGGGGCTGAATTACAGGTACTTGTATAGCGCCATCAATTTACACAGCGCTTTACATATATATTGTACATTCACATCAGTCCCTAACCCTCAAGGGGCGTACAATCTAAGGTCCCTAACTCTCAAGGGGCGTACAATCTAAGGTCCCTAACTCACATTCATACATACACATACTAGGGCCAATTTAGACAGGAGCCAATTAACCTACCAGTATGTCTTTGGAGTGTGGGAGGAAGCCAGAGTACCTAGAGAAAACCCATACAGGCACAGGGAGAACATGCAAACTCCAGGCAGGTGGTGCCATGGTTGGGATTCGAACCAATGACCTGAGTACTTCCAGACGGAAGTGCTAACTGGATTTGCGGAGTTCACTTCAAGGCACACTTATAGATCAGTGTGAGGAACTGTCCCTGTGTGATAACATTTTGCCCTTTCTGTTCTGTTTTTATCCCCTTTGTAAAGCTGTATATGTTTCACAGACATTCTACACTGTTTAGGGAAATGTGACCTTGTGGTCTTTCACTTCTATAGAGTTCCTACTGTGTTGTTAAGTTGTAGGGTTTGTTATGGGAGGGGAAAACCCCATGCCAGGCTGTCTGGTGGAGGTGAAGTTGTATATACTGAGCTGTGTTTAATAAAGAGTCATTCATTTTCACCCTACATGAAGTTCCGACTTGTGGTTTGGGAGAGCAGGGAAGGGAGTGTTTTTTTTAGCTATAATACCTTGGGAGAGTGCTGGAGGACTTGCTGGAAAAGGGGACCATTGGGTGAGACGCACTGCTCCGCACGAGGAAGCCCAGGCGAAACTGTTCCGCCACAATCAGAGTTGGTGTTTTCTGTTTTGTGTCTGATACATTCTTTTCCTCTGTGTTGCTATAGGACCTGTGAGACTGTGCAGCCTGTCCTGCGGTAATCAGAACATCTGGGCATGTGATACCAGTGGAGTCGTTTACTTTCGTGTAGGAACCCAGCCATTAAATCCAAGCATGATGCTGCCAGCGTGGATTATGATTGAGCCACCCATACAGGTAACAAGCCCAGCCTATGTGCCTCAATATTCCTACAGTTATGTAAGCTATGGAAAATCCAAGCTATGGCATTGCAATAAATTGTATCTAAACAAATATGTAATATATTGCAGCTTTTCAGTCCTAGGATATGGTGGCTCAATTATTAGATTTCACTTTTCAGGCAAAGAACATGTTTATCAAGTACAGAAAATACCTGTTGATATTGCCAGAAATGTTGTGTTCTTGGCACTTCTCATGAGCTTAAGCACTTGATGCTGTTGAGCGCTGTGGTAGTTCATTGTCTCTTTGTCAGCGTGTATCTGCCTGCCTATACGAGGTACAGGAAAATGGATACACTGACAACTGTAGGAGCCCTGCATGGCACCCGTAATCTCCTGGTGCAATGCTGTACAGGCTCCAAGTAAAAGAAGAAAAAAAAACAACAAATACACATATTTTACCTGCAACAAGATAAACATTTAAATATATATATATATATATATATATATATATATATATATATATTATAATTTTTATTTTTATTTTTTAACAAAAGGTGAACTTATCCTTTTAAGTACATCAACCTGGGCTTGTTCTGTAACCTTAAAACAGAGTGCCATTCATATTTAAGAATTGCTCACGTTGTAATGTGTTTTTTCTTTTTTTTTTTAGTAATGTTCTTTGCACCTCGCAGTGTCAGTACTGCGCAGGTGCGACATCTGGAGATGTATACTGCATTGTTGGCTAGGAGACTGGAACTCCACTGTAAAGATGTTCTGCCACTCATTAAGGAGAAAGCTACTTTGGATGGGTTGTGAATCTCCTTTTAGCCTTTGCAGAATGAGTCCAGTTGAATGCAAATAACTACTGCAAGCTATACCATGACCTAGATTAATGAGGATCTTCACGGGGGGGCGTTTGTTTAATTTCTCAAGTACAATTCACAAACTTAGTAAGCAGCTGCATGGTCTATTTCAGATCATTTTAATAGTTTGGCACAAAGGAACATGGGTATGAATGATGCAGTGCAGCATATAATCAGCCGTTTACTAGAAAGCTGCTCGCTCACCTATTGTGAAGTTATATAAAATGACATGTTCATGTACAGCATATCCAGGGATGTGTCATTTGGAGGCATTATGACTACAAAACCAAATGCCAGATTATTTTGCATTTAGGTATTTGTAACCTGTAAACCAGGGGTCTCCAACTTTCTAAACATAGGACCAGTTTACTGTCCATCAGACTTTTGGGGGGCCAGACTGGCCATTGGGAGTAGAAATTTGTCCTGGCATCAGTGGTAGTAAACAATGCATCTTTGGTATTACCCCAATGAAGGGGCACTATTCCTCCCCCTAAGTGGGAGGAATAGTGCTCAGTTGTTGGTGTCAGCGGGACGAATAGTGCCCAGTTGTTGGTGTCAGCGGGAGGAATAGTGCCCAGTTGTTGGTGTCAGCGGGACGAATAGTGCCCAGTTGTTGGTGTCAGCGGGAGGAATAGTGCCCAGTTGTTGGTGTCAGCGCGGAGGAATAGTGCCCAGTTGGTGGTGTCAGCGGGAGGAATAGTGCCCAGTTGTTGGTGTCAGCGGGAGGAATAGTGCCCAGTTGTTGGTGTCAGCGGGAGGAATAGTGCCCAGTTGTTGGTGTCAGCGGGAGGAATAGTGCCCAGTTGTTGGTGTCAGCGGGAGGAATAGTGCCCAGTTGTTGGTGTCAGCGGAGGAATAGTGCCCAGTTGTTGGTGTCAGTGGGAGGAATAGTGCCACATCATTTGTATGAGTGGGAGGAATAGTGCCCATCGTTTGTGTCAAGGGGAGAAATAGTGTCTCATTTTTGATGTCCGTAGCAGTAATTATGCCCAGTTGTTGTTGGGAGGAAAGGAATCGTGTTTTGTATCAGTGGGAGGAAAAGTGCCCAGAGGGCCAGATAAATGTAAGCAAAGGGCCACATCCGGCCCCCGGGCTGCAGTTTGGAGACCACTGCTGTAATCCATATACAGATAACACTCTGCCAGTGGTGTTTGTGTTCAGATAGAAAAGCTGATTTATGAAAGTCGAAAATGTTCACTTCGCAAGGTGAGCAATCATTTTGAAAATGAATCTTCATTTGGCATGGTAAGTAAGGAGAACCTGTCTTCACAATGAATACTAAATCATGTGCAAAGGAAAGTTTAATAAAATGATTGTACGTGATTTCACATAAACCTAGGTTCACTTCATTCCTTTAATCCATTTACACCTCAGTAACCCATATGTGCAGTGCCAAAAAGCTGGGTTTTAACACCCACGTGGTGCACCTATGCGTCGCTGGGCAGGCAGTGTTTATGTTCTGGGAGCATGCTACCAGCACAACAAACGAGCTGCTGAAAACTGCTCGGTCCCAAGAAAACATAGCCAATCACAATGGACACATGATCGCCGATCCTTCCCATCCCTCTGAGCATTAGAAACTTTTAAAGGGGATGCCAGGGCAAGCAGGACGAGGTTAATGAACAAGAGAAACCTATCCATTTCCCTCACCCATGTGAAACATGCCAAGCTATTGTATTTTAACAGCTGGCACCCTTGGCTGTCAGCACACCTGAACACTGGCTGCATCATCAGGAACCTAATGAAATTCGCTTTTGTTGCAAATCAGCACCACAAAGTCATTATCTATGATCTCCCCAAGTTTTAAGAGCATTGTTGGATCTAAGACACAGACCCACATGTAGATAGTGTATGTAAAGCAAAACCATTTTTGTTTTGGATTGAGTAGAAAGGGGTTAAAACCCCTGTTGGTTTATTCCAGGCTACAACAGCTAGAGGTGAAAAAATGTGTCCCCATTGGGAGATTACCCTTGTACCTCTGACAAATACAGTGAAGGAAATAAGTATTTGATCCTCTGCTGATTTTGAATGTTTGCCCACTCACAAATCCCTCCTGAGATGTGTGCAAGCTTGGGGGTGTTCTGCTCAGGGGACAGGACAACTGCACCGCATCAAAGGGACGATGGACGGGACAATGTACCATCAAATCTTGGGTGAGAACCTTCTTCTCTCAGCCAGGGCATTGAAAATGGGTCGTGGATGGGTGTTCCAGCATGACAGTGACCCAAAACACATGGCCAAGGCAACAAAGGAGTGGCTCAAGAAGAAGCACATTAAGGTCCTGGAGTGGCCTAGCCAGTCTCCAGACCTTAATCCGATTGAAAATCTGTGGAAGGAGCTGAAAGTTCGAGTTGCCAAACGTCAGCCACCAACCCTTAATGACTTGTAGAGGATCTACCGAGAGGAGTGGGCCAAAATCCCTCCTGAGATGTGTGCAAACCTGGTGGCCAACTACAGGAAACGTCTGACCTCTGTGATTGCCAACAAGGGATTGGCCACCAAGTACTAAGTCATTTTTTGTGAAGGGGATCAAATACTTATTTCCCTCCTGAACATGCCAATCAGTCATCATTTCTTAGACACGCATTTCTTTTGAATTGTTTGTTGCTATTCTGTCTCTGTGTTACAATACACCGAACATTCGATTTTTAGACTGATCATTTCTTTGTGAGTGGGAAAACATTCAAAATCAGCAGGGATCAAATACTTATTTCCTTCATTGTAGGTGTCCTCATCACTTTCTGTACCAGACACAATGGTTACCAGGACAATAGTAAAGTTGAATTTCTCCAGTGGGGTTACAGATGGCAATAAAAACCTCACAGAGGCCCTGACACTGCCACACTTGCATACTTGATAGGGTTGTGTACTAATGTGGTGCCAAGAGCCCTAGAATATTTCTGATTTATGCAACTGCATTGCCTTCCCATATGTAAAAATTGTATTTATCTGGGTAATCCATTCTGTCAGTGATCTGTGTCTTCAAAGTGTCCCCATCTGCCACCTGTGTATATATAGTACATTCATATCAGTCCCTAATCCTCAAGGACCGCACAATCTAAGGTCCCTAACTTAGTCATACATACACATACTAGGGCCAATTTTAGATCGGATCCAATTAGCCTACCAGCATGTCTTTGGATTGTGGGAGGAAACCCACGCAGGCACAGGGATAACATGCAAACTCCAGGGAGGTGGTGCTGTGGTTGGGATTCAAACCAACGACCCTAGTACTGCCAGGTGGAAGTGCTAACCATTTAGCCACTGTGCTGCCCATGCATCCTGCACTTTGAAGCCCACAGCAGGTCTTGGTAGGGAGCACAGAGGTTAGTATTTACTTCAATACAGCCTCAATGATGTTGATTTTTGTCTCCTCGTCCTGCCCCGTAGTGGGATTGCTGTGTCTGGATTGTGTAAGAGCAGGGAATACCTTGTGACCCAAGTCTGGTTTCCTTCGCTCCATGTGAGGTTACAGAGGAGCTGGCTATATTTAGAGGCTTTGGAATGAGTAGTGTGGATGTACAGTCAAGCCCCATTGTTCTCCAGATTCCACAACAGATTCCTGGATTAGATCACGGGAACAGGTACAATGCTCGAGGTCATGTGGAAAGTATGCAAGCCTAGTCCCAAGATTCAGACGTATTTCAGACCTTCTAGAAGACAGTCGGCTAGTTAATATGCAAATACTGCATGTACCTCCAGCTCATTATGTCCACATTCATACACAAGCCTGAGCTTCCCCTCCAGACATGCAAAGCTTTAGTAAACAGCTGCTGCGAGGAGATTGGTAAGCTGTTCTGTTAGCAAGGCAGGCCAGGCTAGTGTTTTTGTTGCTTCTTGCAGCATTACAGATGGCATTCGGGCAACTGAGGAATTTTAAAAAGACCCTTTTTTTGTTCAGGGGAAAAAAAAAAAAATGGAAACTCCTCTAAATTACCTAATGTGCTTTTGCAATGATTTTTAGAAATCCTTGTGGATCTCTGCCTGCTTCTGTTCTGTAAATACTAAACGGGCCATTTCAATGGATCAGTTGACTTAGTGCTGCTTGGGAGGTCCTGCCTGTAAAATTTTCACATGAGCAGTTAGCATTGCAATGAAACGCTGGACTGCTTGCTTCCCTTTTTAGGTGTGATGTAGATGTAGGTAGAGGTGATGTCTGTTGTCAACGGTTAAACTGCCACTGTAGTAAACCTCAGGGGGTTCAATAATCTGTCTAGGGGGTTGCCTTCATATCTTCCTGCAGACATTTGCAGAAAGCTGTAAGGCTGGCAATAAACGAGTCATTTTCTTTCATTTCTCATTTCTTTCGTTTTTTTTGTTTTTGTTTTTTTGTATTCCAACAGCAGGGAGAATTCCCCTCCTGTCAGAATACACTCATCAGCATGATCGAGGGAAAAAAATTTTCAACATGCTGATGGTACACAAGTCAATTTAAAGGTGTATATTGTTTGCTTAGCTTCCTTGGCTGTAAAAGATAGGAGGGTTTAGTTTTGTATTAAGCTTCATCCTAATGCCCAATGCCTTCAAACTTATTAAATTGTTCATGCTCAAAAAAGTGCCCAATTTCCAACAATCGGTGCCATAGTGTTCCCGAAATCCTCCACCATAAACACAGAACACTCAGCAGATTTATAGGATTGCCTATCACAGGTGAGTCATACAGTCATATGAGACTATGGTAGATTATGGAGACTATGGTAGTCTCCCTCCATCTCTCCCCATGGAGACTATGGTAGTCTCCCTCCATCTCTCCCCATGGAGACTATGGTAGTCTCCCTCCATCTCTCCCCATGGAGACTACGGTAGTCTCCCTCCATCTCTCCCCATGGAGACTACGGTAGTCTCCCTCCATCTCTCCCCATGGAGACTACGGTAGTCTCCCTCCATCTCTCCCCATGGAGACTACGGTAGTCTCCCTCCATCTCTCCCCATGGAGACTACGGTAGTCTCCCTCCATCTCTCCCCATGGAGACTACGGTAGTCTCCCTCCATCTCTCCCCATGGAGACTACGGTAGTCTCCCTCCATCTCTCCCCATGGAGACTACGGTAGTCTCCCTCCATCTCTCCCCATGGAGACTACGGTAGTCTCCCTCCATCTCTCCCCATGGAGACTACGGTAGTCTCCCTCCATCTCTCCCCATGGAGACTACGGTAGTCTCCCTCCATCTCTCCCCATGGAGACTACGGTAGTCTCCCTCCATCTCTCCCCATGGAGACTACGGTAGTCTCCCTCCATCTCTCCCCATGGAGACTACGGTAGTCTCCCTCCATCTCTCCCCATGGAGACTACGGTAGTCTCCCTCCATCTCTCCCCATGGAGACTACGGTAGTCTCCCTCCATCTCTCCCCATGGAGACTACGGTAGTCTCCCTCCATCTCTCCCCATGGAGACTACGGTAGTCTCCCTCCATCTCTCCCCATGGAGACTACGGTAGTCTCCCTCCATCTCCCCCCATGGAGACTACGGTAGTCTCCCTCCATCTCCCCCCATGGAGACTACGGTAGTCTCCCTCCATCTCTCCCTATTTGTTTAAAAGTAAAGAATGCAGATGGCCCAAGAAGAAGGCTGATGGTGGTCACCCATGATACTAAGCGCCGTATGACTTACCTGTGATAGGTAGTCCTATAAATCTGCTGAGTATTTGTGTTTATGGTGGAGGACTTTGGGAACACTATGGCACCGATTGTTGGAAATGGAGCACTTTTTTTAGCACAGACACTTTAATAAGTTTGAAGGCATTGTGCATCATACTGTGAATAACTGAAAGCACGTGGACACTTTATATGCACAGAGAGACTTTATTGAAGCACGAAGGACACTTCATTGAATCATGTTTAATTTTTATTTGAGGATATGAGCATTGTAGGGAATATGCTTGTTTATTGCACGTTTTAAACAAAAACCAATAGCGTTGTATAAAAGATAAGAGTATGTGATCAGCTGTGTCTTAATGTTCACATGCAGAATAGAGCTTCTGTTCCCTAAAAAATTATAGCTGTGTGCTCCATTTTAATACTGTAAAGGTTGCATACAATTACAGTATATAATAAAATTGCCATTGTATTTGTCAGTCTAGAATAAAACTAAAAAAGGGTTTTTATTAAAACAGTGTAACGAATAAAAGTTTTGTTTTTTTTTATGTCCTTTGAAAATATATAAAAATGACTTAGGAATACATATGTCATGCTGTAATTGACACTACTAATTTTGACACTACTAAATTTTAAAACTATACTTCATTGACCTCCAGTCACAAAAGGGTAAAGTGCAACTTTAAGGAACAAGCAAAAAAGGCCAATCAAGCTGGCTTTTTATCGCTAAAGGGAAGGTGAGCATAGCTCCACATTAACCCCTTCCCGATGCTGCCTCCCTACCCTTTAACAAGATTTAAATTCCTGGAAGCGGTGGTGGGCATTACAATCATGTGACCGCTGTACGCAGTCACATGATCTGAAAGCTGTTGATTTCAAGTATGCATCAGGAGCTTGCTGGTACCCACTGATTATTGTGCTGAGAGCAAGCTCCCTGTGCACTCCCAGCACAGTAGAGTTTTTTTACCTAGGGACACATATATGCAGTTGCTCTGTGTTAAAGCCCACCCGCCGAGAGGTCACATATAGGCATACAGCCTGCGGAAAGTGATTAAGGTCTAAGACCTTGCCAAAAATAACTAGTGGACAAGTGACTCCTCCTAGCATAGAGGATTTACTTTGTTCTACCCACCCCATCCTCAAATGAAGATTGGGTTTAAATGTTGGCCCCTGCGAGGGAGCTTGCATACATCACATCGCAGGAGGGGAGGTGAGTAAAGCTCTGTTTTTAAGTTTTAAGACCTTGCAAAGAGTAACTAGTGGACGAGCGACTCCTCCACCACCCACCCCACCTCCTTCGTGTGTTGAGGATTTACTCTGTTCATGTCTCACTGGCCTACCCAAACACATGCTATCCCCGCTCCAGACTATCCTGAACTCAGCGGCTAAACTCCTCCACCTCACCAACCGCTCTACTTCTGCCACCCCCCTCTGCCAATCCCTTCACTGGCTCCCGATTGCCCAACGCATCAAATTCAAATGACTAACTCTGACATACAAAGCCATTCAGAACACTGCCCCAAACTACCTCACTGACCTGATACCCAAATACCACCCTCCCCATGCCCTTCGTTCCTCACAAGACCTCCTACTCTCTAGCTCCCTGGTCTCCTCCTCCCATGCCCGACTGCAGGACTTCTCCAGGACTTCCCCCATCCTCTGGAACTCCCTACCCCAATCCATCAGACTGTCACCTACCCTCCTCACCTTTTAGGCGCACTCTGAAAACCCATCTCTTCAGGGAAGCCTACCCCACCCTCACCTAACAGCCGTTCTCCTCCACTCCTCCTACCACTCCATCCCCCACAGCCACTTCCTCCTGTACCTCTACCCCCTCCCTCCTAGATTGTAAGCTCGAAAGAGCAGGGCCCTCGAACCCCTCGTGTATTGTATTGTTACTGTATTGTCTCATGTTCTGTCCCTCACTATAATGTACAGCGCTGAGCAAACCTTTTGGCGCTATATAAACACTGCATTATAATAATAATAATGTCCACAATGGCCATTGTGTTAACAATCAGCATGAAGAGTTGGAATGGGACATTAACCCCGTTTTATTAACTGAAAATATATTCTAAACCCAGTTTATTACTGAGTAAAGCATTATATAAAATCTCTAATGTAAGTGCCAGAGCATTTCTCTAGCAACATTCCTTGGCTTGACACATCATCACGGTTTAGAAGTCAGTTGACTGTTGCCATAGCGACTAACAGCTAGTGAAGTGCAAAGTTTTGTCACATAATTCTACGAGTTATTCTGATTTCATTTGCTGGATTTAATGAACCTTAAAGTGAACCTGTGCTAAGATCATGCACATTCAAGTATTTTTATTTAGTCTGAACAAGCTGTAAAAGCACGTTAAAACAAGCCTTTAGTCCCCTTTCACACTTGTGCCAGTTTGCGTGCGACATTGCACATCACGACATTGGACTGTAAGCCCTCCTGGGGCAGTAAGTGATGACTCGAGTGGGAAGGACTGTGATCTCTGTACTGTTGCAGCTATTGGATCTGCATATGTTTATACACCACAGAAATGGACAACACATACTCACGGAACTTCTTTTACAGCCTGTAGGTATCAACTTGATTAGTGTCTTCTCCAGTCCCAATGACCACATGCTGTGGACGCTCGACAACAAGTGTAACGTTTACGTCCGGATGGGAATTACAGACGAAATGCCTGTTGGGATAGACTGGGAGCACGTACCGGGTGAGACCCACAAAATAAAATCTATTTTACAAAATCAGTCATTTTGGCTGGGGAATACCAGGTATGGATGTCAAGGCATGCTCAAATGTGTATGTCCTAACCATCTGGGGTTCACTGCTTCTGATAGACAATGCTGTAGAGTTTTCAATGATATATAGCTTGTCAAGTAACTGGACTCATTGCTAGAGTTCCTCTGTGAATGAGCCCTTAAATAGGTTATTTGTTACTGGTTTTAATATTTTTTTATTTTTTAAACTTTAACAGCTTTGCGTGGGGATGAGGAGGGCGATGGCTTTGGCGAAATATCAGGGGTCTAAACAGACTTCTAATATACTTTTGAGACAGATTGAGGACACCTATCCCCAATCCTTTCTCTGTAGCTTCTGCTGCACTGAAGAATGAATGAGCAGGAAGGCACTCTGTACAGAGGCTCCCTATGCAGTCGATGACTGAAACAATCCCTGAAACCTATCCCCAGAGGTCAATTCCTGAAACTGATCCCAGGTGAGGGGGGACTATCCCTGAAAATAACCCCTCTGTGGTTTCCCATGCAGCAGCTGACAGTGGGTGAGAGGAAGTGGAGGAAAAGCCAGATGCATTGCAGGGGGGGCTAAGCTGTGATCTGCAGCTTTTGAAACTGCCTGCAATATACAGCTGCCTGGGCCACCTTGTTGAACTGATTGGGTCCTGGCCCCTTACTGGACTGTAGGAGCTACTTCCTATTGGTGGCCCTGTTTGGCACCCACAAGTTGTTGGCAGCTATCTTGTCACTTCAGACATTTCATGTAAATACTACTTCAAGGATAGGAAAAAGGTGACTAGATCAGATTGGAAACTGCCATTTTGGTAATTTGCGCAGGTAAAGATCGAAAGGGCCAATTTACAAAGACTATAAAGCTGACCATACACTAGTAGCATTTTTTTAGTTCAAAAATTTTAGCTTTAAGAACATTCAATTTTTTCATTGTTAGTGGGGTCAAATCAGAGTTTTTCGACCACAGTGACAAGATTTGAAGGAGCAGAATGGAAAACTTTTCTGGAAAGAATTTTCTATTTCATTGTGTTTATTGAAAATGAACAGACAAATATTTGGCATGAGAAAAAAAAAAAACTAAACTAAAATTCACACCAGGTAGCATCAGTAAACAGGCACAAAATTAACCAGGTGCTACACTGCTCTGCTGAAGGCACAAAATGACATACTCCATCAAAAGGCAAATGGGGGGGAGGGGGGGAGAAAGAGGAAGGTAAAAAAGGAAAGGAGAGAAAGAAGTAGTAAGGAGGAAGGTAATATTAAAATAGTTTGTAAATAATTAATCCATGGGGTCCAAATGTGCTCAAACCTACTGGTGGTATCACGTAAGATGCTAACCATCTTCTCGTTGACTATGATCCACGATGGTTTGAATTTCATCAATGCTAAGTCCACCACTGGACTTTTCCAGACGTTCACAATTGAAGTTTTAGCCACCAGGAGCATAAAGTATATGAGAGATATGAGAGTCTGAGTAGATCTAGGGACAAAAGCTACAAGTTCATTAAGAAACACAACTCTAGGATTTTTTTACAACATTGATCACTGAGAAGATCAGGGCATGAACTCCTATCCAGTGCCTCCGGACCTTAGGACAGGTCCACCACCCATGGAACATTGTTCCCACTTGCCTATAACCCCTAAAACAGAGCAAGGAGGAAGCAGGGTACAGTTTGGATAGGCGGTCAGGTGGAAGAACAACTTTCTAAAAGTGAATGTGGATTTCCTTAGGGATTTCAAACTCCTTTGTTTTAAAGCAAAAAAATGTTGAAGTACTTTCAAACGACCTCCAAAAAGTCATCGAATACTCTTAAGAAGTTTTGTAAGTTTTTGTCTGAAAATCTAGTAGTGTATGGCCAGCTTATGAATCAGTGGTTGGCATGAGCAGCATATCAGGCTGTTAGGAAGAAAACTGTTATATAAAAAAAACTTCACATAAGCCGATTACTGTGTGTGATTTCACTGAAGCATTTAACATCACTAATAACACTAAATGCTTAGTGGGGTTTTTTTTTGGTGTCTATTTTTTTTATTTTTTTAAGCTGCCAACAAACATTAGAATCAACATTCCAAACCCAGCCGCTGCGGGATTTTTCTCACAAAAGCTTTTTGCAAACATGACCATTCGCATTGAGCAAACTTTTCTAATTTGTGCATGGAGGAGGATTCTATTTTAGGTCAAACATTCTGTGTTTCTGGGCACTTTCACCCTACTAGCACAGGTTGCATGAAGGAGCCCATTAAATGATCATGTGACTTCTTTTTTTTTTTTCTTTTCTCATAGTTTTTACCTTTTTAATTGCTCTACCTGTAGGTTTGCAGGCGTGTCAGCTTGTTGTGAGTGTGAGGACAGTCTGGGCACTTTGTCCCAATGGTGACATTGCCAGACGGTACGGGATAACTGAAAAGAACGCAGCGGGAGACTACTGGAAGAAAATCCCAGGAAATATGTCATGGTTAACAGGTAAGGAAGGGTCTGAAGACCAAAATATTTACAATTTTTTTTTTTCTATATGAGTCCCTGTAAAAAGGTCATTAAATCAATAAAGAATTGCTCGCTGTAGAAAAAATAATAATTGACACACTACCTGCACCACGGGACATTTCTGTGTTAAGGATGGACCTTCTGAATCTTTTTGGCTGGAAGTGTCAGATGTCTGGTCCCCCCCACTTACTCTTTGGTTTCTTCTACTGGCCCCCTACATCAGTGTTGTGGTAACATGGGGGCTGCCAGATGATACCATTGTGTGTATGGTATAAGTTTTGGAGGGGGTCACCAGCTGCCAACATCTGACACTCCCAGAAGTGTTGGATACCAAAGATTTCTCTGTTTAATACTGCAAACTTTGGTTATGTAGATGGGTTGACAGGTGAAGAGAGATAGATATAGATATATATTATTTTTTTTTTATTTGCAGAGAACAATTCAGCTTTTAAAATGACAAAATCCAATTCACCATCCAAGTAGGATGCTTACCCAGTTTCACTATAGACTGTATAGTTGTTTAATTTTATTTCTGTGAATATAATTTAAAAGGTAAACTTTACAAATGAAAATAAAGCCATTAGACGCACAGAAGGAGCACAGCCTACCTGCTCATCACATCATTGTTTCCTCCAGGCAGTGATGGTAATGCACTGGTACACCCCATTCCCCTTTTGAGTAGTCAGGTGATCTGAGGACCCCTTTTTGTATTGCAAGGCAGGTGTTCCCGAAAACACCCACTTCAGGCTCCTTGCCATCCCTCGCCTACAGTCCCATGTTTCAGAGCTCTGACTTTTGAGTTGGATGTTGACAATTCCATAACCAGTGCCGCATGGGGTTCTCTAGGCATTTAAATTTAAGGAGTTCCCTAGCTATACACAAAAGGCCAAGATTGTGAATAGAAACCGTTATTTGAAATTGTAGAAAAATACCTGTTGATCTTCCAGAAATCCTCTTAGCAACTATGCCCTGTTGTGGGCTGACAACACAGCATTTTTTGTGGTCGGAGTGGTGTCAGTCCTGCCCAGTTATGTTTTGTTAATCCACTAAATCCCTCCTCCATCCTACTCTCCACAATATAGACACTGTATGCTCCAAGATGAGAACTAGGAGGGCTAATTAGACTCTTTAAAAATAAAACTGGAAGTATACCTAAAGATGCAGCTCTGATATTCTGACAGGATCAACATTTTTTTTTTTTTTTGTTATCAAACCGATATAACAAAATTCTTTCAATTGCGTATTTAAAGCAGACCTCCGCATCATCCCGCCCCCGCCTCCCCAGATTACCTGTGTCTGCCTGCATCATTCTGCAGTATTAATCGGTACATTTCTTTGTTTTGATGAAAACTTTTGATAAAAGTTTATTCCTGGGCTTGCTTTGTCCTTGCTACCTCAGCCTCCTGGGATTCCACATCATACATCCCAGGAGGCTGCAGGAGTAGGGACTGACCGTGGCCGGTGGGAATAGTTGTGTGTATCATCAGAGACCAGCTGCCTGAACCTAGAAAAGGCAGCCAACTTCCAGTGAGTGAGTACAAAATGGCGGTGTGGGACCCAGGCTACTGTAGCTGATCAGCAGAATACAGCAAGGCATCGCTGGATCCACTGAGCAGGTGAGCATCTGAACTGAGGACAATCCTGGAAAACAAATAAGTGGGGATTAAAAAATGAGGAGCAAGTGAAGTTCCTCTTTAACAAATCCGCTTGAATGAAGCTGGGGCAAGATTATTTTTAGGATGATGGTATATTGTTTTATTTTTGCTCACTGTTATTCATCATAATTGGATTTAAAACAAAGCATTGCAGAACGTTGTGTGAGCCGGGCTCTCTTCCTGCCATTCTGACCAATCCTGGCTTCTCCGCAGTGACTCCACAGGACGAACTTTGGGGTGTGGGCTCCACGGGATCACTCCTGCAGCGTCTCACAAGGACCTACAGCCACCATCTCAGCATTCCAAAGAACGACCATCTGCACGTCAATTCCGACTTTGAAGAGGAGTGGGAGGTCATCTGACGCCGCTGTACAGAAGACAGCTGTTGGTGATCATTCATATGCTGCTAAAAAGCCTGTGTTGTCCTTATTAACACTCTTCAGTGTAATATACGAAGCACTTTGCCTGGTCCAGTACATTTCCACATTTATCATATCTGTGCTCTTGATACACAGCTTGTATATGTACAGCTAGAAGATACCTTGACACTTATTACACAATGCCAGAATATATTGCAAAACTCTGATCTGAGGTTTTACACGTTGATGGTAACCTTAACCACAATTACTCACAAACCAAATTATAGCTCTCCCTGTGTCTGAAACCGTATGCAACAGGATAATGGAGTTTTGATTTGTATCAATATTTTCTTTCTTGATGGCAACTGTTGCGCAGCATCTCCAGCGAGCCTGCTGAGTATACAGTTTACAATACGCGTAGGACCTGTTTACCTGCCAGGCAGGACATGTGTGGCATAGGGAGAACGGTGCCAGTTGTCACAGCCTGCTGTGCTGCAGATTTTGTGCCACTTCCCCACCACCTGACTGGTCTTTCAGCTAATGCTGAGCTTCATCACAGTGGTGACACCCACCTTGAGACCCCCCATCCCCCTCCACGTCCTGTTCGTATATCTAGGTATTTCCCCATCTGCTCATTCGCTTGCAAGGCACCCACTCCCACCCCAAGCCTAATTTATTCTTTCAGCTGGTTTTTCAGTAAAGTTATCAGTTCTGGTTAATGACAGATGAATTTGAAAAATTATACATCAGGAGATTTGATGGCCTTTGTAAACACTTGCCTGACATTCAAGTCGGCTGTTTTTAAAATGAAATATACTCTATATAGAAAGTATATGGGCCAGTTGATAAAAGTGATGCTGCAGAAACCAAGGACAGGTCATATGTGTGTGTTGTTGTTTTTTGTTTTTTTTTGTTTTTTTTGTTTTTGTTTTTTTTTAATTTTTTAATTTTTTTTCCTTCCTTTTCCCAGAATTACAAGCTAAATAAATAGCATGGAACTTTTAGGGTTTAGGGCTCATTTACAATTATGTGCATTGACCTATGTTGCAATAATATGACCCTATTGCTAACATAAACGTTCCCACTAAAAGAAGATAATAGGCTCTCCCATGTCTGCTCTACTGAACATCATTCCAGTGACAGGAGATTGCCCTCTAAAGTTTTCCTTGAAACTGACACTTGGGGGGGGGGGGGGGGGAGTGTTGATCTCCTGTGTCCCCTATTCTCAGTGGTTTGTCCCACCAAACCTACATTGATTCTTTGTCCTGCAGCTCATGGTCTCCTAATAACCCACCATTCCTCCTGCAAGATATATTCACCCATCCTTTGCTTCCTTCCCACTCCATCGGAGCACCCGTTCTGTTGGTCTATGTGACAGTGAACTAGGCCCACTGTCATGCTGGTGGGGGGGTTTGGAGACCGAAGTCGTGATTGGTGAGTATATCTTGCTGGAAAAATGGCTATAAGGAGAATATCTTCATCTACAATAAAAGGCAATGGTGTCTCTCTAAGAACACAAGTCCCCATCCCCTGATGAACAGATGACTACTAGAGGGGCATACAATAATCAAAATATGGAACATAAAGTGTGAAAATCACATGAAAAATACTATTAGGGTAACTGCTCAGAAGACATACTGAAAACACAGTACAGTTTCTCTTTTAAAGCTCCCTGGGAATGGGAATATACAGAAATGTGAAGAGGTTTGTCCTCAGTTCACCATCTTTATTGGTGTGATATCTTATAGATTGTTAGGGAAGGGGAAGGGCGACTTTAAAAAAAAAAAAAAAAGAAAACAAAAAAAAAAAAAAAATGTTTGAGATCACAACTTTTAAACAGTTTTCATAATTGTATGTTTTCACCAAACCAAATTTAAATGGTGAATTCTATGCAACTGTCCATGAAAAATAACACTTAAAGCATTTTAACCGATTGGAAAATAGTGCAGAGATGACCCCTTTTTTGATTTTGACTGTAGAATGTATTCATTTTATTTTTAACATATTCACTTGGTAGTCGATTCTGGCACAGTGAATTGCCTTTAATATGTTTCAGAGCAGAAAGGACTGTTTTCAGAGACTCTCAGCAAACATGAGTGATTACATTTGGGAGGACTAGTGTGAGGGTTAGGTGTTTGGGTTACAGGGAAGATTAGTGTTAGGATTACAGGGAAGATTAGTGTTAGGATTACAGGGAGGGTTAGAATTACAAGAAAGGTTAGGTTGAGGGATACAGGGACGGATAGTGATAGTAACGGGAGGGTTAGTGATAGGGTCAGTATGAATGGTACAGGAAGGATTAATGTAGGGGTTAGTGTTGGCATTACAGGGAGGGTTAATGTTGGGGTTACAGGGAGGGTTAGTGTTGGGGTTACAGGGAGGGTTAGTGTTACAGGGAGGGTTAGTGTTGGGGTTACAGGGAGGGTTAGTATTGGGATTACAGGGAGGGTTAGTATTGGGGTTACAGGGAGGGTTAGTATTGGGGTTACAGGGAGGGTTAGTATTGGGGTTACAGGGAGGGTTAGTGTTGGGGTTACAGGGAGGGTTAGTGTTGGGGTTACAGGGAGGGTTAGTGTTGGGGTTACAAGGAGGGTTAGTGTTGGGGTTACAGGGAGGGTTAGTGTTGGGGTTACAGGGAGGGTTAGTGTTACAGGGAGGGTTAGTGTTGGGGTTACAGGGAGGGTTAGTATTGGGGTTACAGGGAGGGTTAATGTTCGGGCTACAGGGAGGGTTAGTATTGGGGTTACAGGGAGGGTTATTGTTGGGGTTACAGGGAGGGTTAGTATTGGGGTTACAGGGAGGTTTAGTATTGGGGTTACAGGGAGGGTTAGTGTAAGGGTCATGGGGAGGATTTGTTAGGGTTTCAGGAATGGACAATAGTGTAAGGCATCCACTTCCTGCACTGGGAGCTCTGAACGGAAGGCAACTAGCATTGATCTTGCAGCACTGAAAGCTAGTGTGTCAAACACACAAAAAAATACAACTTGTGCAAATTTAGTCATTTAAAAGAAAAAAAAAGTTACTTTTTAAATTCTTACCTTTTTATGGCAACTTGTAATTTACGTCTAAATCTTTTACCAGACTTTTTTTTTGTTCATTTCATCTTTTCTTTGCTTTGAATAATGTGGTGAAGGGATTAGAACCCCTGTCAAGTTTATAAGGGTGTCTGATACCCCCCAATTGATAAGATTCTCACTTTTTGTATTGGTGACTGTTGTCACCAGTGGGAGGAGATTTCCACTCCTCTCCTATTCCAGTGGCAACTGTTCTCTCATGGCAGATTTGCTATAATTTAGGGGTCAACCATGTGTCTATATAACATACAGTCTTAAAGCAAACCTGCGCTTGGCATATACAGGGCAAAGTAATAGGTTCACTTTAATATCCTCCTCCCCAGCAGCACATAATCGCTTTTACTTCACTCCCCCATTAATCTGTTCAGCCGCAGGAAACAAATGACCCGGTACTTGGGGTATGGAACATGGGACGCATTGCCCTTTCTTTCCTGTGTTTGCTGATTGGCCCAGCTCTGTCACATGGCCGTGGAAAGTCTGCAGCTCTGTGTAAGCTCCACATGGAGCCATCCGGAAATGGCACAGGGCTTTTACCTCCTTGTTCCTGGTGGCTGAATGTAGTTTAGGGAGCAGAAGAAAGGTTAGTATGTGTGTCTGGGCTGGAGTGCATTATTGCTATACTAAAGATTCTGTGTTTTGTTTTTTTTTTGTTTTTTTTTTTTTGTCTAACCTGCTGTGTGCAGGGGTTTTGCACAGAGAAGCCCCGATCCTCCACTTCTCGGTTCCCCGGCAGGCTCTCCTGGCTCCTCTTGTCTGTCGGGTGCCCCCACAGCAAGCAGCTTGCTCGGTGTGTCCATTCACACACAGAGCCATGGCTTTGCACCGCCCCCTCTCTTCATTGGCTGACTGGCTGTGATTGACAGGGGAAGGCAAGGGCTCCCGCTTGCTGTCTCTGCCAATGAGGAGGCAGAGACCTGGGACAGCAGAGGCTGTCATTCACATTGCTGGATTGCGATGGGGCTCAGGTAAGTACTGAGGGGGCTGGGGGCACTGCTGCACACAGGTTTTTTTTTTTTTTTTACCTTTAGTCTCCTAGTGGTTGTAAAGGCTCAAGGCATTCTATGCATGAAGTTTATTCTGCTTCTATTTGGCCTTCATCAATAATTATTCTTATATTATACAGAATTCATAGAGCGCCAACAGTTTGTGCAGCACTTTACAATGCTAATTAAATTGTTAAATAATACTGTTTTGTTGATATTTCATACATTTAGACCCAGTGATATCCTCTCTATGCAATGCTCGCAGATCATGGCTGGTGGGAGGAGCTTGTACATATCTTCCTGAAAACATCACAGCTCCCTGCCTCCATACTTCTCAAACTCTCAGCCCTGATGCAAGCAGTAGGCCGGCTCTTGGAGTAATGCAAATATCAAAATGTCTTGATGGAACGCCCACTCCTCCCAACTGTCATCCATCTTGGTTGCATTTTCATGCAGACCACCTTAGGTAATGCTTACATGGAATGCTGGGCCTCCAAGAATGAAAGGGGCGGGCCAGGGACAGCCAGGCTGGGGAGACGTAAGCTAGATGATGCTGGATGTACTCCAGCCAGGAAATGAAGCAGATTCTATCTGACTTGCTTCAGCTTCTAATGCACACTGTGTGAAGCTCAGAATGTGCAGCGAAATCTATGTAAGCACTTTCAGTACAGAAGAAGAACCTGTACAACTGTGCAAGCTTTGAAGTGAACCTGATGCTTTGCCCTGCATAGGTAAGGCTCAAGTTAAAGTCTGACCACTGTTCGATAATCCCAGTTATTAACTAGAAGCACTTCTACTGTCTTTTCTATACAATTGTTTACACAATAAATTTGTAATCATTTTGTAAATAGTCACTTGTACTCGGCCTGCTCTACAGAGCAGGTATGGTCACCCCAGTACATATAGGTGAATTACAGTGATGGGTGAAGCTCGGCCTCACTTATCACTGTCTATTATGAGAGCTGTGTGAGTTTGTTAGGGAATCCGAATCAAACTCCCATCCACCATCTAGATCATTTTCACAAGTAGGTGTGAATCTGGTTGGTTGGTCTAGTTCTTATGCGAGATGCTGTGATAAATGAGGCCCATTGTATGCAGCTCTTCTGAACCTGTGAAGTCTGTGATCGCTCTACCTTTTTTTTTTTTTTTCTATATAACATGTTTATGCTGCTGAATAGCTGTTTCTATAATAGGTGGGCTCACTGTAATATATTGCACAGCCACTGGTATAGGAAGGGTGAATTACCCCTCGAATATTTCTGTAATAGGTGGGCTCACTGTAATATATTGCAGAGCAACTGGTATAGGAAGGGTTAATTACCCCTAGGATGTTTCTGTAATAGGTGGGCTCACTGTAATATATTGCACAGCAACTGGTATAGAAAGGGTTAATAACCCTTAGAATGTTTCTGTAATAGGTGGGCTCACTGTAATATATTGCACAGCCACTGGTATAGGAAGGGTGAATTACCCCTCGAATATTTCTGTAATAGGTGGGCTCACTGTAATATATTGCAGAGCAACTGGTATAGGAAGGGTTAATTACCCCTAGGATGTTTCTGTAATAGGTGGGCTCACTGTAATATATTGCACAGCAACTGGTATAGAAAGGGTTAATAACCCTTAGAATGTTTCTGTAATAGGTGGGCTCACTGTAATATATTGCACAGCCACTGGTATAGGAAGGGTTAATTACCCCTAGAATGTTTCTGTAATAGGTGGGCTCACTGTAATATATTGCACAGTCACTGGTATAGGAAGGGTTAATTACCCCTAGAATGTTTCTGTAATAGGTGGGCTCACTGTAATATATTGCACAGCAACTGGTATAGGAAGGGTTAATTACCCTTAGGATGTTTCTGTAATAGGTGGGCTCACTGTAATATATTGCACAGTCACTGGTATAGGAAGGGTTAATTACCCCCTAGGATGTTTCTGTAATAGGTGGGCTCACTGTAATATATTGCACAGCAACTGGTATAGGAAGGGTTAATTACCCTTAGGATGTTTCTGTAATAGGTGGGCTCACTGTAATATATTGCACAGCCACTGGTATAGGAAGGGTTAATTACCCCTAGAATGTTTCTGTAATAGGTGGGCTCACTGTAATATATTGCACAGCCACCCACTGGTATAGGAAGGGTTAATTACCCTTTAGGATGTTTCTGTAATAGGTGGGCTCACTGTAATATATTGCACAGCAACTGGTATAGGAAGGGTTAATTACCCTTAGGATGTTTCTGTAATAGGTGGGCTCACTGTAATATATTGCACAGCCACTGGTATAGGAAGGGTTAATTACCCTTAGGATGTATCTGAGTCATTAACCAGTTTTTTTTTTTTGTTTTTTGTTTTGTGTGTTTTTATTTTACATACCAGAATCATTTTGTGCGATATATCGGTGGTCTATAAATTGTAGCCCATCTTTTCACTTGAACTTGCGACATCACGGGACGAATTGTGAATCGATAGTCTAAATGATGATAGAGCCCATAAAATGGCCACCTCAATTTTCTGTGGGTGACAGGTGCACTTTAAAGGGACAGTCCACCAAAAGGTGATGTTGTGTGGATGTTGGGCTTGGCTGTCTAGTAGTACGATTTCCCAACCACCTAGCGTGGTGTTTCGCAACCTTTTCGGGACAGGAACCCCTAAGAACGTTCAAGTCTCAGGGAACCCCTGCTAAAAATGACAGCTACAACTCATGATGATCAGCGGGAAGAATGCTCCTTATATGTGTGGTTACTGGGAAGAATTACCCCCTTAAAGATGGCTAAAAAGATCAATGGTGTCAGTGGGAACTTTTCTGAGAGGCAGAAATTCTTCATTGCTCAAGGAACCCCTAGCAACCTCTGGAGGAACCCTGGTTGAGAAACCCTCATCTAGCGGTTTGCCAAGCCAGGGACATCTGTATGAAGAGTCTGCAGGTGAATCAGACTACCACCAGTAAAGGAAATATCAGTTCTTGGTGGACTGTCCCTTCACACACCGTACACGTTTTGCAATGCTGACATGGAACATAAGTGTGTGCGTAAATTTTTTTTTTTTTTTTTAATCTTGCCATGTATATTGTTACTTACTACTATTGTGGGGTTCTAGTGAAATGAATGTGCTAATTTATTATTGAGAATGTGTCTAGCTTTTCTCATTTATACAGTTTTAACAGCATTTTATTATTCCTGTTTAAGTAAAATAATAAAGTTATTTTGCAATGTCTTTGTATTTCGACATCTTTCTTATATGTACTGCAAATATTTTTTGACAGAAGAAAATTGTTAAAAAGAAAAAAAAAAACTTCTGACCTGATATTTACCCAACGGGACCTAGCCCCCATTTTTTCTTTTGTTTTCTTTTTAATGGATTGGTTTTATAATGGGATCTAAATGCCTAAGCACAATTTTGCAACTGACGTGTTAGTAAAACTGTACATATTATTACAACTACTTTGTGCATCCAGGTGGATTGTGAGGTCCGAATCTCATGTTTGTGCTACGACTCTGATTGTTTACATCACTCCCTTCACATCAGTTTCTCCTTTACATCAGTGTCATCAACCCCCCTCTACATCACAATCCACAGTTTACATCACAGCCCCCATTTATATCAAAGCACTCCCTTTTTACATTTGCAGAGTTCCCCCCTTTATATCACAGTGCTGCTCTTTATAATATGCCCATTGAAAGCTAAACTCTAAGAATAAGTTCATCTTTCATTACATGTTATGAAAGGACCACACAGACCTCCATTCCCCCCCCCCCCCCTCTCTCTCATTTTGACAGCTAGCAGGGTTCAATCAAATGCAATCAGGAGGAGGGGGGCGAGCCTAGGTCCTGCTGTGTAAGGCTGGCCATACATTATACAATTTTTCTTGATTTTTGCTTTGGATTTACCAAAAACAATACAATAGGAGGTCAAACCTAATAGCACTTTCAATTGTATCCAATTAGACGGGCCCTTCCACTACACAGTTGAAGGTAAATCTAAAGAAAATTGTATAGTGTATGGCCGGCCTAAGTCTATGCTTCCTAGGGCTCTGTACTATCAGTAGATAGATTTAAGACTATGGAAGAAAGGGGGGGCACTAGAAGAAGGGGAGGATCAGAGAAGACAGGATCAAACAGCCTTTTTACACAATGCGGAGAATTACCCCCTTAGGTTCCACAGTCAGTATAATAAGCATGCGTTACTGCATCTACAGACTGATTGTACTGTTGTGGGTTTAATAACACTTTATGATAAACAATGGTTTTATCTTTACTACCACTTTAATGTCACCACATATAATGCAGGACCAACATTCCTGCACTGTACTTGAGAACAGCAAGGGTCCACAGCCCAGACCATGAAAGAGAAGAGCGAAACACCAGCTGCCTGGGGAACAGGTAAAATGGTAAATATTGCAGTTTATTCTTTTTATACCTTTTTGTAGTTTACCTTTATGAAAAAAAACCATCTGTGCAGGTACTGTACATGGGCCATTTGCGTTCCCCCTAAAGCCTGACCAGAATAATCCCAGGACATTGCTAAGTGAGGCCTAGGGATTACTGCTCACCTCCACCATCACCGGAGAGAGCTCTTTCTCTGATTCAATCCTCCCTCACATGTTCTTTCTCTCCCCTGAATGCAGTAGTTCTGTGTTTTGAAAGCTCGCTCCAGCGATAGTGAAGGGGAGCAGTAATGACTAGGCCTCACTTAGCAGCTTCCTAGCAACATCTTGGGAGTATTCCTGTCAGGCTTCATGAGGTAGGTAAATGGCCTACACCTGTAGTGAGGGCATTATTCAACTTTACTCAAAGCTGCACAGTGTTTTTTTTTGTTTGTTGTGTTTTTTTTTGTTTGTTGTGTTTTTTTTTTGTTTGTTTGTGTTTTTTTTTTTTTTTTCTTTTTAATGTTTAGATGCCTCTTACCTGCATTGGCAAGGCTGCTGTGTTGTGGGTATCCCTAAAGCTTTCCTCCGTACAGCCAGGCAACTGGTACATTCACATAGACTTGCATTCAGAGACAGTGACCAGTCTATGAACTTCTTCCTTTTTTTTTTTTTTTTATTAAATTCAACTTGGATAGGGATTATGGGATGCCCAATTTGGCTTTAATCACTGAAAAGGGGACACTTCTATCCTATACACAAAGCAGATCCTGGACTGTTCTTTTCCTGAAAACCATCAGTCATTGTGGATCGGTAGAAGCTTCCCCTTATTGGTGAACTAGCAGCCCCTCAAAAATCACTTCCTGTAGCTACATGCAGAGATGACTTTTCTCCCCCCCTATGAAGGTGCTCCCTGGCCTCCAGAAAATACCGGCCCTCCTGGCTTCTCAGAAGATTTCCCAGATCAAGGATAAAAGGATTTAGCTCAATGCTGTCCTTGGAAAGCTTGCTACGTGTGGCAGTCTTTCCTCTTGTAGATCCAAATGTGTGCTGCTGTACTTGAACTGTCCTCTTTGCACCATGCTGCTCCAAGCCTGATCCCATCTGTGCACCTCCGCAGAAGGTATCCTCCCGACCCAGAGGGACCCTTCCTAGAGTCCAACAGTTTCCTCAACACTCCATCTTCCACCCGACTCTCCTGTCAGCAGGGAACTGCCTGACTCTCCCATATTTGTAGGCCAGTCCACCACTCCACCAGGGCCTCCAAATCTGGGACTGGCCAGACCTTCCAGAAATATGCAGATTACGCCTCCACCCCTTCTCACTGACCCCTGGAAGGTTCTATGGTACTCCATAGTCGGGAGGAGGCGATGGAGAGCCACAATCTATAGAGGTGTCCAGCTGACCTGCAATAACCCAACGTTAATTGTAATACTCTACATTATTCTAGTAGCACACTAGAGGGTTCTACACTGATAAAGGTGAACTAACCCTTTAAGAAGCAGGTAACCTTTACGAAGTTCAGCTTGAAACTTCCATTAGGCCCCATTCACACCAGCATGATGTAATGTTTTTTTTTTTTTGTTTTGTGGCGCATCAGGGCATTCACTTGAATCGGCTGCCCTACCTGTGACAAACATGCAAAAGTAGGTCCTTTATTTTTTAAATGCATGCTTTGGTGCTTTTTTTTACATTATTAAAAGGGTCACTGCTGCTTGCGTTTGGGGTGCCATTAAGAATAAATGGCACTACAAGCATGATACACACTTTGACACGTTTTTCTGCACATTTCTGGGAACGCACACATATACGCACATTTATATGCATGTTCACAGAATGCCAAGGTGTGATCGGCCCCTTACAGATGCGTTCTGGTGTGTTGCCTCATGAAAAAAAAAATAGTACATCTTCCTTTTTGTGCTGGCAACATATTTTATTGTGATGCCATCCACCAGTTGCTTCAGCACTCTGCATTTGAGGGTGAATACTGAACTGACGTGCGGTGGAGGTATCTCTATGGTACATAGGACGGGTATATGCAACAGGGACACACTGAGAAGTGGTGAGACTGGTTTGGTCTCACTGCAGATCATGTTAGTTCCTGAACTGGCAGGGCATTACCTTCCAGTCATTACAACATATTTTGTCTGATTTATATGTTTACTGTAACCTAACAGTGAACCGAGAGCGAGATACAGCTCCCAAAAACCCGATTTTTCCAGATGAGTACTGTCTTGGTAACAGCCATCATTAGTTTGTATGGCTTCCTGAAAGATTACTCTTAAAGGAAACTATACTTAAGACAACCTTGGAACCATGCGATGAGTGGTAACTCTCTCTCTTTGTTAAGTCATTGATCCTGAACATGATGTCCAAATATCTGATTTGCATAGTTCTAGGTAAGTGATTCAAAAAGCATCAAAGCAATTGATTTGGCTCGACAGCCTGGTATACTAAAGCAAGCCATAGTCAGATCGAATCAATTGAATCCATCTGTGGGCAGGCTCCATCCATTGACAACCAGCCTGTCAGATTTTTTTCATGCAATCACTGCCGGTGGCTGTAGCTGCCAACAGTGATCATTGTGTTCTGCTTGAAGGGAAGGCTAAAAGTAATCCTAGTGGCTAAGAAGCTGTTTGATTACTTTTACAGGGGCTGGAAGGGGATCCCCCCACCACTGCTGCCTCTAATGGGCTCTCCTGTGTGATTGAGGAACCCGGTAAGGATGCGACCAGAGGCATCTGGTTCCTGAGGACCAGATGATGTTCCTCCCACTGTGAGAAACTGGAAGAGATGCAGATTTAATAAATTCTGGTTTCGGTCCTATATAAACAAACCATTACCGGCTTGACCAAGCATCTGATCAAAGTGATATGGGTCAGATGCTTTGTAGGCCATAGGAGAGAGAGACCTCAGATCTCTCCATAAAGAGAACCTGCCATAGCCTGTGCTATCACAATGGATGTTCTTCATCCCTTGTGCATGCAATAAAAGAGATGAAAAAATTAAAGATACAGTGTTAAAAAAAAAGAGGTAAATAATACAATATATATATATATTAAAAAAAAAAGTTAAAGGGCTCATGTGCTTCTCCATGTTCACGTGCAAATGCAAACGTGCACGTAGGTCTTGCATGCTTGGACCACCACCACGGTATTGCTGCGAACATCAGAGCGAAGAAAATAATTCTAGCTCCAGACCTCCTCTGTCACCATTAGCTGGACTTTTGGGTGTGTTATGGTTTGTAATGGATGATTCGTGGAAAATTGCAGGCAGCTCTCCAATACCAAAGACCCTTTACAGTGGTCCTTGAGAAGGTATGAAAAAGGGTTTGTGGTGATGAAAGTGTCACCAAAGACCTTCTTGGAGTGGTTTTTGTGAAAATGTGAATAAAGGTTTGAATTGGTGAAAGTGTCATTCCACTTGTAGATGGCCAGAATAAATTTAATTTTAATCAAGTGGATAAGGCAGTGCATTTTGGGGGCTATTGAGGTCCACCTTCATCAAGCAATCTTTGGTTTCCAAGCTGGAGCATATGTTACATTAGCCCATCCTCAACTGTTTTCTTAGCCCAGTCCAGACTCCATCCTTCTGACTTCTACAGGCCTGATGGAGATGGTCTTTTTTTTAAGCCCCAAAACATGTTGACTCAGCCTGTTTTATATAAATGTAGCACTGATCCCTTCGGATTCGCTAGAAGATTTGGTTCCCCCCTATAGTCCTGCACAGCCAGGCATCATAAATCTTCACAAAAGCTTGTATGCAGAGTCAGAAATCAGTCTTTGAGCTTTGGTTTAGTTTTATTTAGGGGATTTGAACTATGATAGGGTTAGGGGTGTACAGGATTCCCAAGGGTACTGATAAACTGAGGACCACTTCCTGGAACTATTTACACGTTTTCTCTGTAACACAGTCTCAGTTGGAGAGCTAACCAGCACCTCCTTAGTGTACCACCCCAGACTCTAGATAAACTTCTCCTCTTCAGCCATCAATCTGAAGGTATCCCTGAACAGGGGATCCAGTTCCTGTCATTTTAAAAGATGAACAGTCACTGGTAGGTGGCTGATCTGGTTTTCCACCAAAGTATTCCTTCCCCTATCCGCCAAGGGGGTGTAGGTGTACTCACTCAGATCCTCTCCTGTACCCCTTATGAGATGGTGGATGCTACCAGGCCTATCAGCTGGGCTGCTCCTTTCCTTCCATACAGGTGGTTGTCTCTCAGTGGGCTCTGAGCTTTCCTCCTTTCCAGCTGCAGGTAGGCCCCCCCCCCCCATCCCACTGGACCTCCTCGCAGCCTCACATTCTCCTCTGTCTTCCACCTGAACTCTGCTGCTACTGAGCAGGCTCCAGCACTTTTAATGGTGTCCCAGCCCCTTGCCAACCTCTTGTTGGGGATAGGCTAGGATCCCTCAAAAGTGCAACCAGTCACTCCTTAGATCCACCCACTGCCTCCAGGGCCTTCCTCCAAAAGCCCAACAGCAGGGGGAAATTCCAGAAGGGCTGGCCTGCAGAGCCTCTCAGCCCTGACCACAATTTGTACCCCTCTCTGGCTATTACACCCAGGCTGTTACTCAGCTTCTATCTAACCATTGGAGTCTAGCTGCCCCTAGCTACCTAGGAGGGCACTACATTAATAACTTGGATACCTCTATTAATATAACTTGGATATAACTCTAGATATCGACCAGTGGAGTGGTACTTTCACCTCTCCAAACCCTTCTTCAATCAGTAGAAACTTGACACGGTTCTAACTCTTTCATATTCAAACCTAAAAAAAAAAAAAAAGTTTGAGCTAAGATACACTTTAAGGTCACCATGTCTTCTATTAGTAGTTGCTATCCCTGCTGCTTGTATTGTTTTCCTGCTATTGCTACCTGGAATACCTGTTTGTAAAGATTTAGTGGCAAGAGTTAAGTCATACTTTTTTTTTTTTTTAAGCTGCAGTTACTTATTATTCATTTGAAATGCGTAAATGAGAAGTGCTTAACTGTGACTTGCATATGTTGTAGTGTTACATCTCCCCTTATCTCTCCGCTGCAGCTGACACAGCACAACTCTATAGTGGATTGGGTTGTAATGCTGAGTCTTGGTAAAGGCATGGTAAACAGCAATGGAAAACTATGGGGTATAGTTATAAAAAAGCAAAAGAATCTAAGCACAGTTTGAAGCTTATATTTGTCAGCTTTCGCTGTTCATGCATCTTCAGGACCTGCAGTGGAGAGAGCATGGGAATGATGGCTTGTACAAATGGAGATTTGGGGCTAAAATTTTATTTTTCAGTTATTTGAATGCAGATGTGTGTGGGATCGTGCAAGATTTGTTGTTTTTGTTTTTTTGTTTTGTTTTTTTAAAGCAGTCTCCATCGAGAGTTTCTGATAAAATCAGTTATTCAGATTTAGACCTACTGTAAGGCATCATGTGAACTGTAATGGCCAAGTCCACCATCTACAGAACAGAAGCAGTTAATGCAGACCTTTCTCCACAATTACTAAATGTCAACTCTTGTGCCTTCCTCTTACATAATACCTTTTTCAGCAGGTACTTCCATACAGAGGTGAGGATGACTAGGTGGCCAGTGCCCCCCACCTGCCATCTTGGATTCAGGAGTCAGCTGCAACTGCCTGATTTACTCACACCCCTAATCCTGAAGCCTCCTAGGATATGTGAAATGTAGCCCAGGAGGCTTAAGGACCAGAGGCTGGATATGAGCGGTCAGGAAGTCACAGCCAACTCCCAAATCTGGTCCCTTGGAAACAAAAAGAGTTCTGAATACTTTTGGGTTCTAAGAAAACAGCCTTCATGGGCTGGTGAGAATGTGTTTTTTCGATAGCTACAGTTGTGTTCAAAATAATAGCAGTCAGACATCACTAACCGGATCAATCACTGTGGTAGAAATGATAATTCTACATGGCAAATAATTTACTAGCAGGTGTAGTAGAGTAATAGAAATCCAACAGACCCAACAGTCATGACATGCATGCTGCTGATTCTGTGTCATTGAATCACTCATTGAAAGGGGCATGTTCAAAATAATAGCAGTGTGGAGTTCTATTAGTGAGGTCATTCATTCTTTGAAAAACAGGTGGCAATTATTGCCCTTATTTAAGGAAGGCAGCAAATGTTGTACATGCTGGTTACAGTGCATTTCTCTCTGAAATTCTGAGGAAAATGGGTTGTTCCAGACATTGTTCAGAAGAACAGCGTACCTTGATTAAAAAGTTGATTGGAGAGGGGAAAACATATAAAGAAGTGCAGAAAATGATCGGCTGTTCAGCTAAAATGATGGCAAATGCTTTAAAATGGCAACCAAAACATGAAAGACGTGGAAGAAAGTGAAAAACTACCATTGGAATGGATAGAAGAATAGCCAAAATGGCGCGGACTCAGCCAACAATCAGCTCCAGGAAGATGAAAGAAGGTGTGACGTTCCCTGTGAGGACTGTTACAATTAGAAGACGCCTATGTGAAGCCAAGCTATCTGCAAGAAGCCCCCGCAAAGTCCCACTGTTGGAAAAAAGATGTGCTGAAGAGGTTACAATTTGCCAAAGAGCACATTGACTGGCCTAAAGAGAAATGGCGCCACATTTTGTGGACTGATGAAAGTAAGATTGTTCTTTTTGGGTCTAGTGGGCGGAGACAGTTTGTCAGACGACCCCCAAACACTGAATTCAAGCCACAGTACACTGTGAAGACAGTGAAGCATGGTTGGCAACAGGGGCGGACTGACAACTCATGGGGCCCCTGGGCAATAGGGGATCATGGGGCCCCTGTGTTCTTGCCCAAACTCAAAAAAGGCTATGAAAAAGGTACCAGGGGCATCTCATGGGGCCCCCTACTGACCCCGGGCCCTCGGGCAGTGCCCGAGTTTCCAAATGGTCAGTCCGCCCCTGGTTGGCAAGCATCATGATATGGGGATGTTTCTCATACTACGGTATTGGGCCTATTTATTGCATACCAGGAATCATGGATCAGTTTGAATACATCAGAATACTTGAAGAGGTCATGCTGCCTTATGCTGAAGAGGAAATGCCCTTGAAATGGGTGTTCCAACAAGACAACGACCCCAAACACACCAGTAAACATGCAACATCTTGGTTCCAGACCAACAAGATTGATGTTATGGAGTGGCCAGCCCAATCCCCGGATCTTAATCCAATAGAAAACTTGTGGGGTGACATCAAAAATGCCGTTTCTGAGGCAAAACTAAGAAATAGAGAAGAACTGTGGAATGTAGTCCAATCATCCTGGGCTGGAATACCTGATCACAGGGGCCAGGAGTTGGGTGACTCCATGCAACACAGATGTACAGCAGTTCTCAGAAACAGTACTTATACAACTAAATATAAATTAAGTGATTCAAAGGAAGGCAAAATCTTCAAACATTTTTCAGTTTATATAGTGAATGTTTGAGTTTGTAAAGCGGAATACAAATACTGCTGCTTTTTTGAACAGTCTAATATTCACTTTTCTTCAATTTTTTTTTAGAGGAACAACACAAATTTGATATATTTTTCTTCATCTTTTGATTTGGAATAGAATGTTTAGTGTTCCCAATGCATTTTTGTGTATCGAAATAAAAGCTATTAGAAGGATTTTGAGCTTTATTCACTTTTTTTCAACACACTGCTATTATTTTGAACACAACTGTAGATACCCAGAAGAAAACACATTTCAGTATGTTGTAGGATTCCTGGGTTTTTGTGCATCACCATCACTCTTTGAAGTGAAAACACGTAGGAGTGAAAAAACAAAGGTGGTGGAAGGCGGCTGATAGTGTGGGATCAGTCTGAATGCAGATAAGAGAATTGGCTGTGAGCCCTTGCTCATGTTTTGTTGAAGATTCAGAATCAGTGTTTCAATGATAAGGAGATACTACAAAGTAGTGTTTACTTGTGAACTTATCCAGTCACCACATGGCCCAAAGTAAAATGTGCCTGTCACCCAAAACGAAACGCACAATCATTTTTAGGTTTCCACTTAACAAGAAACTAAGAACATCATGGTGGCCAGAGAAAGATAGATAGATAGATACTCACAAACTCTTCCTCTTCTGTCCTTTCTGTACGAATCATAGAAAAGTGCTCTCTATTATTATGTTTTGGCAAATACTCTTTGTCTGCCACTCCAAACTATATGCTTTTATTCTTCTGCTCCAGTAAAAGACAGAGACAGGTGCACTTTACGTACATTAAAATACAGACATGAGCTCATCACATACCTCTCCAATGATGGTCATAGGTAGGTGATTTCACCTACAATCTCATCTGCTACAATAAAGGACATAGACAAGCGCTCTTTACCCACCTCTCCCATTAATAACCTATGCACACTCACTTTACCTGCCTCTCCAATGATGGACATGGACTAGCGCTCTTTACCTACCTCTCCCATTATTAACATATGTTACTTCCTTCTACCTACCTCTTCGACAATAGACATGTACTAGCACTCCTTACTTACACCTCACATTATTAACATAGCCAGGTTTTCTTTACCTAACTCTCCAAAGATGGATATAGACTGGCATGTGTTACATACCTCTCCAGTAATAATATAGGCAGGTTTTCTTTAACTATCTCTCCAATGATGGGCATAGATTGGTGCTCTTTGCTTACCTCTCCCATTCATAACGTAGACAAGTAGGCATTACCTACCTCTCCAATGATGGACATAGATTGGTGCTCTTTGCCTACCTCTCCCATTCATATTGTAGGCAGGTTACTCTTTCGTACCTCTCCAATGATGGACATATAATGGTGCTTTCTATCTACCTCACCCACTAAAAACATAGGCAGGTTCTCTTTAACTACCTCTCCAATGAAAGACAAAGACTAGCACTCTTATCCTACCTAACTCATGAATACCATACGCAAGTTCTCGTTACCTACTTCACCAATGATGGACTAGCACGCTTTACCTAATTCACCAACGATGGACATGGACTAGCACTCTTTACCTACTTCACCTATGATGGACATAGATTAGCACTCTTTACCTACTTCACCAATGATGGCCATGGATTTGCACTCTGTATCTACTTCACCAATGATGGCCATGGACTAGCACTCTTTACCTAATTCACCAATGAAAGACAAAGACTAGCACTCTTATTCTACCTCATGAATACCATACGCAAGTTCTCGTTACCTACTTCACCAATGATGGACATGGACGAGCACTCTTTACCTAATTCACCGATGATGGATGTGGACTAGCACTCTTTACCTACTTCACCAATGATGGCCATGGATTTGCACTCTGTATCTACTTCACCAATGATGGCCATGGACTAGCACTCTTTACCTAATTCACCAATGAAAGACAAAGACTAGCACTCTTATTCTACCTCATGAATACCATAGGCAAGTTCTCGTTACCTACTTCACCAATGATGAACATAGACTAGCACTCTTTACCTACTTCACCAATGATGGGCATGGACTAGCACTCTTACCCTACTTCACCAATGATGGGCATGGACTAGCACTCTGTACCTACTTCACCAATGATGGACATGGACTAGCACTCTTTACCTACTTCACCAATGATGAACATAGACTAGCACTCTTTACCTACTTCACCAATGATGGGCATGGACTAGCACTCTTACCCTACTTCACCAATGATGGGCATGGACTAGCACTCTGTACCTACTTCACCAATGATGGACATGGACTAGCATTCTTTACCTACTTCACCAATGATGGACATGGACTAGCACTCTGTACCTACTTCACCAATGATGGGCATGGACTAGCACTCTGTACCTACTTCACCAATGATGGGCATGGACTAGCACTCTTTGCCTACTTCACCAATGATGGACATGGACTAGCACTCTTTACCTACTTCACCAATGATGGACATGGACTAGCATTCTGTACCTGCCTCTCGCAATAATAAATTGGGTGGTTCCCTTCACCCCTCCAATGACTGATATAGACTCGTGTTCTTTACCTACTTAGCTCATATATACCATAGACAGGTACTCTTTATTTGCCTCTCCAGTGACTGGCAGGTGGACATCTACAGCCACAATCTAATCTGTTACAGTGATGGAAGGTGCTCTATACCCATTGCTCTGGCAGTACTAAGAGACAGGGTCTCTTTACCTTCCATGACTGGGACGGGTACTTGCCTGGTTCTTTAGTTAGGGACATAGATGAGCGCTCTTCCACATCTGCTGCAATCATGGAAAGTTCTCTTTACCTGCTTCTCCCATAATTCACATTCTCTCCAATAATGAACCCAGGCAGGAACTCTACATCTACAAACTCTTTATCTTCATCTACAATCTAGAGGACATATTTGTACAATTTCCACAGCGAAGGACAAAGTTACACCTGGCTCTACGGTGGAAGTTGTACACGCTCAGGTTTCAGTTTGTCCTAGACTCCAAGGCCTTAAGGAACATGTGACTGCAAAGGGTGCAATGCGGTTAGGCTGGCCATACATTATACAATATTCTTGTACGATTTTCCTTTAGATATACCAAAACCATACAATGGAAGGTCAAACCTAAACACGTTTAATTTGTATGCCATCAGGCAGGTCCTTGTACTACAGAGCTGAAGATAAATCTAAGGCCTCTTTCACATGGGCGGTTGTTCTGCCGCTTGTAAATGCATGTTTTTTTTATTTTGAAATTCCAACACTCCTGGCACAGAGATCACTTGCGTTTTTACATTGCGTTTATCTGCGTTTATACGCGGCTGCGTTTAGCTGCGGTATTCAATTCTTGCCTTTTATACAGCAACTGTTTACTTATTTTTTCTTTGTACTGCGATGAACTGCGTTTATGTACAGATAGCTGCGGTCCATCGCTCCTGGAAGCTGTCAACTTTTATTTTTCCTAAACGCATAAAACCATATGTTATGAAAACGTTGCTAAACGCAGTGTGTGAACGGAGCCATAGGGATGCATTGTCTGCATTTAACTGCGGTAAAGAAGTTCCTCTGACCGCAGCTAAAAGCTGAAATCTAACCGCCCCGTGTGAAAGTGGCCTAAAGGAGATTAAATAAAAAATTGTATAATGTAGCTTAACCACTTGCCAACCGCGCTGTAGCCGAATGATGGCTGCAGCGCGGTTGTGCAGTTCTGGGAGGGTGTCATATGACGTGCTCCCAGAACGCGCACCTGACGATCTCTGTGATCGCTGTGTCCTACGGACACAGCTGATCACGTGAGGTGGTAAAAGGCCAATCACAGTGGCTTTTTACCACGTGATCAGCTATGTCCAATGACGCAGCAGATGAATGCAGTTGTCGGTTATCAGCTGCACTTTACTCACGCTGTCACAACGTGAGGAAAGCACTGTCTATAATTGTCAGAGGATGGATCGGCACTCACCTGTGTCCATCAGTGCCACCCTCCTGTGCCCATCAGTTCCACCCAGCAGTGCCATCAGTCAGTGCTGCCTATCAGTGCTCATCATTGTTGCCTATCCGTGCAACCTTATCAGTGCCGCCTATCAGTGCTCATTATTGTTGCATATCAGTGCAGCATCATCAGTGCTGCCTACTTGTGCCACCTCATCAGTGCCGCCTATCTGTGCAGCCTCATCAACGCACATCAGCGAAGGAGAAAAATTACCTGTTTGAAAAATTTTATAATAGAAACAAAGAAAAACTTTTTTTCAAATTTTTTGCTTTTTTTTTGCTTATAGCGCAAAGAAATAAAACACCCAGCGGCGATTAAATACCACCAAAAGAGAGCTCTATTTGTGTGGAAAAAATGATAAAAATGTCATATTGGTAAAATGTTGCATGACCGCGCAATTGTCATTCAAAGTGCGACAGCAAGCTCTAACGATGCTGTGATGTAGGAAGTAGTGGACCACACATGTTTGGGGGGGGGGGGGGGGGGGGTTTGAAAGCTTACTCCTGTGGTGATGGGGGTGAGCAGTAACGGCTAGGAGTATCTTAGCAACATCCCAGCAACAGGGCAGGACGGAATGATGCCATATGTAGGAGTTTTTGCGGTCAGACTTTAGAAGGTACCTAAATGGGAGATTGTACATTTTGTTCATATTCTTCCTTTCTATATGTTTTGGCAGGGATATTCTTCTCTGACAACTGTATAGAGTTTTCAGATAAAGGCCAAGCCCAGGAAAAAAAAAAAACACAGAACATCGCAATACAATTTTATTGTTCAGCATAACAAAGATGAGAAATAAATAAAATATGTTGTACATAAAAAGTACATACAGTACTGGAAAATAAAAATCTGAGGTAAACGGAGATCAGCTTCAGGCACACGACATGTATAGATACATACACACATATTTATATCATTTCCATCGTATTGTACATTATGTAAAGTGCTCATTGGTACATTGCATTTCCAGTAATATCCACACCCTGCTTTAAATGACGGCAGGCCCGGTGCTTTGCTACTGGAGGGAAGTGTGGAAAATACGGCGTCACCCATGGCAACCAATCAAGTGCTAGCTTTCATTTTTAGGCTTCACTAGGAAATGGCTGATGAAAGCTGACTGGTTGCCAAGAACGATGCAGGCACCTTCACACCCCCTTCAGATTTATTACACAAGGCCCATATTCTGCTACATGAAACGCACCAATATAAAGTAGTGCAAATGATATCATAACCTGAGACTTTTTAATGGGTGCTCTGCAAAAAAGGGGCGAAGCTGTGAAGAAACTATGCACAAAACAGAAAAAGCCATCTTCAAGAGTGATATTAGTTAGTATGAGAGGACTAATGGAATTGAGCCAGGCTTGAGTGAATTTACAGGCCGCAGCCTCATGAATGCTCACTCTGGCTGCACAAAATGGATTAAGCCACCTTTAGAAGTGCTTTTATTTGTCATGAGGGGACTAATGGCATCGAGCCAGGCCCTTAAATAAATTTACAAGCCGCAGCCTTGTGAATGCTTACTTTGGCGACACAAAATGAAGGAAGCCATCTTAACGAGTACTATTATTTATTATGAGGGGACTAATGAAATTTAGCCAGGCTCTCAAGTGCATTTACAGGCCGCAGCTTCACAGATGCGCACTGTGACCGCACAAAATGGAGGAAGCCATCTTTAGGAGTGTTATATATTTGTATGAGGGGGCTAATGAAGTCAAAGCAGGCCCTCAATGAATTCACAGGCCGCAGACTCATGAACATTCACTCTAGCTGCAGAAAATGGAGGAAGCCATCTTTAGGAGTGGTATGTATTTGTATGAGGGGATGAGAGGACTAATGAAGTCAAGGCAGGCCCTCAATGAATTTACAGACCGCAGCCTCATGAACGTTCACTCTAGTTGCAGAAAATGGAAGAAGCCATCTTTAGGAGTGATATGTATTTGTATGAGGGGGCTAATGAAGTCAAGGCAGGCCCTCAATGAATTCACAGGCTGCAGCCTCATGAACGTTCACTCTAGCTGCAGAAAATGGAGGAAGCCATCTTTAGGAGTGGTATGTATTTGTATGAGGGGGCTAATGAAGTCAAGGCAGGCCCTCAATGAATTCACAGGCCGCAGCCTCATGATGAAGGTTTACTCTAGCTGCAGAAAATGGAGGAAGCCATCTTTAGGAGTGGTATGTATTTGTATGAGGGGGCTAATGAAGTCAAGGCAGGCCCTCAATGAATTCACAGGCCGCAGCCTCATGATGAAGGTTCACTCTAGCTGCAGAAAATGGAGGAAGCCATCTTTAGGAGTGGTATGTATTTGTATGAGGGGGGTAATGAAGTCAAGGCAGGCCCTCAATGAATTCACAGGCCGCAGCCTCATGATGAAGGTTCACTCTAGCTGCAGAAAATGGAGGAAGCCATCTTCAAGGGTGCCATTATTTAGTATTACGGGACTAATTAAATTTATCTAGTCTCTCAAGTGAATTTACAGGCTGCAGCCTTATGAATGCTCACTCTAACTGTACAAAATGGAGGAAGCCATCTCCAGAAGTGCTATTATTTATTATGACATCGAGCCAGGCCCTTAATGATTATACAGGCCGTAGCCTTGTAAACGCTCAGTCTGGCCACACAGAGTAGAGAAAGCCATCTTCACAAGCGCTCTTTATTAGTACAAGGGAACTAATGAAATTAAGGCAGTCTCTTAAATGAATTTACAGGGCGCCAGCCTTGTGAGCGCTCACTAAGACCGCAGAAAATTGAGGAAGCCATCTTCAACAGTGATATTATTTAGTATGAGGGGATCAATGAAATGGAGCCAGATCCTCATGTAAATTTACAGCCAGCCTTGTGAATGGTTACACAAAATGGTCAAAATATCATACATACAGTCAGGTCCATAAATATTGGGACATCGACACAATTCTAAAATTTTTGGCTCTATACACCACCACAATAGATTTGAAATGAAACTAACAAGATGTGCTTTAACTGCAGACTGTCGGCTTTAATTTGACGGTATTTACATCCAAATCAGGTGAACGGTGTAGGAATTACAACAGTTTGCATATGTGCCTCCCACTTGTTAAGGGACCAAAAGTAATGGGACAATTGGATTCTCAGCTGCTCCATGGCCAGGTGTGTGTTATTCCCTCATTACCCCAATTACAATGAGCAGATAAAAGATCGAGAGTTCATTTCAAGTGTGCTATTTGCATTTGGAATCTGTTGCTGTCAACTCTCAAGATGAGATCCAAAGAGCTGTCACTATCAGTGAAGCAAGCCATCATTAAGCTGAAAAAACAAAACAAACCCATCAGAGAGATAGCAAAAATATTAGGCGTGGCCAAAACAACTGTTTGGAACATTCTTAAAAAGAAGGAACGCACCGGTGAGCTCAGCAACACCAAAAGACCCGGAAAACAACTGTGGTGGATGACTGAAGAATTCTTTCCCTGGTGAAGAAAACACCCTTCACAACAGTTGGCCAGATCAAGAACACTCTCCAGGAGGTAGGTGTATGTGTGTCAAAGTCAACTATCAAGAGAAGACTTCACCAGAGTGGATACAGAGGGTTCACCACAAGATGTAAACCATTGGTGAGCCTCAAAAACAGGAAGGCCAGATTAGAGTTTGCCAAACGACCTCTAAAAAAGCCTTCACAGTTCTGGAACAAGATCCTATGGACAGATGAGACCAAGATCAACTTGTACCAGAGTGATGGGAAGAGAAGAGTATGGAGAAGGAAGGAACTGCTCATGATCCTAAGCATACCACCTCATCAGTGAAGCATGGTGGTGGTAGTGTCATGGTGTGGGCATGTATGGCTGCCAGTGGAACTGGTTCTCTTGTATTTATTGATGATGTGACTGCTGACAAAGCAGCAGGATGAATTCTGAAGTGTTTCGGGAATATTATCTGCTCATATTCAGCCAAATGCTTCACAACTCATTGGACGCTTCACAGTGCAGATGGACAATGACCCAAAGCAGACTGCAAAAGCAACCAAAGAGTTTTTTAAGGGAAAGAAGTGGAATGTTATGCAATGGCCAAGTCAATCACCTGACCTGAATCCGATTGAGCATGCATTTCACTTTCTGAAGACAAAACTGAAGGGAAAATGCCCCAAGAACAGGCAGGAACTGAAGACAGTTGCAGTAGAGGCCTGGCAGAGCATCACCAGGGATGAAACCCAGCGTCTGGTGATGTCTATGCGTTCCACACTTCAGGCTGTAACTGACTGCAAAGGATTTGCAACCAAGTATTAAAAAGTGAAAGTTTGATTTATGATTATTATTCTGTCCCATTACTTTTGGTCCCTTAAAAAGTGGGAGGCACATATGCAAACTGTTGTAATTCCTACACCGTTCACCTGATTTGGATGTAAATACCCTCAAATTAAAGCTGACAGTCTGCAGTTAAAGCACATCTTGTTCATTTCATTTCAAATCCATTGTGGTGGTGTATAGAGCCAAAAATGTTAGAATTGTGTTGATGTCCCAATATTTATGGACCTGACTGTATTTCCACAAAAAACAAAATGGATGCATACCAAAAACCATTGATTTTGTTTAGTGACGTAACGCATGCAGTTCTGCTTTGGGACTCATTCATTAGGTCTACAATGGTTGGTTTAGACGACAACTTTTCCACCCTCAGGTGACAGGCCCTCCATTTTTTGAAGTAAAAGGACTTCTTGCACAGCTCACCCTTTTTTTTTCGAGTGCACCGTTACATAATAAACCTAGAGCTTATGATAAAACAGGCCAAACATACAAAAGTGCCTGAAAAATAAACTGCCTGTGTCGCTCATAGCAACCAATGAGCTTCTTGACTCCAGCGACTCTTAAGGCAAATTTTCTTTGGTTGCTATGGGCAATGCAGTTCCTATTTCAGTTACTATGATACATTCGGCTAAATTGGGGAAATTAACAAACATTGTTCAATCTGTAGACAGGACAACTTCTGTGTATTATTTGGATGACTGCGTGATTTTCATGGTTAGAAATGTCCCCCATTATCCTTTAGCCAATACTACATTATCCGCCGCTGACAGGTCACCAGGCCGTGGCCCAGGAGAAAAGGGCCACCATGCCAGTTGCCCTATTTCTCTTTCTTGTACTCAGCCAATGGTTTCTATAACAAAACTGTAGCCCTTTATTTTACATAAAAAAAAAAATCAGCTATACAAAATAAAGTTTCATTACGAAAAATAAAAACTCAAAAACATCTTTTGAGTGCAAAGTAAGCAGCAATTAATAAACACTGACCAGGGCATGGTGCTTTCCTCCATTTGCCTCTCTTATATCACCCACTGATACTTTCCTTCACCGTGAACCCGCTGGCCTGAGCAGAGTGCTGAGTCTAATCCCTGTGTAAGCTCCATGTCAGAGCTTACACAGGGCTAATGAGTTCCTCCCCCACATAGTGGTGTTTAGGAATGTTGATTGGCCACTCAGGCCTGTGTCTTGCTCCATGGAAGGGGAGAAGGTCACATGCTCCCCCATACCCCGAAGTACCAACATTTTTGAGGACACTAATCAAGCGGCAGGGGAGCACAATGAAGGTACTAAAGAAATGGAAAGAACATGCTACGACCCCAAAAGTATGAACAGCTAGCACTATGCTCCGATACACAGTACTCAAATATATTATGGAAAGTTGCAGCGAAAATACACAAACAAATATTAACAGTGCTTGAGTAAACATACATAGTGCAACAAAAAGGGGAAAGATGTAAGTCCGAATAAACCTCCAAGTCTCCATACAGCAAGACCGCATACCACCTCAAGATGCAACAAGAGGGGGGCTTACCGGAATTATGACCCCCAAGAGTGGTCAAATATATATAGTCTATGGTCTATATAGACTCCAAGGCAATCAGCTTTGCTCCAGCAGCATGAGTGGCATCCACACCGCTATATCCATACACTGTGGTTCAAAGCTCAGCCCCTCAATAGATTCATGCCGAACAGAACCAACGTCATAGGAGAAAAAGAACACTATCCATAGTGAAGATCAGCAAACATTGAGGATTTATTATGGTATATACACTTACAATGAGCAGATGAAAAAAAAAAAAAGTGCTTCCAATTCCATACAATATGCTTATGCCAGGATCAAATAAGGCCAAGCAGTTCACGCATGCGTAGTGGCGTGTGTTCCAGCTCCTTCCTACGCGTTTCGTCACAAGTGATGTCATCAGGGGCACGTGCCTGATGCTTGGAGGTTTATTCAGACTTACATCTTTCCCCTTTTTGTTGCACTCTGAGAAGATCACTAATTTTTCTTGGCTCTTCATTGGGACTTTTTATTTGCATTTTCTTTTTCGTATTTACTTATATTGATGTTTTTTCACATAATTTGAATACTGTTACACAACTAGTGTGTTTACTTATGCACTATTAATATTTCTTTATGTGTATGTTTGCTCTACATTTCTACAATGAAGGTACTAGCGGGAGGGGGGTGGTGTAATAAAATGCTTTGGTAAATGTGATATTATTTTTTGTGACAAAAAAAATAGCACAATAAGTCACTCTGATCTGTCCCAGTCACCGCGGGCCTCTGCCAAGCGCTCTGAAGTCCGCTACAGTGAGAGCGACCATCATGGAAATAATTACATTACTCCCTGTACTATTTATTTTCTGTCCGTAAAGCAGAGAGGCAGATGGAGTAAAACCAAGGAGTATATAGTTAAAAAAATTTGCAGACCTATTCATCCTGTGAAACTGCATGTACATTTATTCTGCGCAAATGGGGCAAAATCTAAAAGTTATCAGACTTTTCCTTTCCACATCAAATGTTATCCTTCATACAAAATAGAGTGGTTCAGGAAAATACCTCATTATAGCCACTAGATGGAGCTGACGATCACAGTACATAAGTATTTATTTTCTATGATCATTACCTCCATCTAGTGGCCCTAATGCAGTATTTTCCTGATTCACTCTGTATGAAGAAGAACATTGGCCCTGGAGAGAAAATAGCTTAATTACATTTGATTTTGCCCATTTTGTACATGCATTTTCAAAGGACGAATAGCTCTATAAATACACCTCGCAGTGCCCCAAGCAATACAATCTGTACAATACATTTGTGGTCTACTGTCCCACCCTGCTCACAATATTATCCAGTGTAAAGATATATTCTGTAAAAATGGAACACCTCAGTGGTCTCAAAAAGCTTCAAAGTCTGGGGGGTGCCAGGGCAGCCAATAAGATGCTTTAAAAACCTAAGATTAAAAAAAAACAAAGAGCTGGAATCTGATTGGCTTTTTGTGTGCTTCAGCTTTTTAAAGCATATCCAAAGCCAAAGCTTTTTTTTTTTTTTCTGATAAAACTTGAAAGGGTGAGAACCCTTGTCGGGTTTTTATTGCTGTCTGGGAACATTTAGCCCCTCCGTTTTTCCTGGAGATCATTGTCTCTTGGATTGAAAATCCAAAATTTTTACTGATGCAGGAAGCGAGGGGGAACCCTTCAATAGGGACACCTGTTCCCCTCTCTCTAAAGGGATTTCCTCTCACTTCCTGGTTGTGTCTCCTGGAGAGGAAGTGAAGGGGAATCTCCCCCAAAGGGACACAGACAGCCAATACAAACTATCAAGGGTTTTTTGTTTTTTTTTTACTAAAGTTACACAGATACTGTACCAATACTTGTGCTCAAGTGCTTGCCGATATCAATTACTGATACCTTTGTGGTGCGATTTGAACCCATACAAAATGAATGGGCTCAAATCGCACTGCAAAATTGCTGCAAAAAGCAGCAGAGCAATTTCTGTCCACATGTGGTTTCCCTGTGGACGCGGTGCCATTTGCAGCACGGTTTGAATCCATAAAAAAATTAATGGCTTAAATCGCACTACACTTGCAAGGAAACCGTATGTGATTCAGACAGAAATCGCACTGCTACTTCAGCTGCTACTTCTATCCGAATCACATGCGGTTTCCCTGTGGACGCGGTGCCATTTGCAGTGCGGTTTGAACCCATACAAAATTAATGGCCGAAATCGTACTGCGCCCGCAAGGAAACCGCGTGTGATTCGGACACAAATCTCACTGCTACTTCAGCTGCCATTTCTTTCCGAATCACATGCGTTTTTTCTGTGGGCACAGTGCCATGAGCAGTGCAGTTTGATCCCATACAAAATGAATGGCTCGAATCGCACTGTGCCCGCAAGGAAACCGCGTGCGATTCGGACAGAAATCGCACTGCTTCTTCAGCTGACGTAGAGTGATTCAGTTCAAATCACATGCAATTCTTTGCAGTGCGATTTGAGCCCATTCATTCCTATGGGCTCAAATCGCACCGCAGAGATATCGCAGAATTTGCACGAGTATTTGTGCAAACGCTTAGTATCGGCGCAACCAGGGGCGGACTGACGACTCATGGGGCCCCCGGATAATAGGGGATCATGGGGCCCTTGTGTCCTCGCCCACTCTCAAACCACTCCCACAAATGCCTATGAAAGGTACCAGGGGCATCTCATGGGGCCCCCTACTGACCCCGGGCCCTAGGGCAGTGCCTGAGTGTCCGAATGGTCAGTCCGCCCCTGGGTGCAACCCTAGTTTTGAGCACTCGTTACTCTATCCCAAACCGAAGCTCACCATTCATGATATAAACCGGACCATACAATCAACTTCAGATTTACTCCAACTATGTCATATGAGGACACAGCCAATCCAACAGACTACATAGCTGTTGGTGGATCTAAAGGGGATTGTACAATCAGATTGTAATGTGTGTGGTGAGCCTTCCAGACTGCTGAGACTTGTAGTTCTATAGAAGCTCCAGTGCTATTCAGCCTCTCAAACTTTGGCGGAACCACAAGTCTCAACGTGGCTTGAAGTCACAGAGATTTTGTATTGATACAGTGTTTCCCCATTGAAATCATGGTGAAGATAAAATGTGAGTCCATGCTGATACTTGTAGTTCTAGGGAAAAAAAAAAAAAAGATTAAAAGGCAACTTCACAAAGCAAAATACCTGCATCTGAAGCTTCTGACGGAAGCTGTGATTCCATGTAATAGTTTCATATTGTCAGTGCCCAAGGACTAGTGAGTCAGGGGAATGCCAGCTTCCATCAGCAGCTTCTCACACAGGCGTTTTGCCTTTCCTTTAAAGGAAAGTCTGCGATTAGTGTTGAGTAAAAATGTAAAAGAATACGGCTTGGGTAATATCAACAGCGTCCACGTAAGCGGTTGCTGCAGGCGCAGTCCAGGCACATGTCCTCTACAAGGGTTCTATTTTGGGATTTGCTTTTTTAAGGCCAGGGGTCTCAGAAAATCGGGCAGGGGCAGCTCCTCCAGGGCCTCGGGGAATCTGTTCGCTGGCAGGGCCCTGAGCAGGCTCTGCATAGATAAAGTGAAGAGGCTGGGAGGCGAAGCACCGGTCAGCCAGGCGTACAGCTCCTGGCCCAGCGCCTCCCGCAGGGTGTCACGGTCCTCCCGCAGTTTGTGGCGGGTGGCAGGGGGTAGCCCCCCAGGCATGTAGAGAAGGAGCGAGTCCAGACACAGCCGCTTGAGGCGCATGTCCTGCGGGCTGCTGCGGATGAGCTGCAACAGGTAGTCCAACGGGGTGTCGCCGCTACAGTCCGTGGCGTAGGGGCAGGCGCCGTGCCCCAACAGCAGGGCAAGGCACTCGGCTCTTTGCAGCTCGCAGGCCAGATGCACGGGGGTCTTCCCCATCTCCACCCGCTGGCACCCGTGCCTGTTGAGGTAGGCAGCCCGGTTGGAGGGGGGAAAGGTCCGCAGGGTGCCCAGGATCTCACGCAGGATCTGCGCCCGGTCGTAGCGTACGGCCATGCTGAGATGGGGAGCCGCAGACTGGCAGCAGCTGAAGCTTTTGCTGGGCACGGCCAGAGCGTCATGGGGGAAGTGACTGAGTAGGTAACGGGCATAGGCCAAGTGGTCGTGGACCAGTGCATAGAGCAGAGCTTCGGAGGGGGTGTAGGAGCTGACCCGGCCACCCTCCTCCCAGTGCAGAGCCTCCATCAGCCGCATGTCCTCCAGCACCCAGACCGGCAGCAGGTCCCGCACTGCCTGGTAGAAGGCGAATGATGTCCTCTTGCATTGTTTCTGCGACTGGTAGTCAGAGGGATCGCTGGAAGGCACCCAGCGCACCCCGCCCGGCATATCCGCGTCTGGGGCTCCGGATGCAAAGGAAACACATCAGTGGACACAGGGGGCGCTCCTCCTAAAACAGCAAGAGACAGTTGGGTGAAAACCCCCCCAAAACATACAGGTGCATTCCATACACATTAACTAGGTGCGACTTGGCATGCGATTTCAATGTCATGCGACTTGCAAATCCCATGCCAAGTCGCACTCTATTGTCTGCAATTTCAGCGGTCATATCGGTGCGGTTCCGACTTGGTCGGAGCTGCACCGGTTTCTAAAGTAGGGCAGGCACTACTTTTGGTGCAATTTGCATAGAAAACGGTCAGATGTCTTGCCTGGATGAAGGTGAAGAGGCTGGGGGGCAAGGCACCTCAAATTGGCATGACACCCGACTTTGAAATCGTGCAACTTCACTGTAAGACGCACGATTTCAAAGTCGGGATCGGTGTGAACGCGCTGTAGTACTGCAAGTGTACAATCCAAACGCACACGTTCCTGCGTTAAAAATGGCTGTGTGTATAAGTGGGTGCTGCAGCGACTGTCGGCTGGAACCGAACAGAATCAGCAAGGGAGAATCTCACATGCCTGATGAAGGGGTCCTGCGAGACGCCGAAACGTTGCCCTGCTGTAACTATGTGATCGTTCATTAAAACTTTTGGACCCAAATTGGTGATCCTCGGGGTGTAATACTGTCACTGGTGGCTGCATACATACACAGCACACTACCACTGCATGCATGGAACACAGCACACTACCACTGCATGCATGGAACACAGCACACTACCACTGCATGCATGGAACACAGCACACTACCACTGCATGCATGGAACACAGCACACTACCACTGCATACATGGAACACAGCACACTACCACTGCATACATGGAACACAGCACACTACCACTGCATACATGGAACACAGCACACTACCACTGCATACATGGAACACAGCACAGTATACACTACATACAAATCATGTTTATACTAATGACCAGAATATATACACGGGTGACCCTAACTGCGGTATATGTACACAAACACAGAAGGTATACACTATATACACATCTGTATACCAAATAATGTGCACAATCCCCTAAAAAAGAGGCAGAATCATCCTATATATAACACATATTTAATGGTTACACGAGCCACTGTACAGCAGACACATACACAAGGGGGTGTATTTACATAAAATTCACATTGTTTTCATCTATTAAAACTGCCTGTACATTCGTTCTGTGCGAATTGTGGAAAAACTGAATGTTCTCAGGCTGTATTCTCTGTAGATCAAAGGTGTGAATGGGGAAAGTATCACCTTGTGGCCCCTAGATGGCTCTGACTACCATAGGAAAGCAGTATGCTCTTCATCGCCATCTAGTGGCCATAATGTGGTATTTTATCTATTCAAACGTTCGATTTATAGTCTGAGAACATTAGTTTACCCTATTCGTATGGAACAAACTTGCATGCGGTTTTATGAAAGAATAGTTGTTTTTTTATAAATACACCCCAAAGTGCGTAACAATGTATACAACACTCACACTGTGCTTACTGATTAAAGTGTATGCAAACTCTAACAATCGACTTCCCTTGTTTGCGCTCTCTTGCTCGGTTAAATATACCATGGGAAGCATTTTGTTATATCTGTTTAATAACCAAAAAATTCAGAGCTCTCCTGTGCACACTTCCTGCATCATCTCAATGAGTCCATTTAGCCCTCCTAGTTCTTATCTTGGACTACAGAATAATAAAGCTTGGTGCCCATTGCAATGTTGCAGGAACACGCATGTTTCCGTGTGTGCGCCTGCAACAACTAACATTGCATGCTACTTGCATTAGTGCCTGTTCACACATAAACATGCATTAAAAGGCATAAAAATGCTAAATAAATTGATGTGCATTGCCTTCCGTTGGTGTGCATTTTTATGCGCATTCATTTGCTATGGGTCCTTGTAAGGGACAAAATAATAATAATATCAAAAGCTATTTTTTTTCTTTTTCTCAATAAATTTGCATTGCAGAAATGTGCATTTACGTTTTGTTACAATGCATACACAAGCATTTTAACTCAACGCACCACACTACACACGACAACAGCATTTTGGCATGAACAGGACACACAGAAAACAGTTGTTTTCTATGTTACATAGTTATGCAGGCCATAGACGGGGAGAAAACCGTCCGTTTTTTTTTTTAGAAAAATGAAAAATCGGTCGTTCAATTGGCCGACGTTACCACCATTAGTAAAAAAAGTCAGCTGATTTTCGTCCCGTCTACGGCCAGCAAATATAATAGCGGTGTCCCTGCAGAGAGCTCCGCTATTATATTTGACACAAGAAATAGAATATGAATAAGAAAAAGAAGAAATAGAATATGAATAATAAGAAGAAACAGAAGAAATAGAATATGAATAAGAAGCAGAAAAGAAGAAATAGAATATGAATAAGAAGAAGAAAAGAAGAAATAGAATATGAATAAGAAGAAGAAACAGAGGAAATAGAATATGAATAAGAAAAAGAAGAAATAGAATATGAATAATAAGAAGAAAAAGAATAGAATATGAAGAAGAAACAGAAAAACAGAAGAAATAGAATATGAAGAAGAAAAGAAGAAATAGAATATGAATAATAAGAAGAAAAAGAATAGAATATGAAGAAGAAACAGAAGAAATAGAATATGAAGAAGAAGAAAAGAAGAAATAGAATATGAATAATAAGAAGAAAAAGAAGAAAAAGAATATGAAGAAGCAGAAACAGAAGAAATAGAATATGAAGAAGAAGAAATAGAATATGAAGAAGAGGAAGAAAAAAAGGAATTCAGTCTGATATTATATTTGACATTTAAAAGTATAGCAACATTGTATCTGTTTGTATCCGAATAGAAACATCTGTATCCAAAATGGATACAAATAGATACAATGTTGCTATACTTTTAAATGTCAAATATAATATCAGACTGAAATTCTTTTTTTTTCTTCTTCTTCTTCATATTCTATTTCTTCTTTTTCCTCTTCTTATTCATATTCTATTTCTTCTTATTCATATTCTATTTCTTCTTATTATTCATATTCTATTTCTTCTTATTCATATTCTATTTCTTCTTTATCTTATTCATATTCTATTTCTTCTTATTCATATTCTATTTCTTCTTTTTCCTCTTCTTAGTCATATTCTATTTCTCTTTTTCTGCTTTTTCTTCTTCTTGCTGGTCACTGCTCAAGCGCATTTTTTAAAATCAATAAAAAGATCGGCTGAGAAAGCAAAAAAACCCCCAATTGATCCAATTTGCTACTACAGGGGAAAAAAATCCTTCCGGATCCCCCAAGAGGCAATTGGGCATTCCCTGGATCAACTTTACCTATGAGCCCGGGTTCACATATGTGTGGTGTGGTATATCCCATGTGATTTGCACAGGAACCGCACTGTATTCCTGTGCAAATCACATGCGATTTGTGTGCAGTGCGATCGGAGCCGTACATTTTGTATGACTTTAATCGCACTGCACCCGCACCAAAAACGTGCAGGACCATTTTTTTTTTGGTCCGCACTAGAATCGGATCGCATGGGTATTCACACCCATGCGATCCGATTCTGCATTTTGTGGACTGCTTTTGGGGTGTTCTTAACTTAACATACACATCCGCATCAGTTCGCACGAACAGGCTGCGATTGTGATGCGGTGTAGAATTCGTACAGAAAACGCTGCGAATTCCGCACCGCATCAGTGTGAACCAGGGCTTCATGTCAGTTACCAGTTATATTCTGTGTCCTAGTGGTGATCTGCATTCCTGCAGTGCAGTAAAACGCAGGTCACTGTGGTATGTGTGACCTGTTCACATCTGAGCGCAGCAGGAACTCGCATCCCTTCACACATTATTTTTTTGGAGCCTTTCTTGGCGTATAGGGCGGCGCATTTACTAGAATGGGCTTCCCTATGTACAACCCATGACCTAAAGTAGCTCCAAAACTTTTTTCGAAGCAAACCATAGCTCATTTGTAGCGTGGAAAAATGCACGATTGCTACCGGCGCTTGTGGTGCCATTAACCATTAACGGGACCGTGAAATGTAGGGACTGAAGCAAACGTGCAATATATATGTAAAGCGCTGCGTAGATTGATGGCGCTCTATAAGTACCTGTAATAAAGAAAGAAAGAAATGTGACATGAGTTTGCAGCGTGTTCCAGAAATGGTGTGAATGTGGCCTTAGCGCGCTGTGGTGCGACTCATTCGTAGTGCCACCTCAATGCCCCTTGCTGATGGAGGTTAGCAGCATACTGGTGGGTTGCGGTGCATTGCACTGCCAGAAAAGACACAGGCCAGTCTTCTGAGGTCAGTTTCCAGTCTATTCATTTTAAACGGACTACCTAACACAGCGCCCGTTAACGTGAGTGCGTTGCCACAACGGATGCCAGCGCTTGGGTGTGTCTATATTGTGGGAAAAAAAAGGATGCGGGAAGGGTTTCTGTTACATAGTTCGTCTGGAAAAAGACAAAAGTCCATCCAGTTCAACCATAAAAACAAGTTACAATCCTACACCCACAACTGATAATTGATTTAACAAAAAAGAAATACTGGGCGGGGCTGACCACAAAAATGCGCGGACTGTCAGCACACAAAAGGGACGGCATTTCTGGGAGATCAGCGGGTGCGTTTCTGTATTTGCTGGGCATTTAGAGCCAGTTCACACCACAAATGCTGCATTCCAGATGCTTTTTAGCATGCATGTTTTTAATGCGCTCCAGTGTGTTTACCCCTCCCCCCCATTTTTTAAAATCTCATTTGAGGACATGTGCGTTTTTGATACGTTTTTGATCCTGTTCCAGATAGGTTTCATGCAGAAAAAAATGCAAAACGTTCTACTTTCATAGACTGCACAGGAACGCACTGCACTTGTGTGACCAAGGGCCATTGGAATCCATGGAGAACACCGTCCATGCGTCTTTGATGCAGATTAAAAACGCACTGGACTGCATCTGGTGTAAATCACAGGAAATATGCATGTACTGCAGTGACATAGTAAGTAGGCTTTTTGTTTTTTTAATGTCGCCCTGACACATTGTTCATGGCTCGTATACACTTTTCCATTCCTTATGTTGTGACAACGCACATTGCAGCACACGTCAATGTGGAGTGCGGTAAGGCAGGGAATATACACGTGCACAAATGCGCTGCACATCATCTCTGATGGCGTGTAACGTATAGCGGGCCATATACACAATGAGACCCCGTTCACACTTGAGCGTTTTTCAGCTCGAAGCGTGATGCTCAAAAACACTCCACAAGTCAAATCCCATTATTTCCAATGGCCCCTGTTCACACTTGAGCGCTCAAAAATGGCTTGCACTACTTTTCAGGCAGATCGGAGTGTTTTGTCCCCATGGACTTGAATGGGAAAACACCTGAACAGTGTTCTGTAGTTCACAGCGAGAACTGGCAACAATGCTAACAGATAAGTCAGAAGAGGCAAAGGTCACAGGAAACTATCAGCTCGCTGAATTTCTGGCAGGATCCACAAACAGATAAAACAATATACTTTTAGTAATCTCTTTTAGATTGTGTGTGGAGTGTGTGTTGATTTTCTAATTGTTTTAAAGGGGGCCAGTAGAACCCCAGCTCAGTAGAACCCCCAATTATCATTTCTCTAGCTCACTAGTACCTCTGCTCAGCAGATCCCCAGCTCATTGGTACCCTCATTCAGCAGATACTCTGCTCAGTAGTATTCACAGCTCTGCTGATCCCACACCCAGTAGTAACCGCCAGATCTGCTTATCCCCTGCTCAATAGTAACCCCCAGCTCTGCTGATCCCACACCCAGTAGTACCCCTCAGATCTGCTTATCCCCTGCTCAATAGTAACCCCCAGCTCTGCAGATCCTCTGCTCGGTAGTACCCATAGCTCTTCTGATGCTCCACCCAGTAGTATCCCCAGCTTTGCTGATCCCCCACTCAACAGGAACCCCCAGCTCTGCTGATCCCGTGCTCAGTAGCAACCCCCATCCCTGCTGATTCCCCCGCTCAGGAGTAACCCCCAGCTCTGCAGATCCTCGGCTCAGTAGTACCCATGGCTCTGCCAATGCTCCACCCAGTAGTATCCCCAGCTTTGCCGATCCCCCACTCAGTAACAACCCCCAGCCCTGGTGATCCGCTTAGTAGTAACCCCCAACTCTAATGTTCCCCCGATTAGTAGTAACCTCGTTCTGCTTATCCACCACTCAGTAATAACCCCCAGCTCTGCTTATCCCCTGCTCCATAGTAACCCCCAGCTCTGCTGATCTCCTGTTCAGTAGTAACCCCCAGCTCTGCTGATCCCCTGCTCCATAGTAACCCCCAGCTCTGCTGATCTCCTGTTCAGTAGTAACCCCCAGCTCTGCTGATCCCCTGCTCCATAGTAACCACCAGCTCTGCTGATCTCCTGTTCAGCAGTAACCCCCAGCTCTGCTGATCCCCTGCTCCATAGTAACCCCCAGCTCTGCTGATCTCCTGTTCAGTAGTAACCCCCAGCTCTGCTTATCCCCTGCTCCATAGTAACCCCCAGCTCTGCTGATCTCCTGTTCAGTAGTAACCCCCAGCTCTGCTGATCCCCTGCTCCATAGTAACCCCCAGCTCTGCTAATCCCCCACTCAGTAGTAACCCCCCAGCTCTGCTGATCCCCCACTCAGTAGTAACCCCCAGCTCTGCTGATCCCCTGCTCCATAGTAACCCCCAGCTCTGCTGATCCCCCACTCAGTAGTAACCCCCAGCTCTGCTGATCCCCCACTCAGTAGTAACCCCCAGCTCTGCTGATCCCCCACTCAGTAGTAACCCCCAGCTCTGCTGATCCCCCACTCAGTAGTAACCCCCAGCTCTGCTGATCCCCTGCTCCAAAGTAACCCCCAGCTCTGCTGATCCCCCACTTAGTAGTAACCCCCAGCTCTGCTGATCCCCCATTCAGTAGTAACCCCCCAGCTCTGCTGATCCCCCGTTCAGTAGTAACCCCCAGCTCTGCTGATCCCCCATTCAGTAGTAACCCCCATCTCTGCTGATCCCCCACTTAGTAGTAACCCCCAGCCAGCTTTGTCATAAATTTCTATGGAGGCTTTGGAGACGCTTTGAAGCACCAAGAAAGCGACATGGAGTATATTTTTTAGAGCAAAGCAAATGCAGTTTAAATAGGATGGTAAGGTAATCATTTTATTTAGGGACATAGGCTTTGATTAGCGCTCAGAGCGCTTTACAAAAAAAGCGTGTCCAAACCCACATTTTAAAGTAAGTGTGAACAAGCCCAAAAATTGCACCAAAAATTAAACACAGGTGCATTTTTGATGCAGTTTTGGTGCATTTTCTATAGCATTCAAAGGGAGATTGGTTTTTAGTGCCAAAGATGCAGCATGCAGGACTTTTACAAACGCACCGCACCCACACGGCACTGGTGTGAAGAGTTCCATAGGGTTTCATGAAACACATTTTCCATGCATTTTTCTTCTGCTTTTTTGTTTTTTTACCCCAGATCAGTGTGAAAGGGCACTTATATTGTAAAGTTCTGTGCAAACTGCTGGCGCTAAATCCGGTGTAATAATACACACAATTTATTTCTCTGGTTCCATTTGTTTGCTTGTTCCTTCTAACAGGGACGGACTGACCATTTGGAAACTCGGGCACTGCCCGAGGGCCCGGGGTCAGTAGGGGGCCCCATGAGATGAGCCTGGTATCTTTTTCATAGGCTTTCTGAGTTTGGGCAAAGACACAGGGGCCCCATGATCCCTTATTGCCCGGGGGCCCCATGAGTTGTCAGTCCGCCAAACGCTTCCCAAACGCCTGTCTGACGCCTGCTGGCAAAGCTAGTGTGAACGTAGCCTTGGAGCGTTTTTTGAGCTAAACAACTACTCTAGAAATCCACTAGTCTTTGGTTTTTTTTCCAGCCAAAAAACTCCCCTGCCAAAAAATGCTGATTACAGCCTATGTGTGCATGAACATATAGAATAACATGCTGGGAAGTTTACTGGCTGTAGAAAAAGAAAATGCCAAATGCCAAAAACAGCCACTGTAAAAGAAGGTCCAGTGTGCATGAGGGTTAAGCAGTACCAGGGCAGGTCCATCCAGCGCCTGGGGCAAGGATGCATTTGTAGAATGGGTGTACCACCCTGCACTCAATATCTGCCCCCTTGCTTTGCTGTGCCAAGGGCAGCTGCCCCTCCTGCCCACCCTTTGTCCCGTCCCTGCATCTAAGAATTGGTAAGCCGTGAAATAATAACGCTTTGCTTTTGGGTTTAATAAAGCTGTAATTTGATAGAAGTGACGGAGGTCCCCCTTTAACAAGTCGCATATTGTTTCTGCTCATACAATGGCTTTATTCGAATTCCTCCCTTGCAATAGAGCCGCCCCCACCCTGCAAGGCTAAGCTCACACTTGCATCAAACCTTGCTGCCCCTGTGAAAAGCGATCTGTGATGGATTGCTTTTCCAAGGCATTTTACAGGCGGCGAGGAAGTGATGTGTATTTTTCTTGCCCACCTGGTTTAACCCAGTAAAGCCCACACCACCGCACATGGTTGCAGCCTGGCCCCCTTCACTTGAATGGAACATTTTCGGCGGTGGTACTGCCCATCCATTGCAACATGGACTATCATTTTTGTTGCCGTGGCATGTGTACAACCCCATTTGGCTGCCTTTGCAGCTTAAGGGGGGTGGTAAATTGCAGCCAAACTGCCTATATTTAATGGCCTCCAGCTGCAAGTGTAATGGGGGGCTGCACCAGACTGTAAAACCGGTCCCTGCAGCCTCTTCCCCCCTGCACTCCAGTAGTCACAGGCTTTCAGACGTCATCAAGACCAATGCAGAGGTCATCGCCCTGGAATGGATGCGAGGACGCCGTGGGACAGTCCACTGTAGGAGTGAAGAGGAGAGCATTGGTTGCTGTGGGGGGGGGGGGGAGCAGAAGGTGGGGTAAGTAAAGCTGCTTTTCCCATCCCCTGGATGTAAATGAGTATTTAACCCTTGCAGTGCAGGTTCCGACCCACTCCATGGGATCGATCTTCCTTTTCCTGCATGGACTTTAATAAAAGTGACAGTTGAGTCCCATGGAATTTTAAAGTGACAGTTACATGGTTACTATAAAGATGCTTCTCCTTGTGTCATAGGACTGTGAATGGAGCCCATTGCCATCCATCAGTTGTCTGTACACTGGGCTGTGCTTCATAGGAGGGCACTGTATCTATAGATCTATAGGTCGCCTGGTTAGGACATTGCATTGGACGGAACGGAGCAATGTCTGCAGATGCATCCTCCATGCAGAAAGGAGCGGCAGCACAGACAGCTTGCAAGCTGAAAATGACACAGCACATACAGGGGTGTCCATACAAAGCACCCAATGAGGATCTATAGGGCCCCCATATAAATACATGGGGGGGGGGTTACTGTCAATGCACCATCAATGATTTCTGCATGCAGATCTATTAATGGAGAGAATTCTCCAATCACCAGCATTGCAGTAGATGGGGCCCCCAGCAGTATAGAGAGGGATGAATCTGTGTCATTGCAGTAGATGGGCCCCCAGCAGTATAGAGAGGGATGAATCTGTGTCATTGCAGTAGATGGGGTCCCCAGCAGTACAGAGGGGGATGAATCTGTGTCATAGCAGTAGATGGGACCCCCAGCAGTACAGAGGGGGGGGGGGTGAATCTCTGTCATTGCAATAGTTTGGGCCCCCAGCAGTACAGAGCAGGGGGGGGAGGAATCTGTCATTGCAGTAGATGAGGCCCCCAGCAGAACAGAGGTGTGTGTGTGTGGGGGGGGGGGCTATCACTCTATCATTGTAGTAGATGGGCCCCCAGCAGTACAGAGGTGTGTGTATGGGGGGGGTGGATCTATCATTGCAGTAGAAGGGCCCCCAGCAGTACAGATGTGGGGGAGGGGATGAATCTGTCATTGCTGTAGATGGGCCCCCAGCAGTACAGAGGTGTGTGTGTGTGTGTGTGTGGGGGGGGGGGGGGCGGTGGATCTATCATTCTATCATTGCAGTAGATGGGCCCCCAGCAGTACAGAGGTGTGTGTGTTTGTGTGTGTATGTGTGTGGGGGGGGGGGGTGTATCTGTCTTTGCAGTAGATGGGCCCCCTGCAGTACAGATGTGGGGGAGGGGATGAATCTGTCATTGCTGTAGATGGACCCCCAGCAGTACAGATGTGGAGGAGGGGATGAATCTGTCATTGCAGTAGATGGGCCCCCAGCAGTACAGATGTGGAGGACGGGATGGATCTGTCATTGCAGTAGATGGGGCCCCCAGCAGTACAGAGGGGAAGAGGATGGATCTGTCATTGCAGTAGTTGGGGCCCCCAGCAGTACAGAGGGAGAGGGAAGTTGATCTATCATTGCAGTAGATGGACCCCCAGCAGTACAGAGGGGGAGGGAATGGATCTATGATTGCAGTAGATGGGGCCCCCAGCAGTACAGAGGGGGAGGGAATGGATATATGATTGCAGTAGATGGGGCCCCCCGCAGTACAGAAGGAGAGGGGAGTTGATCTGTCATTGCCGTAGATGGGGCCCCCCGCAGTAGAGAGGTGGGGGATCTATCATTGCAGTGCAGTCAGGGGCCCTACAGGTGTCCTGATGCCCCATGCCAGGCCCGCACTCACCCCTCCATGTCGCCGCTCTCCCGGCTCCTCTCCAGCAAACCTTCTCCGTCTCTGATCGGCATTTTTATTCCCGGAGTCCTGAAGGTCGTCCGGTCCGCGGAACTGTCATCCCGCCGCTGATTGGCAGCCTCCCGGAACGCCCGGTTTTGATTGGTCCCCGGAGACTGGCGAGCCCCCTCCTTTTTTATTTTTTTCTCTCCGCTGTGGTGACGTCACCGGCTGGCGAAGATCCAGCAGAGTTGAGGCTGGAAAGGAGTGATAGCGGGGTGTCCCCGGAGTGTGTGTGTGTGTGGGGGTCACCTCCTCATCCGGGGCTTCCATCCTATCAGTCCCAGCATGTCCACCATCCTCCTGTTGATTGTAGGACTACAAGTCCCAGCATGACATGTCCCCCATCCTCCTGTTGATTGTAGGACTACAAGTCCCAGCATGACATGTCCTCCATCCTCCTAGTGACTGTAGGACTACAAGTCTCAGCATGGAATGTCCCCATCCTCCTATTGATTGTAGAACTACAAGTCCCAGCATGACATGTCCCCATCCTCCTATTGACTGTAGGACTACAAGTCCCAGAATGACATGTCCCCATCCTCCTATTGACTGTAGGACTACAAGTCCCAGAATGACATGTCCCCATCCTGTTGATTGTAAGACTATAAATACCAGCATGGCATGTCCCCATCCTCCTGTTGATTGTAGGACTACAAGTCCCAGCATAACATATCCTCCATCCTCCTGTTGATTGTAGAACTACATGTCCCAGCATGACATGTCCCCCATCCTCCTGGTTATTGTTGGATTACCAGTCTCAGCATGGCATGTCCCCCATCCTCCTGGTTATTGTAGGACCACAAGTCCCAGCATGACATGTCCCCCATCCTCCAGGTTATTGTAGGACTACAAGTCCCAGCATGACATGTCCCCATCCTCCTGCATGGTTAGTGTAGGGCTCCCAGTCCCAGGATCCCATGTTCCCCATTCTTCTGGCCCCCCATTTATTTTGAATGACACCCCAAGTTCTGAAGGCCTTTCCATAGGACAATGCTGTGATTGGCGGTGGATCAGCACCATGCCGCCCCCTCATCCTATCTGGAGAAGGATTTCACCCTGAGGTCCCTCTTCAACGCCCCCAATCATGTCCATCAGACACAGCTGTGCTGCGGCCCCCTCCACCATATATGGGCACCATTGGCGGTCCATTATGCTCAATCCGCAGATCCGATCCATCCTGCGGGGATCGTCGGCTTGCTTTACAACTTACCTTTTCGTGGAGCGGGTCTGGTGTCACCCCGTATAGGTTGCATGCCGACGATCCCCACAGGATGGATGGGATCTGCAGATTGGGGAGGATAATGGATCAGACTCCGATCCATTATGCTCAATCCGCAGATCCGATCCATTCTGTGGGGATTGTCGGAGGGGGTGTCACCAAGTGTTATCGCACCGGGTGACACCAACCCTAGGGACGCTCCTGCCTACCAGCATGTCTTTGTAGTATGGGAGGAAACCGGAGTGCCCAGAGGAAACCCACGCAGGCACAGGGAGAACATGCAAACATGTATTTGGCAGCTATAGGATAACTAGACTTAGAGAGCGGAGCAGGGAACCCCCAGCAAAGAGAAATTCTGAGTAGACCGACCCTTTAACCCTTCATTACACCCATGGTGATGACCCCAACACTTCCTTCTCTGGAACTCCTGCTCCGGGTACAAGGACTGATCTGGCCGCGTATGGCCCTTCCAGGGGCGGACTGACAACTCATGGGGCCCCCGGGCAATAGGAGATCATGGGGCCCCTGTGTCCTTGCCCAAACTCAAAAAAGCCTATGAAAAAGGTACCAGGGGCATCTCATGGGGCCCCCTACTGACCCCGGGCCCTTGGGCAGTGCCCGAGTTTCCAAATGGTCAGTCCACCCCTGGGCCCTTCCCATTATGGCTCCTCTTTGTCACTGCAGAGGAATGGCCAGCATCTCACCCATCATCTTTGCACAATGAAGGTGTAATAGTTGTTTGTTCCCCTGAGATCTGTCCTCATACACCCCCGGACTGCACTCGTCATCCGTAAACTATTTGTTATTGTCACGCCAGAGGAGCAGCATTTCTGCATTCGCATCGGAGGACTAGAATTGGGAAGCGCTGTGTTCAAGGTACACTCCATCAAACATGAACATTCAGCCCGGGTTCACACACACATGCGGTGCGGCATATCGCATGTGATTCGCAGAGGAACCGCACCACATTCCTGTGCAAATCACATGCGAATTCTGTGCAGTGTATGGCTCCAATCGCACCGCATCCGCACCAAAAAGGTGTAGGATCCTTTTTGGTCCACACTAGAATTGGATCACATGGGTATTCACATCCGTGCGATCTGATTCTGCACATCGCATCAAACCGATTTCGGGGTGTTGTTCACATACACACCAGCAGTGGTTCCCATGAATGGGGTGCGATTGTGATGCGATGTGGAATTCGCACAGAAACCGGTGCAAATCATTGTGAACCTGGGTTCAATGATCAATAGATCAAAAGAAAAAAGTCTGCTGCACTCAGCTGAATATTCCAGTCAGTCCCTGATACTGAAAGGGCTCATTCACACGGTGGTGGTGAAAGCAAGTGGTTTAGCCACAGTTTTACCCTCCCCCCCACCCCCCAATTAAACACAGAAATGCAGCTGCGCAGGGCCGGCTGCAGCAAAAAACGTAAACGGCATGTGGCGATAGAACACGATGGCAGTAAGGAGGCAGCATACCGTCGCTTGTCAAACACCAAAAGGGCTCAATCACACGGGCAGCTAGGAGGTGGTAAAAGCAAGTGGTTTAGCTGAAGGTTTACCCTCCCCCCAATTAAACACAGAAATGCAGCTGCTCAGGGCTGGCTGCAGCCAGGGGCGGACTGACAACTCATGGAGCCCCCGGGCAATAGGGGATCATGGGGCCCCTGTGTCCTTGCCCAAACTCAAAAATGCCTATGGAAAAGGTACCAGGGGCATCTCATGGGGCCCCCTACTGACCCCGGGCCCTCGGGCAGTGCCTGAGTTTCCAAATGGTCAGTCTGCCCCTGGCTGCAGCACAAAAATTAAACGGCGTGTGGAGGTTTCAGTTGAATAGGGTTGCACATGACGGTTCAGCATTTTGAGGGCAGTAAGGAGGCAACGTACCGTTGCTTGTCAAAAACCAAAAGGGCTCATTCACACGGGCAGCTAGGGGGTGGTAAAAGCAAGTGGTTTAGCAAGAGTTTTACCCTCCTCTGACCCCCCCCCCCCATTAAACACAGAAATGCAGCTGCTCAGGGCTGGCTGCAGCACAAAATTAATCGGCGTGTGGCGGTAGAACACGACGCATTCAGATGAATAGGATTGCACGCGATGGCTCAGCATTTTGAGGGCAGCAAGGAGGCAGCATACCATCGCTTGTCAAACACCAAAAGGGCTCAATCACACGGACAGCTAGGAGGTGGTAAAAGCAAGTGGTTTAGCTGAAGGTTTACCCTCCCCCACAATTAAACACAGAAATGCAGCTGCTCAGGGCTGGCTGCAGCAGAAATATTAAACGGCATACGGTGGTTTCAGATGAATAGGGTTGCACGCGATGGTTCAGCATTTTGAGGGCAGTAAAGAGGCAACGTACCGTTGCTTGTCAAAAAATGAAAGGGCTCATTCACATGGGATGCTAGGGGGTGGTAAAAGCAAGTGGTTTAGCCACAGTTTTACCCTCCCCTGACCCCCCAATTAAACACAGAAATGCAGCTACTCAGGGCTGGCTGCAGCAAAAAAATTAAACGGCGTGTGGTGGTAGAACATGACGCATTCAGGTGAATAGGATTGCACGCAATGGTTCAGTATTTTGAGGGCAGCGAGGAGCCAACGAACCGTCGCTTGTCAAACACCGCATATGAATGAGCCCAAGGAGCTTACAATCAAATTTCTTCACTTTTTTTTCTAGAAGCAGTTTGGGAGGAAATCCACACTCAGCGAACGAAGAGTGCTTTGGCAGGGAGCGATCCCAGAACTCCGAGGTGAGTCCTCTGTAATATGGGGCCAGGAGCTGCGCTTGTCTAACAGCCGCGTGCGTCACATTGGTAACAGCTTTGTGACATCCTCATAGATTGTTACCTGCGTCAATCACAATGCTCCCGGGGAGGGGGGGGGGTATTGTTCTGCCGGGACAAATATGCGACTACGGTTGTGTAACCTGAACTGTTGTGAAGCAACACGCTCTGACTATAATGGATGAAACCTTTAACTACATGAAGGGTGTGCATGGGGTTCAGCACATGACGGGAAGATCAGGAACCCGGGGACATGACCTCCAACTAGCGGGAGTGCAGATCTATACCGTACCTCCCATTCCTTTGAGATGGGAATGGGGGACACCTGTCAGCAAATGTGAGAAGAAAAAAAGATTAGTTCAACCTACAAGTGATTTTTTTAACTGCTACTATTCCTTTACCCTCGGTTCACATCTGTGCGGGTGGTGCCGCTGCGGATCCGCATGAAAATCCGTGCAACCGCACCACCTGCACAGAAGAATGCGGACCCGCGGCGGGTGCCATTAGTTCTAATGGCACGCCGCCCGCACCGGAAAACGCAAATGTACTGGGAACTGAGGTTCCTGTGTGGGCTGTGTTTTCATAAGAAGTGCAGGGACTTCTTCCCTGCGTGTCACTGGCACGGGAGTCCATTCAAATGAATGGGCTCTTGTGCCCACGCAAAACATGGCCACATATATGTAAACCAGAGTTTATACTGAGTGAGCCCGGGTTCACACTGATGCAGTGCGTAATTTGCCGAGTTTTCAGTGCGAATCCCGCAACGCATCAGAATCGCACCCCGTTCATGCGAACCACTGCGTGTGTGTATGTTAAGTTAACAACACCCCGAAAGTGGTGGTCTGCATAACGCGGTGCGGGTTGGTGTCATCCGGTACAATAACACTTGGTGACACCTCCTCCGCCGATCCCCGCAGGATGGATCGGATCTGTGGATTGAGCATAATGGATTGAAGTCCAATCCATTATCCTCCCTGCGGGGATCGTCGACTTGCAACCTATACGGGGTCAACTGATCTCTCCACGAGCTCCACAGAAAGGTAAGTTTTAAAGCAAGCCAACGATCCCCGCAAGATGGATCGGATCTCCGGATTGGGGGAGCATAAAGGATCGGACTACAGATATTACACCATTTGTATGGGAACCTCCCCATCGGAGCCCATCAACTGAATGTTCTACAGGATCAAACATAATAAAAGGAGACATTGGTGGGTAGCTGGAATAACTCAACACATTTCTTGGATCAATGCTGCACTTCCTCAGGGTTGAGAGGAAGGCGTCATTCACCAAGGTACCGCAGACGCGAATGCACTTCCTCAGGGTTGAGAGGAAGGCGTCATTCACCAAGGTACCGCAGACGCGAATGCACTGCCTCAGGGTTGAGAGGAAGGCATCATTCACCAAGGTACCGCAGACGCGAATGAACTTCTTCAGGGTTGAGAGGAAGGCGTCATTCACCAAGGTACCGCAGACGCGAATGAACTTCTTCAGGGTTGAGAGGAAGGCGTCATTCACCAAGGTACCGCAGATGCAAATGCACTTCTTCAGGGTTGAGAGGAAGGCGTCATTCACCAAGGTACCGCAGACGCGAATGCACTTCTTCAGGGTTCAGAGGAAGGCGTCATTCACCAAGGTACCACAGACGAGAATGCACTGCCTCAGGGTTGAGAGGAAGGAGTCATTCACCAAGGTACCGCAGACGCCAATGCACTTCCTCAGGGTTGAGAGGAAGGCGTCATTCACCAAGGTACCGCAGACGCCAATGCACTTCCTCAGGGTTGAGAGGAAGGCGTCATTCACCAAGGTACCGCAGACGCGAATGCACTTCCTCAGGGTTGAGAGGAAGGCTTCATTCACCAAGGTACCGCAGACACGAATGCACTTCCTCAGGGTTGAGAGGAAGGCTTCATTCACCAAGGTACCGCAGACGCCAATGCACTTCCTCAGGGTTGAGAGGAAGGCTTCATTCACCAAGGTACCGCAGACGCGAATGCACTTCCTCAGGGTTCAGAGGAAGGCGTCATTCACCAAGGTACCGCAGACGCCAATGCACTTCCGGCACATTTTACCCATTAGATAGAACATGTGACCTTTATTTTTTAACATTTAAACAAATGTCTCTAAAGTATAACTAAGGGCAAACTTTTTGTTTCTTTTTTAGCTTTGCACAGGGTGGAGAGGGAGTAGAACACCTGCCAGGTTTTATTGTCTGCACCCATTAGGGAGATTCACCCTCTCTATTTGTCTTGTGTACCATTATCACAGAAAATGAAAGAAAATCCCAAATTTTGGGTTGTCCCCAGAATAGGAATAGAGGGGAAATCTTCCAATGGGGACACTAGTTCTGATGACAACCAGGGATTCCCTCACTTTGGAGGGGTTTCTTGAAATGAAGAGACAGATGGCAAAGAAAAAAAACATCCCTCACTTTATCTAAAATAGTAAAAAAAGTTTTGCCTTTAGTTTAATATTATGAGTATTATTAATAATAACAATACAAATAATAACAATAAAAATAATACAAATTCATAATAATCTATACATTTACATGATTTTATTATATTATTAAATCTAATAATAACAAATCAAATATAATAATAATAATAACAACAATAACGAGAACAATAAAAACAACAACAATATTAATAATAATAATAATACAAACTCATAATAATCTATATATTAACATTTTTATATTATAATATAATAATATCAATTATTTTCATTATTATTTAGATGATAATGATGATGTTAATTATTATTATTATTATTAATAAATTAATATACATATTTAGATTAAATATTACTAATATTTATATATAAATTATTATTATCTTTCACAATATACTGTAATATAAAATATTCTAATTATTAATACATTTATTTTACATACTGTATATAAATTAAATTATATTTATTATTACCGGTAGTTCTAAAATAATAATAATACAAACTCATAATAATCTATGTATTTACATTATGTACATTTTTATATTATAATATTATGAAATATAATAATATCAATTATTTTCATTATTATTTAGATGATGATAATGATGTTGATTATTATTATTAAATGAAGATACATATTTAAATTAAATATTGCTAGTATTTATATATAAATTATTATTATTATTATTATTATTCATGATATACTATAATATAAAATAAATATATTCTAATTATGTTATGATATGTATTATTATTATTATACAGGATTTATATGGCGCCAACAGTTTGCTTAGCACTTTAGAATATAACGGGAGACAATACAGCAACAATACAGTTCAATACAAGAGGGTTAGGAGGGCCCTGATCCTTGGAGCTTACAATCTAGGAGGGAGGGGCTAGTGGTACAAAAGGTAGTAACTGTGGGGGATGGACTGGTAGGAGGAGTAGAAGATTCCATTATTAGCTGAGGGCAGGATAGGCTTCCCTGAAGAGATAGGTTTTCAGAGATTGCCTAGAAGTGAGCAGAGTAGGCGATAGTCTGATAAATTGGGGTAGAGAGTTCCAGAGGATGGGGGAAGCTCTGGAAAAGTCCTGGAGACGAGCATGGGAGGAGGAGACATATAAGATGCAATAACTAGAACAGGATGACAGTCTTCAGGGCCGGGTAGCCTATAGTATGGGTGACGCTGCGGGAAGGAAGAAAGGAAAGATATTTTTCTGGCAGACAGGGACCTTTGTAACGTCTCGAAACATTTCTGGGACAAAGGGCGTGTGTCTCAGAATTAGTAATAATTACACAGATTATCTGGCACTCAGATAGGTCAGTACAATGTTGCTCAGGAATCCGATAAGCTATGGAGAGAGATAAGAGTCCCTTCACACTGACTGTCCTTTTCCTGACTCCTGACAGTTCAGTGACAGTTGGACAACGACTTTGAAGGTTTTACAAGGACTGGGACGAGGGACATGGATTGGCTACTTAAAGGGGATCTAAACCCAGCTGTTAAAATCTCATTCATACTTCAAAAAGTTGTTGCGATTCAAAATGTTTTTCAAATCTGCAGATTTCACTAAAATAATTCCCGATGATCCTGCCATGAAGGTCATTTTCAGGCACTTCCTGTTATAGGGTGACAGCTCTCTCCCATTTGTGCTTCTGTGTTGTCACTGTCACATGTGCCCCTACTGGAAGCCAGGATCCCCTGTGCTGACACACATTGCACAGGCATGATCCGCCGTGGTCACAGTCAGGAAGGCGGTCTGGGGCAATGATGAATGATGTGCATGTAGACAGGCTGTGGATGAAGGAGGAGGGAGAGGTTCAGCAACACTGAGATGTGAAAAACATTTTATGAAAAAAAACAAAAATGGCGATTGTTAGAGCTTCAGAAAAATAAAAGTGCATATCAGCTTGGCCTGTGAGACTGCATGCACATTCATTCTGTGGGAATGGGTACAAAAAAAGGAATGTTATTCACTCCAAGTGGAAAAGGGTGAATCAAGAAAATGCAGCATTGTGGCCACTAGATGGAACTGATGATCATAGGATATAAATACTTATTTCCTATGATTGTCTGCTCCACCTAGTGGCCATAATGAAGTATTCTCCTGATTTGCACTATGGTTTATGAATGAATAACATTCAACCTGGAGAGAAAATAACCATGACTAATGCAGGCCATAGACGGGTCGAACATCGGCCAATTTTTCGAACGATAAACGAAAAATCGGTTGTTCATTCGGCCGATGTTACCACCAACAACTTAAAATAATCAGCCGACTAAATCATAAAGTTCACCCCATAACTTCTGTCCCTTGCAGGTTACTGCTCATGCGGCGATTTTTTATCGCTAAAACGATCAGCCGATTTGGCCATCATTGCCGGGAAAATCGGCCGATCGTCCAAATCGGCCGCAATATTTCCAACATGACCGAAAATCTCAAAGAGCCCAAAACCCGAAAAACGGCCGACCAATTAACCCACTAACAGTGCGAAAATCGGGCAATTTTTTTTTTCAGCTGAAAAATCGGCTGATTTTCAAGCCATCTATGGCCGGCATAAGCCCCGTGGGCAGGGCGAAATGCGTCGGAGGAGGCGTGGCCTGGACAGAGCTGGGCTGTGGCTGCTTTCACTCTGATGATTGTCAGCTTATGCCGGTGTGTGGAGTTTGGGATATTCTTTTCTTTTGCTAAGGACCTTAGAGTTGAATGACATCTACAATACAACCATTCAGGACTGTCCACCAATGAGGACAGAAGGAAATGAGATGCAGCAATGAGGTTTTTATTTGGGGTGCGGGTGGGGGGAATCCCGGGGGTGTAATTATAATATATATATATATATACAGTGTATATAAAAGTTGCCCAATGTGGCCATAATGTAGTACATCGTATTTTCCCCATTTACACATTCGTTTTCTAAATGCATCGTAGTGCCTGCTTTGTGATTATGTTGCAGCATTTCAGAGTGCGCTGTGCTGCAGCAAAATGCGATGCCCTGCTATACACCACCTGAAGCCATGGGACATAAGGCCAAATCTCTCATTCTTGCCCTGGGACTTTGTTGGCCAAAGCTGCCGGTGTGAACAAGTCCTAAGGGCCTATAAGGCAAAAGCAATCCAAACCGCCGCACTCCAAGAAAGCCCAGGTGTAAAACAAATGAACGGAAAGCAGCTTCAGCTTGGCTCCATTCAGACCATGCCTCCATGCATTTTGCCCCACCCTCATAGCTCCTGCCCACTGCTCTGTGGGTTTGACAAAACGTGTTGGACAGTGTGGCCTGGATGGAGCTGGGCCGAAGTGGCTTTTCCTCCATGACTAAGCCTTGTCAGTGAGGTGAAAGGCATTGGAGGAAATTACCTGGATGGACCTGGGCTGAAGCTGCTTTTCCATGACTAAGCCTTGTCAGTGAGGCAAAATGCGTTGGAGGAAATGACCTGGATGGAGCTGGGTTGAAGCTGCTTTTCCATGACTAAGCCATGTCAGTGAGGCAAAACGCATTGGAGGAAATGACCTGGATGCTGCTTTTCCTCCATGACTAAGCCTTGTTAGTGAGGTGAAACGCATTGGAGGGAATTTAACTGGATGGACCTGGGCTGAAGCTGCTTTTCCACCACGACTAAGCCTTGTCAGTGAGGCGAAATGCGTTGAAGGAAATGACCTGGATGGAGCTGGGCTGAAGCTACTTTTCCTCCATGACAGCCTTGTCAGTGAGGCGAAACGTGTTGATGGAAATGAACTGGATGGAGCTGGGCTGAAGTTGCTTTTCCTCCATGACTAAGCATTGTCAGTGAGGCGGAACGCATTGGTGAGAAATTAATTGGATGGAGCTGGGCTGAAGCTGCTTTTCCTCCATGACTAAGCCTTGTTAGTGAGGTGAAACGCGTTGGAAACTTGGAGTGGCACCCAGAGTTTTCATGGTTTGAAGTCCTGAGGGCCCATTCACATTAAACTGGAGCTGTCTGTTTCTTCTGCAGTGAACCAATAGTAGGGGTCTATGTGATGTGCGTTTTGCCGCATCACGCAGTTCACTTTTTTTGGCCAAATGTATTTGAAAGGCACAAAGTGACAGTTCAGTCGTGTCATGTGCTGCCATCCAGTGAGGTGCAACGTGTCTGCAATTTATCACACAGGTTGTGTTGTAGTGAAAACGGGGCACATGGTAAACAATGGTTCTCTATGTTCCCTAGTGGTGACTGCTGTTCTTCTTCTAGTGTGAAAACAAACGCCAGTCGCAGCACTAGTGTGAATGAGCCCTAAAACGTGTTTATCTATCGTTGTGCGCGGCGAATCTGTCATCACCTGAGAATCTGTTCAGAACCACCTCTATTGCTCAATCGTTTGTTTTTCTTCTGTGTTCTGATCTCTTTGTGAATCCTCTGTGAATCTGAGTCATACGTGTTTATTCCACTTTAACATCCCGGAATCCAAAGTATGTCTGTCTTGTCTAGCCATGTATGATCAGTGCGTTCACCTCAGTGGCATATACATCATGACTGGGACATCTGTATGAATGTCACCCTGACACATGCTTAGCCCCTCTTCACATCTATGCACTGCAGCAACGCACGTAAACTGATGCACATTTTTCCACCTGTCAATGTGCGTTGGGTTAGGGCAGTCAAATCATTTCAATGGGCTGCCTACCACAGCAAAATGGCACTACAGACGTGTATGACCCATGGCACCAAAATGCATTATAATACGTTACCATACGCTCTGGTATTCATGAAGTGTTACTAAACCCAGGACCCTGCATTCACTATATCTGGTCTGCCTGGACCCTGCCTTCACTATACCTGGTCTCCCAGGACCCTGCATTCACTATATCCGGTCTGCCCGGACCCTGCATTCACTGTATCCGGTCTCCCTGGACCCTGCATTCACTGTATCCGGTCTCCCAGGACTCTGCATTCACTATATCTGGTCTCCCAGGACTCTGCATTCAGTATATCCGGTCTCCCCGGACCCTGCATTCACTATATCCGGTCTCCCCGGACCCTGCATTCACTATATCTGGTCTCCCCAGACCCCACATTCACTATATCTGGTCTCTCCGGGCCCTGCATTCACTATATCTGGTCTCCCTGGACCCTGCATTCACTATATCTGGTCTCTCTGGGTCCCGCATTCACTATATCTGGTCTCCCCGGACCCTGCATTCACTATATCTGGTCTCCCCGGACCCTGCATTCACTATATCTGGTCTCTCTGGGTCCCACATTCACTATATCTGGTCTCCCTGGACCCTGCATTCACTATATCTGGTCTCTCCGGACCCTGCATTCACTATATCCGGTCTCCCCGGACCCTGCATTCACTATATCCGGTCTCCCCGGACCCTGCATTCACTATATCCGGTCTCCCCGGACCCTGCAGTCACTATATCCGCTCTCCCCGGACCCTGCATTCACTATATCTGCTCTCCCAGGACCCTGCATTCACTATATCCGGTCTCCCCGGACCCTGCATTCACTATGTCTGGTCTCCCCGGACCCTGCATTCACTATATCTGGTCTCCCAGGACCCTGCGTTCACTATATCTGGTCTCCCCGGACCCTGCATTCACTATATCCGGTCTCCCAGGACCCTGCATTCACTATATCCGGTCTCCCAGGACCCTGCATTCACTATATCCGGTCTCCCCGGACCCTGCATTCACTATATCTGGTCTCCCAGGACCCTGCATTCACTATATCTGGTCTCCCCTGGCTCTGCATTCACTATATCTGGTCTCTCCAGGCCCTGCATTCACTATATCCGGTCTCCCAGGACCCTGCATTCACTATATCCGGTCTCCCAGGACCCTGCATTCACTATATCCGGTCTCCCCGGACCCTGCAGTCACTATATCCGCTCTCCCCGGACCTTGCATTCACTATATCTGGTCTCCCAGGACCCTGCATTCACTATGTCTGGTCCCCCCGGACCCTGCATTCACTATGTCCGGTCTCCCCGGACCATGCATTCACTATATCCGGTCTCCCAGGACCCTGCATTCACTATATCTGGTCTCCCCGGACCCTGCATTCACTATATCCGGTCTCCCCAGACCCTGCATTCACTATATCCGGTCTCCCCGGACCCTGCAGTCACTATATCCGCTCTCCCCGGACCCTGCATTCACTATGTCTGGTCTCCCCGGACCCTGCATTCACTATATCTGGTCTCCCAGGACCCTGCATTCACTATATCTGGTCTCCCCGGACCCTGCATTCACTATATCCGGTCTCCCAGGACCCTGCATTCACTATATCTTGTCTCCCCTGGCCCTGCATTCACTATATCTGGTCTCTCCAGGCCCTGCATTCACTATATCCGGTCTCCCAGGACCCTGCATTCACTATATCCGGTCTCCCTGGACCCTGCATTCACTATATCCGGTCTCCCCGGACCCTGCAGTCACTATATCCGCTCTCCCCGGACCCTGCATTCACTATATCTGGTCTCCCAGGACCCTGCATTCACTATGTCTGGTCTCCCCGGACCCTGCATTCACTATGTCTGGTCTCCCCGGACCCCGCATTCACTATGTCTGGTCTCCCCGGACCCTGCATTCACTATATCCGGTCTCCCAGGACCCTGCATTCACTATATCTGGTCTCCCCGGACCCTGCATTCACTATATCTGGTCTCCCCGGACCCTGCATTCACTATATCTGGTCTCCTCGGACCCTGCATTCACTATTTCTGACTTCCCCGGACCCTGCATTCACTATATCCGGTCTCCCCGGACCCTGCATTCACTATATCCGCTCTCCCCGGACCCTGCATTCACTATATCGCCTTAAGAGTTCCCTTCACTGGAACTAAGGGTCCAAGCCCAACCCCTGAAAAACAACCCCACACCATAATCCCCCCTCCACCAAACCTTACACTTGGCACAATGTAGTCAGGCAAGTACTGTTCTCCTGGCAACCACCAAACCCAGACATGTCCATCGGATTGCCAGACAGAGGAGCGTGATTGGTCACTCCAGAGAACATGTCTCCATGCTCTAGAGTCCAGTGTGCTTTACACCACTGCATCCGACGCTTTGCATTGCACTTGGTGATGTAAGACTTGGATGCAGCTGCTCGGCCATGGAAACCCATTCCATGAAGCTCTCTACACACTGTTGTTGTGCTAATCTGAAGGCCACACCAAGTTTGGAGGTCTTTAGCTATTGACTCTGCAGACAGTTGGCGACTTCTGCGCACTGTGCACTTCATCATGCGCTGACCCCGCTCTGTCATGTGACGTGGCCTACCACTTGGTGGCTGAGTTGCTGTTGTTCCCAGTTGCTTTCACTTTGTTATAATCCCACTAACAGTTGAGCGTGGAATATTTAGTAGCCAGGAAATGTCACGGATGGACTTATTGCACGGATGGCAACCTATCACGGGACCACGCTTGGAGTCACTGAGCTCCTGAGAGCGACCCATTCTTTCACAAATGTTTGTAGAAGCAGTCTGCATGCCTAGGGGCTTGATTGTATACACCTGTGGCTAGGGCTGGTGGTAGACTATTTTGTGCCCTAGACAAGACCAGCTACTAGAAAATATGAAATCCACAAAACATGAAACTGCTACATTTCTTTTAATTTGCAAAAATAAGTGCCATAAGATGCCACCAGCACCAATATTAAAGACAAAATCAGTGTCCCGGACGGACTGTACTTGTGGCTGGCAGTGGCAGGGTGACAGTCGCAGTGAGTGGAGGATGATGGATCCACACTCTGACAGATCCCAGGTCAGATAAAACGCCGTGACAGCAGGCAGCCCGGTCCACACACACTCACAGAGAACACCTGAACCGAGCGATCCCACACAGTGACAGATCTGACACAACCCACCACCAACACTGACACAGATCAGCAGACACTAGAAGAGCAGGCTGTGGGATGTCATCACTCACTGACACATTGCACATGTGATGGATGGCCGGCTGGCCTGGTCACTTTCACACAGACACAAGACATCAGAGGCAGACATTACCTTCCTCCACAGGCGCTGCTCCGCCTCCACTGATGAATGGGAACAGAAGGGCTGGAACTCCACAGTGATCAGCAGCTGCCAGCCAGCTTGTAGTAAGGGACTGAGTCTGAGAGGAACACTGGAAGCAACGGCAGCTCAGATGCTACACTGGCACCCAACACACACATCTTCCTCTGTCCTTTCTTTCTCCCCTCTGCCACCCCTCCTCTCAGATGGAGGATCATTCATGATGTGGTGGCATTCCACGCAGAGAGAGTGCGGGCCTGTGCTGCACCCAGGCGCCCCTAGGTTATAGTGTGCCCTACGCAGCTGACTAGTCTGCCTAGTTCAGGGGCGGACTGACAACTCATGGGGCCCCCAGGCAATAGGGGATCATGGGGCCCCTGTGTCCTTGCCCAAACTCGAAAAAGCCTATGAAAAAGGTACCAGGGGCATCTCATGGGGCCCCCTACTGACTCCGGGCCCTCAGGCAATGCTTGAGTTTCCAAATGGTCAGTCCACCCCTGGCCTAATGGAAGCATTAGCCCTGCCTGTGGCCATGGAGGTGATTGGAACACCTGAATCTAATGATTTTGAGGGGTGTTCCAATACTTTGACTATATGTATATATATATATTTTTTTTTCCTTATTGTGAAGTATTGAAGTTTGTGGTGTAAAAAAAATAACAATAAAATATTTCTCTCTATTTGCTGATCAAGTCTTGCATGAAATTACATGGTTCACTTACGAAGAAAGGCTGATAAAATCCGCACACTTCCAGCAGACGTTGGCGACATCACTGGGCCACACTACAGGATCCTGGGAAAGCCACTGAGCTGATCTGGCCGTCATGCTGATCCCATGTATGTATTACATTACTGGTACAAATCAGTTGTGGCTTCCCTTGCTGCATACTTATACCAGGTCAGTGACTCTGGAAAAAAAAAAGCCAGGGACAGCCAGGCAGCCAACATTTCCAAATAGTAGCCGGAGGTGAGTTTCTGGTTGTCCTGAATTCCAATAACCCCCTTGTATGGCTGTATATACTGCTGCACTACATTGTACCACACTGCCACCTTCTGGACAATATGGAGATTGCTTAGTGCAACCAAAATTGATACTCTCATCAAGATTTTTCTCCTTTTTGTAAAAAAAATAAAAATAAATAATTTTTCTACTGTGTATTCATCATTCACTGCAGCCGGAACAATGGAACAGGATGTACGGTACAATGTAAAATTGTTCATTTGCAGCACAGAGCCCAGAGATATAAAATTAGAACACACTATTCCTATCTGTGCGCTCTCTGCAGTGAAGAGGGACAGCAGATAATGGAGCCATACAAACTACTTTCCTCTAACAATTTACCAGGTAAGAGCTCTTTTTCAATGCCGGGATGAGAGAATCCATGAATTCATGTCTGAATATGTGGCATAATGGAGGTACTGTAGATTCTGTTCACACTGACCCTGGAAATTTTATCACCCAATCAAAAATAAATCCTGCCAACAGCGCCATTTTTAATCCTCCCAATTACATACAACATCTGAGCCCTGATGGAGGGGCTTTTGAGACCCTAAAACATGTTGGTTTACTTTATGTTATGAACAAACACTAAATTTAAAAGATTATTTCAGACTATATCTTTGGTCTCTGGGACTTGTTTTTAAATATGGATCTTAAAAGAGAGGAATGGAAAAAGCAATTATGGCCATACTTCTCTTTTGGGTCACAGAAGTGCCCTTATATCTTATATCCTGTGACCCAGATGCAGTTGACAGTGGATTAAAGCCTGCTGTTGGCTGACATTCAGGCTCTGTAGGGATCCCACCAATAATGTCAGGATCCACCCAGATGCCTGAGCTGCAGCTGGCTCAGCTTCCTAGCACATTGCTGAAAGCCTGAGCCAGTCACTCCCACTCAGGAACGGACTGACCATTTGGAAACTCGGGCACTGCCCGAGGGCCCGGGGTCAGTAGGGGGCCCCATGAGATGCCCCTGGTACCTTTTTCATAGGCTTTTTTGAGTTTGGGCAAGGACATGATCCCCTATTGCCTGGGGGCCCATGAGCTGTCAGTCCACCCCTGCTCCCACTCCCTCCACAGCCCAATGGTCCAGTGAGTGCTGGAGGGGCAAAACAAACAGCTGGTGAGTGGCAATCACCGCTCTTTGCTCACTGAAGACTGGCAACTGAGCGATCAGCAGTCATGTGATCACTCATTTCTCAGTCTTTGGCTACATTCACACCAGTGATTAGGGCTGTTACGATCGGTGGCGGCAGGAATCAGAGGTTCCACAAAAACATATACATTTAATCAAATATTATTAAAACTGAATATACATAAATATTAAATCTTGTTACCCCTATTCACTTTATTATACCACTACAAATTAATATTCTAAAAATTAAAGATTAAATGAAATAAAATAAAAGTAAACATTAAAAATTTTTTTATAAAGAAATTATTTTAAAATTAAATATGAATGATGAATAATATATAATTAAAAATTGTTATGATTTCATATATATCTAAATTTAATGAATGAATACATTATGAAAAAAAACCTATTCCCCTGAGTCAGTAAATAGTTATTATATACCTATAGGATAGAAAAAACAACAACGCTTAGTGGGAACTATTCCCCTCATGACGTGTTTATTAAAAATCACCCAAAAAACATTTTGGGTATTATAGTATTATATGATTCATTAGTTTTATATATATAAATATATTTTTATATTTGCCGATGGTCTACATTAGGGGCCTCCAAACTTTCTAAACATAGGGCCAGTTTACTGTCCATCAGACTTTCGGGGGGGCCGGACTGTGGACATTGGGAGTAGACATTGCCCTTGCAGCAGTGGGAGTCAACAATGCATCTTTGGTATTAGGGGGAGCAAATAGTGCCCCTTCATTGGTGTAAGTGGGAGGAATAGCGCCTCATCATTGGTGTCAGTGGGAGGAATAGTGCCTCATCATTGGTGTCAGTGGGAGGAATAGTGCCCCATCATTGGTGTCAGTGGGAGGAATAGTGTCCCATCATTGGTATCAGTGGGAGGAATAGTGCCCCATCATTGGTATCAGTGGGAGGAACAGTGCCCCATCATTGGTATCAGTGGGAGGAATAGTGCCCCATCATTGGTGTCAATGGGAGGAGCCACTGTGGCAGTGTCCCTCATAGATTGAAGTATAGAGGGCACTACTACCTGACAGCGCTGGTTTTGGTTTATTTCTTTCAAATGCTCTCTTTTTTGTGCTGTTCAGCCCTCTTGTTTTTGTTTTTTTCTGACCATATTCCATGTTAAGTCTTCAATCTCTGACCATCTCCTGTAGTATGTCTGCAGTCCCTGATCATCTCCTGTAGTATGTCTGCAGTCTCTGACCATCTCCTGCAGTATGTCTGCAGTCCCTGACCAACTCCTGTAGTATGTCTGCAGTCTCTGACCATCTCCTGTAGTATGTCTGCAGTCACTGACCATCTCCAGTAGTATGGCTTCAGTCTCTGACTATCTTTTCTAGTATATTTGCAGTCTCTGACCGTCTCCTGTTGTATATTTGCAGTCTCTGACTATTTCCTGTAATTTGTCTGTACTCTCTGACCATCTCCTGTAGTATGTCTGTAGTCTCTGACTACCTCTTGTATCATATCTGCAGTCTCTAACCATTTCATGTAGCTTGTCTGCAGTCTCTGACCATCTCTTGTACTATGTCTGCAATCTCTGACCATCTCTTGTACTATGACTGCAGTCTCTGACCAACTTCTGTAGTATGTCTGCAGTCTCTGACCATCTCCTGTAGTATGTCTGCAGTCTCTGACCATCTCCTGTAGTATGTCTGCAGTCTCTGACCATCTCCTGTAGTATGTCTGCAGTCTCTGACCATCTCTTGTACTATGTCTGCAGTCTCTGACCATCTCTTGTACTATGACTGCAGTCTCTGACCAACTTCTGTAGTATGTCTGCAGTCTCTGACCATCTCCTGTAGTATGTCTGCAGTCTCTGACCATCTCCTGTAGTATGTCTGCAGTCTCTGACCATCTCCTGTAGTATGTCTGCAGTCTCTGACCATCTCCTGTAGTATGTCTGCAGTCTCTGACCATCTCTTGTACTATGTCTGCAGTCTCTGACCATCTCTTGTACTATGACTGCAGTCTCTGACCAACTTCTGTAGTATGTCTGCAGTCTCTGACCATCTCCTGTAGTATGTCTGCAGTCTCTGACCATCTCCTGTAGTATGTCTGCAGTCTCTGACCATCTCCTGTAGTATGTCTGCAGTCTCTGACCATCTCTTGTACTATGGCTGCAGTCTCTGATCATCTCTTGTACTATGACTGCAGTCTCTGACCATCTCGTGTACTATGACTGCAGTCTCTGACCATCTCCTGTAGTAAGGCTGCATTTGTGGCCTCCTATTTTAGGTGAGTTGACCATCTGACTAAGGGATAGGCACGTGCTCTCAGAAATCTTCAGGAAAGCTGTTACATCTATGCCATCAAATGAAGACCATTACCACCTCCTTCAGAGAAAAAGATTTGGATCCATTCACTGTGCACATGCTGAAGTTCTACAAATCACATCAGAACACAAAAACTGGGAGAGGGTGGTCTACCATGAACTGAAAATAGAGGCTGGGAAAATCTCATCTGTGGCTGCAGCAGATGACAGATCTTCCAGTCTATGGCTGATGTTACAGAGATCTGTAGAGGAGCCCTGGCCTTGTATAATGGATCCTTTGTCACCAAATGTTCTAGTCTTTACTCCTCTAGCAGAGCCCTGGAATGGGTAGTAATGAGGCCTCGATGACTATGTGCAGAAGCTCTGCCACATCTTACAGGGAAGACATGAATTAATTGGATTTGTCACCCCAGATCTTCAGTCACCGCACAGCCGGGGGAATCTTTATCACATCTGGCAGTTGTGCCTTAGGGGACGTCCTCGTGTCCTACATCGTGTGCAGACAAAACGCAGCAAGAGGGACAGACATGGTTGTGTCAACTTGCAGTCTCCCTTATTTATTCTCACCAATACGTGTATATCACCGACATAGAGGGAGGCCATGTCTGAGCTATGGAAATACGAGGCATGGAGGAGATCCGCTATGAGGAAAGATTACAGGAACTGAATTTATTCTCTCTTGAGAAGAGGACATTAAAGGGGGATATGATCTCCATGTATAATACATAAGGGGGGGGGGGATATGATTACCATGTATAATACATAAGGGGGGACATGATCTCCATGTATAATACATAAGGGGGGATATGATCTCCATGTATAATACATAAGGGGGGATATGATCTCCATGTATAATACATAAGGGGGGATATGATCTCCATGTATAATACATAAGGGGGGATATGATCTCCATGTATAATACATAAGGGGGATATGATCTCCATGTATAATACATAAGGGGGGATATGATCACCATGTATAATACATAAGGGGGATATGATCTCCATGTATAATACATAAGGGGGATATGATCTCCATGTAATATACATAAGGGGGGATATGATCTCCATGTATAATACATAAGGGGGGATATGATCACCATGTATAATACATAAGGGGGATATGATCTCCATGTATAATACATAAGGGGGATATGATCTCCATGTATAATACATAAGGGGGATATGATCTCCATGTATAATACATAAGGGGGGGATATGATCTCCATGTATAATACATAAGGGGGATATGATCTCCATGTATAATACATAAGGGGGGGATATGATCTCCATGTATAATACATAAGGGGGGGATATGATCTCCATGTATAATACATAAGGGGGGATATGATCTTCATGTATAATACATAAGGGGGGATATGATTTCCATGTATAATACATAAGGGGGGATATGATCTCCATGTATAATACATAAGGGGGGATATGATCTCCATGTATAATACATAAGGGGGGATATGATCTCCATGTATAATACATAAGGGGGGGTATGATCTCCATGTATAATACAAAAGGGGGGGATATGATCTCCATGTATAATACATAAGGGGGGGTATGATCTCCATGTATAATACATAAGGGGGGGATATGATCACCATGTATAATACATAAGGGGGGGATATGATCTCCATGTATAATACATAAGGGGGGATATGATCTCCATGTATAATACATAATGGGGGATATGATCTCCATGTATAATACATAAGGGGGGCTATGATCACCATGTATAACACATAAGGGGGATATGATCTCCATGTATAATACATAGGGGGGGATATGATCACCATGTATAATACATAAGGGGGATATGATCTCCATGTATAATACATAAGGGGGGATATGATCTCCATGTATAATACATAAGGGGGGATATGATCACCATGTATAATACATAAGGGGGGATATGATCTCCATGTATAATACATAATGGGGGATATGATCTCCATGTATAATACATAAGGGGGGGTATGATCTCCATGTATAATACAAAAGGGGGGATATGATCTCCATGTATAATACATAAGGGGGGGTATGATCTCCATGTATAATACATAAGGGGGGGATATGATCACCATGTATAATACATAAGGGGGGGATATGATCTCCATGTATAATACATAAGGGGGGATATGATCTCCATGTATAATACATAATGGGGGATATGATCTCCATGTATAATACATAAGGGGGGCTATGATCACCATGTATAACACATAAGGGGGATATGATCACCATGTATAATACATAAGGGGGGATATGATCTCCATGTATAATACATAAGGGGGGATATGATCTCCATGTATAATACATAAGGGGGTATATGATCTCCATGTATAATACATAAGGGGGGATATGATCTTCATGTATAATACATAATGGGGGATATGATCTCCATGTATAATACATAAGGAGGGATATGATCTCCATGTATAATACATAAGGGGGATATGATCTCCATGTATAATACATAAGGGGGATATGATCTCCATGTATAATACATAAGGGGGGATATGATCTCCATGTATAATTCTTAAGGGGGGATATGATCTCCATGTATAAATACATAAGGGGGATATGATCACCATGTATAATACATAAGGGGGGATATGATTTCCATGTATAATACCTAAGGGGGGAGATGATCTCCATGTATAATACATAGGGGGGGATATGATCTCCATGTATAATACAAAAGGGGGGTATGATCTCCATATATAATACATAAGGGGGGATATGATCTCCATGTATAATACATAAGGGGGGGTATAATCTCCATGTGCAATACCTAAGGGGGGATATGATCTATCTATCTACCTACAGTGAGGAAAATAATTATTTGATCCCCTGCAGACTGTGTTTGTTTGCCCACTTACAAAGAAATGAAATGTCTACAATGTTTATCATAGGTGTATTTTAAATGATAGAAACAGAATGTCAACCAAAAATCCAGAAAAAAACACGATACAAATGTTATAAATGGAGTTGCAGTTCAGTGAGTAAAATAAGTATTTGTTCCCCAAACAAAACATGAGTTAGCACTTGGTGGAGGAACCCTTGTTGGCAATCACAGAGGTCAGACGTTTCTTGTTGATGGTTCCCAGGTTGGTTCTCAGGAGGGATTTTGGTCCGCTCTTCTTTATAGAGCTTCTCTAAATCCTGAACGTTTCTTGGCTGTTGCTTGGCAAGTTTCAGCTCCTCCATACATTTTCTATAGGATTAAGGTCCTGAGACTGGCTAGGCCACTCCATGACCTTAATGTGCTTCTTCTTGATCCACTCCTTTGTTGCCTTGGCGGTATGTTTTGGGTCATTGTCAAGCTGGAAGACCCATCCACGACCCATCTTCAGTGTTCTGGCTGAGGGAAGAAGGTTCTCATCCAAGATCTTACAATACATGGCCCTGTCCATTGGCCCCTCAGTGCGGCAAAGTCTGTCTGTACCTTTAGCAGAGAAACAGCCACAAAGCATAATGTTTCCACCTCCATGCCTAACTATAGGGATCGTGATCTTAGGGTCATAGTCAGCATTTTTCTTCCTCCAAACACAGCAAGTCAAGGAGCCAATTCAAATTCTGACACTGGGGGGAACTGACTTGGTGTCACTGACATCCCCAGTGACACCAATACAGTCATCAGTGCTAATAAAAAGCACTGACACTGTACTAATGGCACTGGGCAGACAGGGGTTAACATCTGGGGTGATCAAAGGGTTTACTGTGTGCTGTTTTACTGTGTTTGTGCTTTAGGGAGGGAGGTGAACTGTTTTGTTTACTATCGGCAATCACTGGGCGCCAGAGAGTAATCACCAGCCAGGACCCTATGATTGACAAATGGTAGCGCGGGTAGGGAACCCGGAAGCAGCAAAACCCACAAGAGTAAAATCAGTCTGTATATGCAGTAAAGCATGCTTGTTATACTCACTGTGGAACCTAAGGGGTTAATCCTCTGTTTGATCCTGTCTTCTCTGATCCTCCTCTTCTTCTACTGTCCCTAAGCCATCTGCTGTGTATTGCTAGAGAGGTTTTTGTTTTTCTTTTGGAGAGTGCATGTAATCAGCACATGCCAAATCAGCAATGTCCAGACAGAGGTTCAGGGGTTAATGCAGCCTCATAGGACAGTCAGAGGAGAATGAAAACTTCCCCTACAAGCTTTAACCAATGCTCTGCTGGACACTGATAGAAGTCACAAGACTGCTATATACTGCTAACGAGAAAGGGCATTTAGCAGTTTATATTTACTAAAATTATTGCATTTCCATGTTGTGTGTACTGTGGAAGACCAGATATAGTGAATGCAGGGTCCAGGGAGACCGGATATAGTGAATTCAGGGTCCGGGGATACCAGATATAGTGAATGCAGGGTCCGGGGAGACCGGATATAGTGAATTCAGGGTCCGGGGAGAATAGATATAGCAAATGCAGGGTCCGGGGAGAATAGATATAGTGAATGCAGGGTCCGGAGAGACCAGATATAGTGAATGCAGGGTCCGGGGAGACCAGATATAGTGAATGCAGGGTCCGGGGAGACCAGGATATAGTGAATTCAGGGTCCAGGGAGAATAGATGTAGTGAATGCAGGGTCCAGGGAGACCAGATATAGTGAATGCTGGGTCCAAGGAGACCAGATATAGTGAATGCAGGGTCCGGGGAGACCAGATATAGTGAATGCAGGGACTTGGGAGACCAGATATAGTGAACGCAGGGTCCAGGGAGATCGGATATAGTGAATGCAGGGTCCGGGGAGACCGGATATAGTGAATGCAGGGTCTGGGGAGACTAGATATAGTGAATGCAGGGTCCTTCGAGAGCGGATATAGTGAATGCAGGGTCCTGGGAGAGAGGATATACTGAATGCAGGGTCCTGGGAGAGCAGATATAGTGAATGCAGGGTCTGGGGAGAGCGGATATAGTGAATGCAGGGTCCGGGGAGACCGGATATAGTGAATGCAGGGTCAGAGGAGACCAGATATAGTGAATGCAGGGTCCTGGGAGACCGGATATAGTGAACGCAGGGTCCGGGGAGACCGGATATAGTGAATGCAGGGTCCGGGGAGACCGGGTATAGTGAATGCAGGGTCCGGGGAGACCAGATATAGTGAATGCAGGGTCCGGGGAGACCAGATATAGTGGATGCAGGGTCCGGGGAGACCGGATATAGTGAACGCAGGGTCCGGGGAGACCGGATATAGTGAACGCAGGGTCCGGGGAGACCGGATATAGTGAATGCAGGGTCCTGGGAGACCAGATATAGTGAACGCAGGGTCTGGGGAGACCGGATATAGTGAATGCAGGGTCTGGGGAGACCGGATATAGTGAATGCAGGGTCTGGGGAGACCAGATATAGTGAATGCAGGGTCCGGGAGACCGGATATAGTGAGTACAGGGACCAGGGAGACCGGATATAGTGAATGCAGGGTCCGGGGAGACCGGATATAGTGAATGCAGGGTCTGGAGAGACCAGATATAGTGAATGCAGGGTCCGGGGAGACCGGATATAGTGAATGCAGGGTCTGGGGAGACCGGATATAGGGAATGCAGGGTCCGGGGAGAGCGGATATAGTGAATGCAGAGTCCGGGGAGACCGGATATAGTGAATGCAGGGTCTGGGGAGACCAGATATAGTGAATGCCGGGTCCGGGGTTTAGTAACACTTTAAAGATTTTGGATTTCTCATTACTTTCTGTCCCAGTGACAATGGTCACCAGGAACAAGCAGAGAAAGTGATTCTCCATGAAGCAGTTAAAAAAAATTGACCGGTGGTTCTAATCTTTCTCTACTCCATCCAAAACTTAAATAAAGAGTGAGCGTTAGCTATAATTGAATTAGTTACATGAAAAGCGATAATAATCCAAGCAACGCTAGGTGGCGCTACAATGCACAGCAAGACAAAGGAATGCATGGCACGCATGGATCCAGCAGCAAGTGGTTGTCACCGCGTGCTCATGAGGCCTCTAGGATTTCTAAATGTGATCGTACGTGGGACCAGGAGCAGACTGACAACTTATGGGGCCCCTGGGCAATAGGGGATCATGGGGCCCCTGTGTCCTTGCCCAAACTCAAAAAAGCCTATGAAAAAGGTACCAGGGGCATCTCATGGGGCCCCCTACTGACCCCGGCCCTCGGGCAGTGCCCGAGTTTCCAAATGGTCAGCCCGCCCCTGCGCGGGACGCTTTTTCATTTTACTGACCAAACTCAAAATCCATAAGTAGAAAAATGTATTTTGTCTAGAGACCTGCTTTAAAGTGAGCTTGTGCTTTGCCCATGCAGGACTAAACAGGTTCTCTTGAAAGCTAAACTCTGCCCCTCCCCCAACTAACTGCTGCATTAGTGAAAAAAAAACCCAGAACGCATATGTGTGGCTGCAAAGAGGGTGGGCCTTAATGCTCACATGCTGCACATACTGTATGCGTTCATGGCAGCCGAGGTTTCTGCATGCTCCCAGCACAGTGACTGAGCTGTCATGGACACCTCCTAGTCCTTAGTTATGATCGGCAGCCCAATGTGACCATGAGACAGCCAATCAGTGATCAGGCAATTGAGGCATCCATCCAGGGGTGGACTGACAACTCATGGGGCCCCCGGGCAATAGGGGATCATGGGGCTCCTGTGTCCTTGCCCAAACTCAAAAAAGCCTATGAAAAAGGTACCAGGGGCATCTCATGGGGCCCCCTACTGACCCCGGGCCCTTGGGCAGTGCCCGAGTATCCAAATGGGCAGTCCGCCCCTGCATCCATCCCACCCCTCTGCCTTAAGGGCTTGATCACACATGCAGCTATTATTGCCGCCCCTCTGAAGAGTGATCGGGGGTGATAAAACCACAGCTCAACTGCTGTGGTTGCAGCGTGGCCCAATCCACCTAAATGGGTAACGTTCGGTGGAGGTATCGCCAATCGAATGCGACATGCTGCAGCAGTTGCATGCGTACAGCCCTGAGTGCCTGCATTTCTGTGTTAGGTGGGTGATCAGGGGGCAGTAAAACTGCAGCTCAACCATCTGCTTTTATCACTCCCTGGCTGCCCCTGTGAGCAAGCCCTTAGGCCTGGTTTACACCCATGCATTTATTTTTTTTGCATTTTACAGAAACACACTAGAGTCCATTTAACATGGTTTCCTATGGGACACATTGATATCCATGCGTTTTTGCAAAGGGTCAGTGACTTTTTTAACCGCAACACGTTTTTTGGTTCCATAGACTTCAATGGACACGTGGCAGAAACGTATGTAGTGCATTTTTTATGCGTTTTTCATTTGGTTTTTTATTGGGGGGGTTTTGCCCATAGGAAAGGCTTGGCTTCACTTTGATGCAACTTTGATGCGACTTTGGATGAGTAGCCATAGCCCATCCTGAGAAATGCTGTGAAGCCATTGCTGGGGTGCTTGTAGACCAGAAGTAGCTGCAAAGAGGCTGTAGGAGATCCGCAACCAGGGGAGGACTGACAGCTCATGGGGCCCCCGGGCAATAGGGGATCATGGGGCCCCTGTGTCCTTGACCACACACAAAGCACACCCAAAAAAGCCTATAAAAAGGTACCAGGGGCATTTCATGGGGCCCCCTACTGACCCTGGGCCCTCGGGCAGTAATGGTCAGTCCACCCCTGACCGCAACACTGAGATGCAACAAAGTATACAAAAAAAGTTAAAACAAGCTAAGACACTTAGCAAATGTAAAGGTGTATATCTACTTTAACCCTTTGCCCTCCTGAGGATCCCCCCCCCCCCCCACTTCCTGACCAGGCCATTTTTTGTGTTACGGCGCTGCGTTATTTTAACTCACAATTGCGCGGTCATGCAATGCTGCACCTGAATTAAATTTACGTCCTTTTATTCCCATGGATGGAGTTTTCTTTCGGTGGTATTTAAACGCCTGTGCAGTTTTTATTTTTTGCGCTATAAACAAAAAAAGATCGACACTTTTGAAAAAAAAAACCACTATATTTTGTCATTTTTGCCATTAAACATGTCCAGTAAAAAATTTTAAAAAAACTAATCTCGTCAGAAATTTAGGACAAAATGTACTCTGCGACATTTCTTTGCTAAAAAAAAAATCCCAATACGTGCAAATTAATTGGTTTACGTGAAAGTTATAGCATCTACAAATGGCGGTATATATATACTGGATTTTTTTTTAATTACTAGTAATGGCAGCAATCGGCGACTTATAGCAGAACTGCGGCGGGCATTCTGGCACTGGGGGGAACTGACTTGGTGTCGCTGACATCCCCAGTGACCCCAGCACAGTGCTAATAAAAAGCACTTACACTGTACTAATGGCACTGGGCAGGAAAGGGTTAACATCTGGAGCAATCAAAGGGTTAACTGTGTGCTGTGTTTCAGCACTGGTTCACACTGATGCGGTGCGGAATTTGCAGCGTTTCCAGTGCAAATTCCACACCACATCAGAATCGCACCCCGTTCATGTGAACCGCTGCGGGTGTGTATGATAAGTTAACAACACCCCGAAAGCGGTCCGCAAAATGTGGTGCGATGTGCAGAATCAGATCGCATGAGTGTGAATACCTATGCGACTAGAATCGCACCGCACACAAATCGCATGGGATTTGCACAGGAATGCAGTGCGGTTCCTATGCGAATCACATGCGATATACCGAGCTGCACGTATGTGAACCCAGGCTCACTGTAAACACACTGCTTTGTATGGCTGTGCTATGCAGAGCCATACAAAGCAGTGTGCAGGAGCTGACAGGGGAGAGATTTGTTTTGTTTACATACAGGTCTCTCCCGTCGGAAATCCTTGGAGATCGCCGGGCGCCGGCTGAGAATCACCAGTGATTGACAGCCGAGGCCACGAATGGTGGTGCAGGTGAGGTGTGCGCACACCCCCTACCTGGAGCTGCAAAATCACATATATATACTGCTCTCTTGCCTTTTGCAGGGTGACTGGTCTGGTCTCCACCCCCTCCTTTAGTTTTCAGGCAGCCTGTATAGTGTGGAGCCTGCCGGGCCCCTCCCACAGCTCAGCTCTTTCCACAGGCTATGTACAGCACAGTGATGATGTCACTGTTACTTTTACTAGGTAATATCTAGGTTTGCAAAGGCATGTGGTGCACACAAAGTCGATTTATATTCTTTGTGGCTATTAATTAATATTTAATGAAAGTTTTTGAGTTTGAGGATACATTGATAAAAGCAGCTGAACCCTTACAGAACAAGTCCGGTTATATATGACTAAAGCCGCCCATACACGGGTCGAATTCTGAAAGTATTTTCTTTCGAAAACCTTTTCTAAACATGTTCGTTCAAATTTCGCACCATTAGTGGACTACAGCAACGGCCGATTTTTGAGTGGCCATCGAATTTGAATGATCAGGCATGTTGGAAATGTTTCAAAAAATGAACGAATTTCTAATGAATGATGGGAGAATCGCGAGAGAAATGCAATTGAAAAAAGAAATGAGCGTGAGCTGTGACCTGGAAAGAAAAGAAAATTCTTGGCCACGAAAATTCTCTTCTGTAGCAACAAGAGGTAGAATTGAAGGCTTGGTTTGTCGAATTTCAAAATCAATGGAGGCGCCATCGGGTTACAAAACACAAAAAATTACCGATTTTCTAAAGAAAATTCGTTCAGAATTCGACCCATGTATGGCCTGCATTACTACTACCAAAATGGATTTCTTCCGGTGACAAGCGGAGGTATTGATCAGAGCTCTTTAACCTCCCTGACGGTATTCCCGAGTGTAGCTCGGGGTAACATTTCAGTACCAAAAGCGGTAACCCCGAGCTACACTCGGGCTTACCCTGCGGCACTGCTCCGGCAAGTGTTCTTCACTTACCTTACCCTGCGCTCCCACGATGTGTCCCCTGCAGCGTCCCCGGCCATCTCCTCCGGCCGATGCCGGCATCCGGCTTCTGTGTCCTGTCCCTGTGACGTCGGGACGTACGGGCGCCGCCGCCGGCGGGAAATTTAAAAATTTTAAAAAATGTCATTTTTTTTTTTTTACATTTTACACAGTAAAACATTGCTGTTTCAACCTATTTCACATACATATTGTCCCTAGTGCTTTGTCCTGCGCCCTGCCTGCATTTTGTCTGTTCTTTCTGCCTGGAAACTGAGAAATGTCCATGGCATCCAAAAAGTGTCCCTTTAGGTCAAAAGCGGTTTAGACCAGCTAGAGAACAGCGATAGTAAATTAGAACCACTTTCAGAATTGAGTGATAATGATTCATGGGGGAAATTCGTCATCAGAAACTGAAAACGATTTTGCGACTGAGCTCAGCGATGTGCGAACTTGGCGCTCTATTTCACATTTCAGTGTTTTTGGTTTGATTATATTATTGAATTAAATTTTTTATTATTTTTATATTATTTTTATGATTATTTATTAAATTATAATTTATGATTTTGTGTTTCAAATTTTATCATACCCGGGATGTTTACTAGACTCTTGTTCGGACAGATTTCAGTGAGTTTTTCCTAAAAATTACAGCCTACAATAAAAAAAATACATATTTCCATGCAAAAAAATGGTACCGCTTTCAGCACCAAAAATCTGAAATAATCATACCGCCAGGGAGGTTAATAAACAGGTACGGCCAGGATCTTAGGTGAGATGTCGGTCTTCCTCCCCGTATTGGACCTGGAGGTATCCGGAGGTGGCTGTACAGACAGGTGTACGTCAGCTCACCTTTCCCCCAGATTGTGTGCGGAGGGAGAGGAGGACGCCTGACATGTGGGAACACTGCGGCATTGTGCCGACTTCTGAGTCACACAGGTAGAACCCCCGCCATCATCCTGTTTATTTACAGAGTGCTCAGCCAGGATCAGCCACAGGAGGGGGCCGGAAAATCCACAGAACTCTCTGTTCGCTCACTAAAAATAAACTTTTTGGGACTGACGGGTAACCATGGAAACAGGACACTTCAGGTTGAAGGTAGCTGGTAGCGAATGTGCAGGCAATGATTCGCTTTCCCAAAGCCGAAGCCTCAACCCGTTCAAGAAACAGCGCAACCCTTCCAGGGGCCCGTTCACACCTGCGGCAGGGGCATGCATGGCAAAATACATTCACACAATGATAGTATGGGAATGCAAAGTATGTATAGGAATGCTGGAAGGCTACGGATGGGGCTGGGGGCTGTGGGTTCTGGAGGGAGCTGGGGGAATCTATGGGGGATGGGGTCTGTTGAGGGGGCAAGGGGTCCCTCCAGGAGGCTGGGGACATTTTATGTACATTGTGGGAGACTAGCAGGTGTTGCATGGGCTGGGAGCACTATGGGAGGCTGGAGGGCAGTGTGGCACACTGTTGATGGTTGGGGGTGTTGTGGAGGACTGAAGATCCTGCAATAGGTTAGGGGGCACTATGGGAGACTAGGCGGCATTATAGGAGCTTGGAATGCACTGTGGGAGAGGCTAGGTGGCACTGTGGAAGGTTTGAGTGCACTGTGCAAGGTTGGGTGCCACTGTGGGAGTCTGGGTGCCACTGTACGAGGTTGGAGTGCACTGTGCAAGTTTGCCACTGTGGGAGGTTGGAGGACACTGTGGGAGGTTGAGGGGCACTGTGGGAGGTTGGAGGACACTGTGGGAGGTTGAGGGGCACTGTGGGAGGTTGGAGGACACTGTGGGAGGTTGAGGGGCACTGTGGGAGGTTGGAGGACACTGTGGGAGGTTGAGGGGCACTGTGGGAGGTTGGAGTGCACTGTGCAAGTTTGCCACTGTGGGAGGTTGGAGGACACTGTGGGAGGTTGAGGGGCACTGTGAGGTCTGAAGGACCCTTTAGATCCTTCACTGTGGAATGTTGTGGGACACTATGGGAGCTTGGAGGCACTGTGGGAGTCTGGGTGGCAAAGTGGGAGTTTCAAGTGAACTGTGGTAGGTTCAAGTGCACTGTGGGAAGTTGAGTGGCATTGCAGGGGGCTCAGACACTGTGGGAACTTGGGGGGAGGGGCACTGTGAAAGTCTGGGTGGCACTATGGGAGGTTGGAGTGTACTATGGGAGGTTGGAGTGCACTGTGGAAGGTTGGGGGTATTGTGAAAGCCTGGGTGGCACTGTGGGAAGTTGGAGTGCACTGTGGGAGGTTGGGGGTACTGTGAAAGCCTGGGTGGCACTGTGGGAGGATGGAGTGCACTGTGGGAGGTTCACACGCACTATGGGAAGTTGAGTGGTATTGCAGGGGGCTGAGACACTGTGGTAGGTTGAGAGTACACTGTGGAAGTTTTGGGGGGGGGTCACTTTGAAAGTCTGGGTGGCACTGTGGGAGGTTGGAGTGCACTGCGGGAGGTTCAAGTGCACTGTGAGAAGTTGAGTGGCATTGCAGGGGGCTGAGACACTGTGGGGGGTTGGGTGTGGGGGGGGGGGACTGTAGGTGAAACTGTGGGAGGTTGGAGTGCACTGTGAGAGGTTGGAGTGCACTGTGAGAGGTTGGTGGAAACTGTGGGGTCTAAAAGACACTGCAGTCCACTATGGAAGGTTGGGGTACACTATGTGTGCTGGAAGGCACTGTGGTAGTCTAGGTGGCACTGTGGGAGGTTGAGGCACAATGAGGGGGCTGGGGAGCACTATAGGAGGTTTGGAGTGCACTGTGGGTGGTTGAGTAGCACTGCGGGAGGCTGGGGAGCACTGAAGGAGGTTGGAGCGCACTATGGGAGGTTGGTGGGCATTGTGGGGTCTGAAGGACACTGCAGTCCACTATGGAATGTTGGGGTCACTCTAGGAGCAGGAAGGCACTGTGGAAGGTTAATGGATCTGTAGCCAATATAGCAGGGAGGTTGCAAAGTCGGCAGGGGGCCACAACTTGGTCGTTGAGATTCAAAGCATATACAGTCATATACAATGTTTGCAAATGAGAGCAGTTCACACTATTGCATTTGGTTACATACTGTATCCATCGATGAGGAAATCTATTGATTTGAGGTTTGAGAAATGCTAATGTGTAGGAATATCTTAAGAAAAAGGTCCACTTTAAGCATCGTGGGAGAACCTGGTAGGGAGATGGACGCCAGAAAATATCAACCCACTTTGTGTTCACCAAATGTCTTTGCAAACCCAGAACAGTGTACTTTGGGAAATCCGCTGGACTTTGTGACACCAGAGTCATGGATAGAGAGGGGAAGGGTCAGAACCCTCTTTTTTAATTTTTACTCCTGTGATCAGGAGATTTTTTTCTCGCTTCCTACTGGTGACAACATTGTTATCAAGACAAGAAGGGAAATTAAATCTTAAACAGGAGACAATACCAATACATTTTAGTAAAGGGATAGGGGAAGGCTAGAACCTTTTACAGATGTCTAAGTCCCCAAAAGAGAACATTCACTCTGAGAGCCTAGACTAAAGCCGGCCATACACGGGTCGAATTCCGAAAGAATTTTCTTTTGAAAATCTTTTCTAAGAATTTTCGTTCTAATTTTGCACCATTAGTGGGCCACAGCATCGACCAATTTTCGTGCAACCATTGAATTTGAGTGACTGGGCATGTAGGAAATTTTTTAAAAAACAAATAAATCTCTAATCAATGATGGGAAAATCGTGGGAGAAATATAGTTGAAAAAGAAATAGGCATGAGCTGTGACCTGGAAGGAAAAGAACATTTTTGGCCATGAAAATTATTTCCTGTAGCAACACGAGGTCAAATTAGAGGCTTGGTTGATCGAATTTCGAAATCAGTGGTGGCACCCAGGGGCGGACTGACCATTTGGAAACTCGGGCACTGCCTGAGGGCCCGGGGTCAGTAGGGGGCCCCATGAGATGCCCCTGGTACCATTTCCATAGGCTTTTTTGAGTTTGGGCAAGGACACAGGGGCCCCATGATCCCCTATTGCCCGGGGGCCCCATGAGTTGTCACTCCGCCCCTGGTGGCACCATCGGATTGCAAAATGCACAAAATTTCCGATTTTCTAAAGAACATTTGTTCAGAATTTGATCCATGTATGGCCTGAGCACCATCACTAAATTCCACTCACAGCTGAACTTAGAGTTGTATGTGAAGATTGTTTTCAATAAAGACATCTGGTTTTACTTTCCCACATTACAAAGCAGTTGTAAGGAAAGCACTTATTTCTGGCAGTCGGAGGGTTAAATTATATTGCTTTGTCAGGAATACCCCGGGTATGGTTGTGGGCCCGGAGGACAATGGAGTTTGGAGGGAGAGGAGGCTGCGTATTGGAGGTTGGTATTGTAGAGTCGTGTCTTGCCGAGACATCACAGCAGAGGGGAGGCGATAAGTCAGCAGTATTGTGTGCCACCCATGATGCAATGGAGCACATGGACACAACTCACAACTTACAGTATCTCTGATTGACTCTACTAGGTCTTGTCTCTCCCGTTCACCTATCCTGATCCCTCTCTCCAATCCCTCCTCTTACCCCTTCCCTCAATCCATCCCTACTCTCACCCCTTCCCTCTGTCCACCCCTCCCTCCCCCTCTGTCCACCCCTCCCTCCTTATCCGCCTTTCATCCCTTCACTCTCTCTCTCTCCTCGCTCCCTCCTATCCTCCCTCCCACCCCTTCCTCCTTACTCTTCACTCTTCCTACCATCCCCCTTCTCATCCTTCCCTCTCTCCCTTCAGTTCCCCCCTTGCTCCTCCTTCTCTCCCTAATTTCCTCCTCCTGTCTCGCCTCTCACCCTTCCCTCCCTCCTTCCTCTCCACCTCCAATTCGCCCCTTTCACCCTTTGAACTCTCCCTTCTCTCCTCCTCCAGTTGCCCTTCACACCCTTCCCTCTCTTTCTTCTTCCCCCCTCCTGGCTCCCCTCCCACTCTTCCCTATCTCCTTCCCCCCTTCACTCTCTTCCTCCTCTTCTCTCCCCTCTTCTCTCTCCCCTCTTATCTCTTCTCTTCCCTTCCCCCTTCTCTCTTCTCTTTCTTCTTCTTAGTCCTCTTCTCTCCCCTATTTTCTTCTTTTCTCTCCCCTCTTCTCCCATCTCTTATCTCCCCCCTGCTCCCTCTTCTTCTCTTGCCTTTTCCTTCCCCCTATCCGTTCCTCTTCTGACCCTCTCCTCTCCCCCCTAATCTCTCCCCATTTCTTGCTCCTCTTCTCTCGCCCCTTCTCTCTCCCCTTCTCTTTCCCCCTTCTCACCCTTCTTCTCTCCCATCTGCTCTCTCTTTTCCTCTCTCTTCTTTTCCCTCCTCTTCTCTACCCTCCCCTCTTCTCGCTTTTCTTCCCTCTCCTTTTCTCTCCCCTCTTCTCTCTCCTTGCTCCTCTTTTTGCTCCTCTTCCTTCCCTCTTATCTCTCCTCTTCTCTCCCCCCTTCTCTCCCCTCTTCTCTCTCCTTGCTCCTCTTTTCGCTCCTCTTCCTCCCCTCTTATCTCTTCTCTCCCCCTTCTTCCACCTCTTCTCTTCTCTGCCCTCTTATTTTTCCTTTTCTCTACCCTCTTCTCTCTGCTCTTCTCCCCCCTTCTTGCTCCTCTTTTCTCCCCCCTTCTCTCGCCTCTTCTCTCTCCTCTTCTCTCACCTCTTCTCTCTCTTCTTCGCACCCCTTTTCTCTGCTCTCTTTTCTGTCCTCCTCTCCCTCTTCTTTTCCTTCCTCTTCACTTTCCTCTTCTCTTGCCTCTTCTCTCCCCTCTTCTCTCTCTCATCTTCGCACTTCTCTTCTCTCTCCTCTTCTCCTTTTTCTTTCTCTCCCCTCTTCTCTCTCCCCTTCTCTCCCCTCTGCTTTCCCTCCTTCTCTCCTCTCTGCTCTCTCTCCTTCTCTCTTCTCTTCCTCCCCTCTTATCTTTCATCTTCTCCCTCCCCTTCTCTCATCTCTGCCTCCCCTCTTATCTCTTCTCTTCTCTCCCCCCTTCTCTCTTCTCTTCTCTCCCCACTTCTCTTCAGCACAACCCCCCCTCCCCACACCCGTCTCAAAATAAAAAAAGCTTTTTTGGCAGGACCAAATATATTTGAGTATTACTAAAGCAATTGAGAAGTTGGATGGGGGTGGGGCAGTGGGGACTGACTTGTACAGTATTCGGGGTAAGGTATAATATAAAGGGGACTAGGGGGTGAGTCCATTCAGGGGATTTTGAAGTCCACATTTTTTCATGCTGTAACATACTCGGTCCCCCCCCCCCCCCCCCAAGCTCTCTCTTTCTCACCACTGCTAGACTCAAGCGTGGCTATCAAGTCAACAGTTGCTCCCATGCTGGTCACACATGCTGTTATCTGATTGAAAATCTACTTTAGCTTTGCAGAGAATCAGTAAACAATGCCTTGTTGGTTGGTAAATAAAATAAAGATTGCAATGGAACTGTACAATCAGATTGTAATGTGTATGGGTCCTTCATTGTTGAACACAGACTGATCACCCTCTCTTTCCTTATGACAGCTGCACACAGCTTTGCTGTCATTTCAGATCAGTGCACAGAGAACAACAAACGTGCAAATTGCTAAAAGCACATAAATCAGAATTACAAATTGTTCTGTAGAAACATAGCTATAAAAGCATTATTATTTCTTATATTAATATTGCAGCAAAAACAAAATTGCAAAAGATTGGCAAGGTCCCTTTAATGGTCCACAGTCATCCACGATTCCTGAAGAGCTTGCATTCCAAAATCCTTATCAGAGAGACACACAAGAACTCATATCCATGTTCTAGAACTGCCGGAAATCTATTCACCTACTAATATGTTTTCATTAATTAATTATTTCTTTCAGATACTTATAGAGCACCATCAATTTACGCAGCGCTTTACATATATGTTGTACATTCACATCCATCCCTAACCCTCAAGGGGCGTACAATCTAAGGTTCCTAACATACACATACTAGGGACAATTTAGACAGGATCCAAGTAACCTACCAGCATGTCTTTGGAGTGTGGGAGGAAACCAGAGTACCCAGAGGAAACCCACACAGGCACAGGGAGAACATGCAAACTCCAGACAGGTGGTGCTGTGGTAGGGATTTGAACCAACGACCCGAGTACTGCCAGGAGGAAGTGCTAACCATTTAGCCACTGTGTAATTATTCACATCTGAACCCAACCAAACCTAACCCTTCTTCCTAACCTACCCCTAATGTTTAACCTTACCCAAGTCATCCCCAACTTAACCCTTAACCTGACTTTACAACCTAACCCCTAACCCATATCTTCAGCCTAACCCCTAACTCTTGTCCTCAACCTAGTCCCTAAATGTGAACTCATACCAGATCTTCACTCTGACTCCTAATCCTATCTTCAACCTAATCCCTAATTTCTAGTCACTAACTCTGGTCCTCAATCTGACCCCTAAACAAAATCTGCAAACTAAATCCTAATGCTCAACCTAACCTCTATCCCAAAACTTCAATTTAAGCCCGTATTTATTCATTTATTTCAGGTATATAGTACTGTCAATTTACACAGTGCTTTACATATATACTGTACATTCACATCAGTCCCTAACCCTCAAGGGGCGTACAATCTAAGGTCCCTAACTTGCATTCATACATACACATAATAGGGCCACTTTAGACAGGAGATAATTAACCTACCAGCATGTCTTTGGAGTGTGGGAGGAAACTGGAGTACCAAATGGTAACAGGCACAGGGAGAACATGCAAACTCCAGGAAGGTGGTGCCATGTTTGGGATTTGAACCAACAACCCGAGTACTGCCAGGTGGAAGTGCTAACCATTTAGCCACTGTGCTGCCCAATTGTATCCTCAGCCTAACTCCCAAATCTTAACCTAACCCAGACCACACTAACTCCTATTATTATTATACAGGATTTATATTGCGCCAACAGTTTGCGCAGCTCTTAACAAAATAAAGGTAGACATTACAGTTACACTACAATTTGGTGCAAGAGGAAGCAGAGGGCCTGGCTCCTTAGAGGAAGGGTTGAGTGATACAAAAGGTAATAGCTGTGGGGGGGATGAGCTGATGGAGGAGATAAAAGGCAGTTTACTAGTTAGAAGCAGGATGGGCTTCATTAAAGAGAAAGGTTTTTAGGGATGGTCTAAAGATGGATAGATTAGGAGATAGCCGGACAGATTAGGGTAGGGAGTTCCATAGGATTGGAGAAGCTCAGGATAAGTCATGAAGGTGAGCATGGGAGGAGGTGACACGGGAACTAGAGAGAAGAAGGTCTTGAGAGGATCAAAGAGGATAGATTAGGAGATAGACGAACAGACTGGGGTAGGGAGTTTCATAGGATTGGAGAAGCTCGGGATAAGTCCTGAAGGTGAGCATGGGAGGAGGTGACACGGGAACTAGAGAGAAGAAGGTCTTGGGAGGATCAAAGAGGATAGATTAGGAGATAGACGAACAGACTGGGGTAGGGAGTTCCATAGGATTGGAGAAGCTCGGGATAAGTCCTGAAGGTGAGCATGGGAGGAGGTGACACGGGAACTAGAGAGAAGAAGGTCTTGGGAGGATCAAAGTGGATAGATTAGGAGATAGACGAACAGACTGGGGTAGGGAGTTCCATAGGATTGGAGAAGCTTGGGATAAGTCCTGAAGGTGAGCATGGGAGGAGGTGACACGGGAACTAGAGAGAAGAAGGTCTTGGGAGGATCAAAGAGGATAGATTAGGAGATAGACGAACAGACTGGGGTAGGGAGTTCCATAGGATTGGAGAAGCTCGGGATAAGTCCTGAAGGTGAGCATGGGAGGAGGTGACACAGGAATTAGAGAGAAGAAGGTCTTGGGAGGATCAAAGAGCGCGGTTTGGTTGATATTTTGAGACCAGGTTGGTGATGTAGCTTGGGGCAGAGTTGTGGGTGGCTTTTTAAGTTGTTAGTATTTTGAATTTTGAAACTCCTAACCCCAATCTTTAGCCTAACTCCTAGCTCTTGTCTTTAGCCTAGTCTTTAAATATGAACTCGTCCCGGACCTTCATTAACTCCTAATCCTATCTTCAACAAGACCCCTAACTTCTAGCCTCTAACCTTAGTCCTCAATCTAATCCCTAAACAAATTCTGCAACCTAAATCCTAACCCTAATCCTCAACCCAACCTCTAGCCCTAATCTTCAAATTAACACCATATTTGTATCCTCAACCTAGCACCCACATTTTAACTTAACCCAGACCTTCACCCTAACTCCTAACCCCAATCTTTAACCTAACCACTAACCTCAATCTAGCCTCTAATGCTAGTCCTCAACCTAAACCCTACACAAAATCGGCAACCCAACCCCTAACCCTAAACCTCAATCTAACCCCTAAAAAAGATCTTCAACTTAATCTCATATTTGTATCCTCAACCTACTGTAGCACCCTCTAGGTAGCTAGGTTTGTTGTGTTGTAGTTAGAGGCTGGGTAGCAGCCTTGGATGAGTCAGCCTGGGAGTGAGGCAGGAGTTCACGTCAGCGCAGGCTGGGAGGCTCTACAAATCAGGGCTTCTTGAGCCCTCCCACCCTTCCAGAAACTCAGAGAACTTTTTGAAAAAGAGGTGGAGGATGGGAGGAAGCTCAGATCTGCATGTTTGAGGAACCCTCAACCTAACCCCAAATTCTTGTACTCAACCAAGCCCCTAAATCTTAACCCAAGCCAGTCCTTACCTTAACTCCGAGCCCTAAACTTCAGCATAGCCCCTAACCTCAATCTAGCACTAACCCTAAACCTAACCCCTAAATAAAAAATGCAACTCACCCCCAACCTCCAACCCCTAACCCTAATCCTCAACCTATTCCCTAACCCTAGTTCTCAGCCTAACTTCTTATCCAAATCCTTAACCTAGCCCTAACCCTAAACCTTAACCTAACCTCTAACCCGAGTTCCCAACCTAACCCTTAATCCTGATCCCCAACCTTGTATCCTAATCTTCAACCTAACCCCTTACCCAGGTCTCCAGTACCCAACCCTAACAACATGGCAGCAGTAAATTATATAAAAACACCTAAACCTCTTGGGGTTGGTGTACTCTTTTAATTAGAACCTTTCAGAATTTAAACACAGAGCTGCTATTGACCATCTGTTCTAATGTGTTATTATACACCTGTCTTCAATACCTACTGAGCTACTGACCTGGGACAAACAAGCAGCGAGTGAAGTCTACACATTCTACTCTGCAGGCTTGCTCCACAAACTTCACTCCACTAGGTCAGAAACCAAAATTAGAGGAACTCCCCCATAATCGACACCTTTTAAAATCAAAGTCATCAATGGCAGCTCTCATTTTCTATCCTTTCTATCAAGTTCCCTTTAAATTAACCAAGTGCATCTTTTTTTAACAAGTTTGCATAGTTGAAGTAGATTTTTATTGTTGGCAGGTAAAAAAAATCAGTTTTACATGGAGCCACTTCATTTATTAAAGACATTTTCTGCAATGAACACCAGGACAGGTGCCAGGCTTGCGTGGTTCTCCTTTATTCCTTTTGCCACAGTTCAGTGAGCTGCCAAGACCATAAAAATGGCACTGTGTGGGTTTTAAATGGAGCAGCGAGGTGACAGCGCAGTGATACGCTGGGTGACTACCAGGCAGTATCTAAACGGTCTTACTGGCTCTGTGCCATCTGGCCTGCTGCCACCATGGTCCGCCTTCTAGCCAATGTAAATCCATTTTTTTCACCGGAAATGGACTAGAAGGTGCCAAGGATGATGTGAACGCAAGGGATTCTGAGCTCTTGTGACCTGAGATAACTTCTGCAGCAGTACAGCTATTGGCGTATCATACACATCCCACGTTAGTTTTCGAAGCCACCTTTTCTATCGAATTTTATAGGGGTAACTTAAAGGAACACTGCTAGTTTGTCTGTTCAGGACAAAATGATAGTGCTGCACATAACCCACCCCCCCCGGCATGTTTTCTTGCCCAACTAAGTCTCTGGCTGCCTGTCTAAGCTCTGGTGTCAGCTGGTATCGGAGCTTAAACCAGGACTGACATCATGGCGGCCCCCACATGACAGTGTTCAGGCCTGGTGACTGGCCTCTTAGGCCTGAGCACTGTCACATAGGAGAACTCACAAACTTCCACATACTCAGAAGTCCAATTTCGTTAGCGAGTGGTCTGGCATTGTGGCGAATCAGCGAAGGAGTATGGAGGATAAGTATACATGCCTTATTCGCTGGCTATCCCCCCAACATCTGACCAACCCTTAGATAGAAAAAGTGAACTCTATCCTACACCTGGAATGACAAACCTATGCCCATAGGGGTATCTCTTCAAAATCTGAGATTTGGGCAGCTCTCTACTTGCACCTAAAGCTCTAACTATAAGCAGACTATTTGGAGATTCTAGTTATTAGGATATATCAGCCATTCTCAACCAGGGTCAAGTGGAGCCCTATGGTATCTCCAGAGGGTGCTTTTTGGGGTGACTGAGATGATTTCTGCATATTTCCAGGTTCAACATCACTTGGCTGAGCCATCTGAATAAGATTAATGATCTTTGATTTTATTTCTAGTTTTCTGCAAGGTTGGTGTCTTGATAATCACCTAAAGGAGGCCACTGGCCATCAATATAAGGGGCCTTTTTCTCACTGACAACCCATGCAGAGGACATTGTTCCCAGTGGTCACCAATTTTAAGGTGCATTCTTCCCTTTGATCACCAATATAAAGAGAATTCTTCCCACTGACCACCAATGTAAGGGGAATTCTTCCCACTGACTAACAATGTAAGGAGCATTCTTCCCACAGACCACTGATGTAAGAAGCATTCTTCCCACTGACCACCAAATGTAAGGAGCATTCCCTCCAATGATAACCAATGTAAGGAGCATTCTTCCCACTGGCCACCAGTGTAAGGAGCATTCTTCCCTCTGACCATCAATGTAAGGCACATTCTTCTCACTGACTCCCAATGTAAGGCACATTCTTCTCACTGACTCCCAATGTAAAGGACTTTCTTCCCACTGACCACAAATGTAAGGGACATTCATCCTACTGATCACCAATTTAAGGAGCATTTCTACCAATGTAAGGAGCATTTTTCCCACTGACTGCCAATTTATGGGATTTTCTTCCCAATGCTAAGCAATGTAAGGGACTTTCTTCCCATTGATTCCCAATGTGGGGAGCATTCTTTTCACTGATCACCAATGTAAAGGGTATTTTTCCCACTAACAACCAATGTAAGGAACATTCTTCCCACTGACCCCCAATGTAAGGAGTATTCTTCCAAATGATAACCAATGTAAGAAGCATTGTTCCCATTGACCATCAATGTAAGGGGCATTCTGCACACTGACCCCCAATGTAAAGGGTATTTTCCTCACTGACCACCAATGTAAGAATTCTTTCCACTGAGAGAAGAGGGGAGAAGAATGTGGTAGGGAGAGAGGGAGAAGCAGAAAGAGTGAGGGAGGGGTGGGGGAGGGGAGAAAAGGAGAGGGGGGGAAATAGAGGGGGGAGAAGGGGGAAGGAAGAGGGGGAAAAGATAGAGAGAGAGAAAGAGAGAGAAAAGGGGGAGATAAAAAGGGGGAGAAGAAGGGAGTGAGTGAGAGAGAGAGAGAGAGAGAGAGGGGGGGGGAGAAGGGGGGAGTGGGAGAGAGAGGGAGAGAGAGAGAGAGAGAGAGAGAGAGAGAGAGGGAGAGAGAAAAGGAAGAGAAGGATGAAAGGGAGAGACAGGAAGGGGCGAGAGAGGGAGAGAGAGAGGAGGGGGAAGATGGAGGGGGAAGATGGAGGGGGAGAGATGAGGGGAGAGAGTTAGAAAGGTAAAAACAGACATAATTCCATGGCAGGATGGTTGGGGATTATATTGTATATAAAGCACACATTAAGCAGAGGGCGCTGTATCTTGCACATATTTGCAGAATTGATGCAGGGTGTAGTAGCTGCAGGCATATCTGTGAATTCAGTGTGATATATATGATTAATGGCCTTCTATAAATGAGACTTTTTCAAATAAGACAGCACCCAGAAGAAATGTAGATGTGTGTGTGTGATGATGTGCGTGTGTGTGTTTTTGGCATAGCCCACACAGCTTCAATAGGGCCCAAGGCTGGGAAGGGGCCCCACTAGGGAGCAGTCTTATGTCTCTATTCCAGAAGAGCTGATATCTGATGTACAGTATTGTGATTTGAGATGATGGTGTTGTCACAGATCTCCTTTGTATCCCCCTGCCTGTGAGTCAATGTTTTGCCTCCAGAGCCTATGCTCACCCTAGCCAGCGCTCTGATATTCAGGTAGACCAGGGGTCTTCAAACTGTGGCCCGTAGGCCAGATGTGGCCCTTTGCTTGCTTTTATCTGGCCCTTGGGATACTTTTTCTTCCACTGATATGAATCACTATTCCTTCCATTGACACCAACGATGGGGCGATATTCCTTCCACTGATACCAATGATGAGACACTATTCCTCCCACTGACACCATTGATGTTGATGGGGCACTATTCCCACTGACACCAATGATGGGGTGCTATTCCTCCCACTGACACCATTGATGTTGACGGGGCACTGTTCCTTCCACTGACCCCAACGACAGGGCACTGATCCCTCCACTGACCCCAACAATGAAGAACTGTTCCTCCCACTGACCTCAGTGATGGGGCACTGTTCCTCCTACTGACCCCAGTGATGGGGCACTGTTCCTCCCACTGACCCCAACAACGAGGAACTGTTCCTCCTACTGACCTCAATGACAGGGCACTGTTCCTCCCACTAACCCCAACGAAAGGGCACTGTTCCTTCCACTGACCCCAACGACGAGGCACTGTTCCTCCCACTGACCTCAATGACGGGACACTGTTCCTCCCACTAACGGGACACTGTTCCTCCCACTGATCCCAATGATGGGGCACTGTTCCTCCCACTGACACCAGCAACAGGACATTGTTCTTCCCACTGACACCATAAATGGGGCACTGTTCCTCTCACTGATCCCAATGATGGAGCACTGTTCCTCCCACTGACAGCAGTGACGGGGAACTGTTCCTCCCACTGACACCAGCGATGGGGGAATTGTTCCTCCCACTGACGCCAGCGATGGGACACTGTTCCTCCCACTGACACCAGCGACAGGGGAATTGTTCCTCCCACTGACACCAGCGACAGAGCACTGTTCCTCCCACTGACACCAGCGACGGGGCACTGTTCCTCCCACTGACACCAGCGACAGGGCATTGTTCTTCCCACTGACACCAGCGATTGGGAACTGTTCCTCCCAGTGACACCAACAATGGGGCACTGTTCCTCCCACAGATACCGGAAATGGGGAACTAATTATATCCTACTGACACCAATGATGGGGCACTGTTCCTCCCACTGACCACCAAGCCTAGGGTATTGTTTACTCCTACTGATGCCAGGGCTTTTTCTACTCCCACTGGCCAAAATTACGGCCCCCCTAAAGTTTGAAGGGCAGTACACTGGCCCTTTGTTTCAAATGTTTGGAGACCCCTGAAGTAGACTATTACCCCCCCCAAACAAAATATTAGTGCTGCACAACTCTGCATGCACATCCTAAAACATCATATAGTAAAAAACATCAATTGGTTCTCTACCACTTCCTGGTTTGCTGGAGGCACTGGTGACGTAGACAAGGGTGCCCCCTGGGAAGGCTACATCACCAATGCATTCTAGTCTGATCTCCTAAATATGACTTCACTCAGTTTGTTATTATTCAATAGCAAGCCACTCCAGGTCATGTAGATGCATGAGATTGTCATGTGTGTTGTATGACACCTAGAGCTTTATGTTATTGCTTTATAGCAGTGGTCTCCAAACTTTTGAAACAAAGGGCCAGTTTACTGCCCTTCAAATTTTAGGGGGGCCAAATTGTGGCCAGTGGGAGTAGAAAATGCCCTGGCATCAGTGAGAGTAAACACCCTAGGCTTGGTAGTCAGTGGGAGGAACGGTGCCCCACCGTTGGTGTTAGTGGGATAATTAGTTCCCCATTTCCAGTATCACTGGGAGGAACAGTGCCCCATCGCTGGTGTCAATGGGAGGAGCAGTACTCCATTGTTGGGATAAGTGAGAGGAACAGTGCCCTGTTGTTGAGGTCAGTGAGAGGAGCAGTGCCTTGTCGTTGGTGTCAGTGGGAGGAATAGCGCCCAATCGTTAGTGTCAGTGGAAGGAATAGTGCCCCATCATTGGTGTCAGTGGGAGGAATAGTGCCCCATCAATGGTGTCGGAGTAATAGCGCCCAATCGTTAGTGTCAGTGGAAGGAATAGCGCCCAATCGTTAGTGTCAGTGGGGGGAATAGTGCCCCATCATTGGTGTCGATGGGAAGAATAGTGCCCCATCAATGGTGTCGGAGTAATAGCGCCCAATCGTTAGTGTCAGTGGAAGGAATAGCGCTCAATCGTTTGTGTCAGTGGGAGGAATAGCGCCCAATCGTTAGTGTCAGTGGGAGGAATAGCGCCCAATCGTTAGTGTCAGTGGGAGGAATAGCGCCCAATCGTTAGTGTCAGTGGGAGGAATAGTGCCCCATCAATGGTGTCAGTGGGAGGAATAGCGCCCAATCTTTAGTGTCAGTGGAAGGAATAGTGCCTCATCATTGATGTCAGTAGGAAGAATAGTGCCCCATCATTGGTATCAGTGGGAGGAAAAGTGCCCCAAGGGTGGGATAAAAGCAAGCAAAAGACCACATCTGGCCCACGGGCCACAGTTTGGAGACCCCTGCTCTATAGCTAGATTATGTACAGCGGATATACTGTCCTGCCCTTGATTTAGACATACTTTATGTTGAGATCAATGACATTATTGTCCCCTCCGACATTGCCAGGTGTCGCCGTGGGACGTTACTGGAGGGTGGCCTCATCAAAAGTTTGATCAAAAGTATTATATATATAATGTGTGTGTTTATCTGTGTTTAGAAAGAGAACAAAGACGTGGAAATAAAGAATAAGAAGCAGATGGTGAGCTGGGAATGGGGAGGGAGAAGGAAGGGAAGGGAGAGGATTAGGCTGCTTATAAACATGAGAGGGCGGCTGCTCATGCAGATACCATCCACCCACCCTGAGGGCAGCACATCCTCCGATACTGCCTGCCAGGCGCTTCATAAACATGTAAGGTTGGCACTGCCCTCCCGGCATGTTAATATCAAGGCAAAAAAGAAGGGTGGGAAGCTAGGCGGTGCAGACATTCCCAATGCTGCTTGGAAGACCCAAAGCAATCACAGGAGGTTTTCCAACCTGCCTGATCTGTGTTCCCTGAAAACTGTGCAGCAGGGGGCCGCAGCCCCCATAGCCAATTGATAACAGCTTTTTGTTACAGATCTACATGGGAGCAGCCTTATTTGTTCATTACAGAAGCATGATCTGCTTCCTGCTTAGCAGAACCCACGTGTGTGGTGCCTTACTAGCCACGGCACCACCTGCCTGGAGTTTGCATGCTCTCCCTGTGCCTGCGTGGGTTTCCTCCGGGTACTTCGGTTTTCTCTCACATTCCAAAGACATGCTGGTAGGTTAATTGGATCCTGTCTAAATTGTTCCTAGTATGTGTATGTATGAATGTGAGTTAGGGACCTTAGATTGTACGCCCCTTGAGGGCTAGGGACCTTAGATTGTACACCCCTTGAGGGTTAGGGACTGATGTGAGTGTACAATATATATGTAAAGTGCTGCATAAATTGACGGCTCTATATAAGTACCTGAAATAAATAAAATAAATACTATTACTCCTGTCTCACATTAAGTCTATCAGATAGGGTCTAACTGGAAACAGTAGACTCTCTGCATTCTCTAATGATATGAAACACCCACAATGTTTGTGAACCTGGGACTAGCACTGCAGGTGTTGGAGGGCAGAACAGAGGGAGAGCAGTAAATATCCATTCACCGATCTCCCCTCTAGTAAATGAACACCTAAGCGATATGTATTACATCACTTCAGGTTTTGGCCGTCACTCAGCAGGTCACTGAGCATAATCTGAGCTCCATTTGTGGCAGCGGAGGGCATAGGAGACATCAGGGGTTTAATAGACCCCTGATGTCTTAGTAAAGAGAGCCTGTCATTACAATGTGCTATCCAATGGGAAAGCAGTACAGTAAATTGAAAAAAAAAAGTTAAAAAAGCAACATATAGCTGTGAATATTGCAGTTGATGACATTGTAATCTGTATACTTTAAGTGCTGGTTAGCACCGCATGCAGTGGAAATTTCACAGTGTGATTTGTGTTTTGATAGGTATGAATTTAATGTGATTTCTGAGGGGACTGGGCATAGCTGGAGATACAACTCACACAGGACCACCTTTTTTAACCCAAACAATGCACTTTCAGATGACGTGCGAATCCATGCCTTTCGGATCGCATCTGAGCAGCATCAGATTCACATCAGTGTGAACCGGGACTAAAGTGCATTGTTTCTTGCCTACAAAGAAAGAAAGATGAAAGAGTGAAAGACGGAGGGATGGAAAGGGGGAAGGAGGGAGGGAGAGAGAAAGAAAGAGGGAGAGAGAAAGAGGGAGGGAGGGAGGGAGGGAGGGAGAAAGAGGCAGAATGAAGGAGAGAAGGAGGGAGAGAGTAGAGAGAGAGATGGAGGGAAAGAAATAAAAAGAAAGAGAGAGAAAAGGAATGAGAGCAAGAGAGATGGAGGAAGGAATGGGGTAAGGAGGGAGGAACAGCAAGAAAGAGGGAGGGGGAGAGAGAAAGAGGGAGAGAGTCGGAAAAATGGACAGAATGAGGAGAGGAAACAGAGGAAGAGAGAGATGTAAGGGTAGGAAAGAGAGAGAAAAGGAAAGAAAAGAGAATGTAGACAAAAGAGAGAGAGAGAAAGAAAGAGAGAGGGAGACAGAGAGGTAGGGGGCAGAGAGGGAGCGAGAAAGAGAGAGAGGGGGAAGAGAGAGGGAGGGAGGGGGGAGGGAGGGAGAAAGAGAGGAAGGAAGGAGAGAGAAAGAGAGAGGGAGAGAGAAAGAAAGAGAGAGATGGAGAGGGAGGGAGAGAGAAAGAGGGGGGGAGAAAGAGTGAGAGGTGGAGAGAAAGAGTGAGAGATGGAGAGAAAGCGAGAGGGAGGGAGAGAGAAAGAGAGGGGGAGGGAGATAGAAAGAGAGAGGGAGGGGGAGAGAGAGAAAAAGAGAAAGAGAGAAAGAGAGAGGGAGAGATAAAGAGAGAGGGGGGAGGAAGGGGGAGAGAGTGAGCGAGAAAGAGAGGGAGAGAGAAAGAGAGAGGAGAGAGGGGGGGAGGAGAAAGAGAGAAAGAGAGAGATGGAGGGATGGAGAAAGATAGGGAGAGGGAGCGAGAAAGAGAGGGGAGAGTGAGAGAGGGAGGGAGAAAGAGAGAGGAGAGAGAGGGAGGGAGAAAGAGAGAGAGGGAAGGAGAGGGAAGGAGAGGGAGAGAGAGAGGGGGGGGGAGAGAGAGAGAGAAAGGGACAGAATGAAGGAGAGGAGGAGGGAGAGAGAGTAGAGAGAGAAAGAGAGCTAGAGAAAGAAAATAAAAAGAAAGAGCAAGAGAAAGAGAGAGTAGGAGGGGTAAAGAGACATAAAGAAAGAAAGAAAAAGAAAGAAAGAAAGAAAGAGGGTAGAAAGCATATAGATAGAGGGAACAATAGAGAGAAATGGAGGGGAGGAAGGAAAGAGAGATTAATGGAAGAAAGGAATAAGAGAGTTGAAGGAAGAAAGACTAGGTTAGCGGCCACACCTCAGGGATGTCTCTCACTGGCAGTGAATTGAGAATTGCAGAGCGGAGACAAAGTTCTGGAAGCTCACAGGGGACGCAGGGAATGCTCATTGGACCTGACTATGAATCACAGGGGGAATGCATATTCATTCAATAACAAATATTGGCTAGACACGCTCAGATATTGTATAGCAAAGCAGCTGATTCAGCTGCGGCAGGGAATATTTGTGCTGGCACAGAATTTGCAGGTTTCCAACAAATGTACAGCTTGAATAGAAGAAAAGGGAAACAGGCTGCTAACAAATGTTCTCCAGGATGCTGGCAATTATTTACATTAATGTAGAAATCAGTTGCCAGGTCATCTATCACTGAGCTCACTAGGGATTCTCACCTTGCAATGTCATTAATTTTGAATAGCACCCCAAGTGCACAAAGGCACTACAACTGCATTATATTTCACAAAAGGGTCACGTCCTTTTTTTGGGAACATTAGCATGTTGGCACCCCATTCAAATCAATGAATGGCCTTAAAGTGTATGTCACCTTAAAGGATAAGTTCACTTTTGGGAACAGGTTACCTGTACCATTTGTACCCCCCTCCGTGACAGAAATATGGGGGGAAGTTCAGCGAAAACAGCGTGGCCAAGTGAGGCTCCACCCACATGGCCACATCATTCATTCGCAGTGTTCTGTGAATGAATTAACTACAAGTCCAGATAGCCTTAGCAGCTGTCAGCTTTTAGTTCTCAATGAACAATACAGTGCTGAGGAGCGCTGTGGTAGTTCATTGAATCTTCCTGTAAAAATATCTGCTTGCCCGTACATCCCGTACATTCCATATGGCAGGCAGATATTATGACAGATTTACAGGAGACCTGCATGGCACCACCGATCTACTGACTGCTGGTGCAATGCTTTGGGCTCCTGTAACCAAGAATAATAAATGCACATTTTTTTGCAGGTAAAAAAATGTGCATTTATTATTCTTGGTTATTATTTTTGGTCAAAAAGTGAACTTATCCTTTAAATATTTATTTTTTTCTGGGTGTGTTCACATGAGTATTTTATAAATCATATTCCATCATTTTCATGTACATTTTCCATCTGAAGTACCTGGTTGATCCTGCTAGTCACAGTTCTTCCATGTTCTTAACTGACCTGTATTAGCGTGGTCAGTTTTCTGCCTTTGGCTGTCCATTCAGCCATACAGGACACTGTACAGACATACAGCATGCCTGTACTGGGTTAGTTCAACCACCACACCGCCCAACCAATCACAGCCTGCCTCTGGCAAGCCTCCCCAACCAATCACAGCTTGTCTCTGACACACACCCCTCCCAGTCACAGCCTGCCTCTGGCACAACCGCATTCCCTATCACAGCCTGCCTCTGCCACGCCCCCCCCAACCAATTGCAGCCTGCCACTGGCACACACCCCCTCCCAATCACAGCCTGCCTCTGGCACACGCCCCCTCCCAGTCATGGTCTGTCTCTTCACGCCCCCTGCTCAAGCACAGCCCCACCTTCCCTTAGGCTGAACAGACTATGGAATAGAGGCATGCTGGGTGTGTGCACAGTGTCCTGTAACCTCACCTATATGGAAGAAAAATATATTTGAAAAATATTCTTCCCAATATATTGACATATATTTGAAATACTACAATTTTGGCCATATTCAATATATATATATATATATATTTATATTGATCATTTTTCATATATTTTGTAATAAAAACGCATTTCAACATACAGTATATATATATATATATATATATATATATATATATATATATATACTGTATGTTGAAATGCGTTTTTATTACAAAATATATGAAAAATATTTTTAAAAATACATTTCAAATATACTGTATGTCTTTAAAAATACAAATCTACATTTTTGGAATGCCTTTACAAATATATGAAAAATGTATGTTAAAATTACTTCTTTATATGTTAAAAAAAATCTGAAGAATATATTTAAAACAAATATATTTTTAAAAATGTTTTTCATATATTTTGTAATATATAAAAAAAATGCATTTCAACATACAGTATATATATATATATATATATATTCAAATATATTTTTAAATATATTGAATATGGACAAAATTGTAGCATTTCAAATATATGTCAATTTATTTGGGAAGAATATTTTAAAAATATATCTCAAATATATTTTTCTTCCATGTAGGCACCCCCACTATCAGGAAGAGGAGATGTATAGTCACATGAAGGAACTTTTTAACCTTGTGAAAAAAGTTAAGAAAGATCGTTTCTGAAACAAAGCAAAAGCATTTATAGCGCCAGAATAGTTATGACAGTAATAGAAAGTGTCTGTGCCATACTATGATCACAACTGCTTTAAAATAGCGCAGGTTACTGCTCGACATTATTGCATGCGTGTTAAAGTGACACTAAACACACACTCTGTTTAATTGACATTATTCCTTCTCTTTCTGTATGTGGATGATGGCTCTTTCTTTCCAAACTGGATGAAAGAGTCAGGAGAAACCTGGTCAGAGAGGCTGCCAAGGGGCCTACAGAATCTCTGAAGCCGTCTCAGGAATTGATGACAAAGAGTGGTCATTGTGGTCATGTGACACCAATATCACAAATTCTCCACAAATGTGGCTTGTATGGAAGGGTTGCACGAAAAAATCTGCTCCTCAAGAAAGGCCACATGCAGTCACCACTGAGCTTTGCCGAAATGCACCTTGAAGTTTTTGAGGCCACCTGGAAAAAGGTGTTCTGGTCAGATGAGACTAAAATGGAATGATTTGGCCTCAATGCTAAATGATATGTCTGGTGGAAATCCAATCCAGCTCACTATCCAAATTCCTACAGTAAAGCATGGAGGTGGGAATGTCCTGTTATGGGGGGTTCTCTGCAGCACGGGCTGGAGTCAGGATAGAAGGGAAAATGGATGGATGAAAAATACCATCAAATTCTTGAGGAAAATCTGCTGCCCTCTGCCCAAAAGGTGTCAATGGGAAGAAGGATCACCTTCCAACATGACAATGACCCAAAGCACACAGCAAGAATGAGCACACAGTGGTTGGAGGAGAAGAAGGGGAATGTCCTTGCATGGCCTAGTCAGAGCCCAGACTTCAACCCCATTGAAAATCTTTGGAATGACTTGAAGTCTGAAGTCCACAAACGGTCACCATGAAATTTACCTGAACTTCAGCAGTTCTGCAAAGAAGAGTGGGAAAATATTGCAACATCTAGATGTACAAAGTTAGTAGAGACACAGCCAGGGGTGGACTGACAACTCATGGGGCCCCCGGGCAATAGGGATCATGGGGCCCCTGTGTCCTTGCCCAAACTCAAAAAAGCCTATGAAAAAGGTACCAGGGGCATCTCATGGGGCCCCCTACTGACCCCAGGCCCTCGGGCAGTGCCTGAGTTTCCAAATGGTCAGTCCACCCCTGGACACAGCCCAACAGACTAAAAGGCTGGAATTAATGCAAAAGGGGGTTCAACAAAATACTGACACAAGGAAGTGACCCGTTTTCCAATTCAGTGCTTCTGCTTTTGATTTTTTTTTTAATTTCTGACATGTTGGCATGTTGGTGTTATACCTTACCCTGGGATGTCATAAGTTGCATCGAGCAAATACAGCTGGATAAAACAAAAACTGTGTTTGTCTTCATTTCAGGCTGCAAAGCAACAAAATGTGAGTATTTTAAAGGGGGTGATTCTTTTCTATACAAACTGCATTCAATGTTTCACAAAGAGACTATCAGATGTACAGATATGGAACTCCAACGCGTCTCTCTCCATGTTGTGCATATTGTGGGCTTGTGTGGGGAGCACCCTCTGGAGACACAATGCTATCTGCAAGTACGAAACGCGTTGGGGTTCCATATCTGTACATCTGATAGTCTCTTTTTGAAACATTGACTATATGTTTTCATCTTTGAATTCTGAGCAATTTTTTAGTCCTTTTACAATATCATTGCAATGGTATGTATACAGCTAATATAGTCTTACTGCCATATTTTTTTAGTGGTTTGATGCAAAATGAAATGTATAATGTTTTATTATATTTAATAACTTATTATTATTGTTTTCAGGTACCTTAAAGTCCCATGTTCCCCCTTAATCTCTTTTCCTGAGATTAAAGATTGTCAATATCCGTGCAATATACATAGCTCAAAAAACAAAAAGAAAAGGTTGCACTACATGAACAGAACTGACATACTTTCCAGTTGGCAAAAAAAAAAAAAAAAAAAACACAAAATGCATCAAGAAAACGTGTTCAAAACTGCAAAGTGCACTGCAAAACGTGGCGGAGAAACACATCAACCGCAACCTGCATAGATGTGAACCTAGATCTCATTGCAATGGTATGTATATATATATATATATATATATATATATATATATACACACAAACACACACACATAGGGCTAATGCAGCCTTACTGGCATATTTTTTTGTGGTTTTATGCAAAATGTAATTTTTATTATATTTAATGTTATTATTTTGGTCTTCAGGTCAGGGGCAGACTGACCATTTGGAAACTCGGGCACTGCCCAAGGGCCTGGGGTCAGTAGGGGGCCCCATAAGATGTCCCTGGTACCTTTTTCATAGGCTTTTTTGAGTTTGGGCAAGCACACAGGGGCCCCATGATCCCCTATTGCTCGAGGGCCCCATGAGTTGTCAGTCCGCCCCTGCTTCAGGTACCTTAAAGTCCCATGTTCCCTCTTCTCCTTCCAAGATTGATGTTCCTTGCAATATACATAGTTAAAAAAAGAGGAAAAAAAGAATCATCTATGGACTGCCTTACAGTTGACTTTATTTGGAATGCAGCCACAACCTGTATAGAAAAGCCTGTCCCCTGCCACCATGCTGCAGAGAGGGACCCTTGATCTCTCTAAAGAGGATGTCAGTCTGGAGGAGTGGGCATTTCTAGACAGGTTGCATCTGCATGTAGACTGCACTAGTCAACGCTCACGTGATGGTGAGCCCAGGGGCGGACTGACCATTTGGAAACTCGGGCACTGCCCGAGGGCCCAGGGTCAGTAGGGGGCCCCATGAGATGCCCCTGGTACCTTTTTCATAGGCTTTTTTGAGTTTGGGCATGATCCCCTATTGCCTGGGGGCCCCATGAGTTGTCAGTCCGCCCCTGGGTTAGCCTTCACGATTGAAAGAACTGAAATCCAATGAATGAAAGGGGAGGGCCAGGGACAGTCAGCCTGGGGAGGAAAAAGCTATATTAGGGATGTCAAACTTCATTTCATCACAGGCCGCATCAGCATTATGGTTGCCCTCAAAGGGCCGGTTGTATCTGTAAAACTAAATGTCCAGAGCACCCCCACCCCCCATTACATCAGACATGAAGAATCTCACACCGTTCCTAACATCACCGTGCACCCCCTTTGGGGGCAGAGCTGGAAAGCAGAAAGTGCAGGGTCTGGGGGAGGACCAGAGGAGGAGTGGAGTCAGTTACCAGAGTCTGCTGAATACTGAGACCAGGGGAGGCAGAGATGAGGGGGTGCTGCAGCTGCACTGAGAAGTGCAGGATTTGGCAGAGGAGTTCTATTCTCCTCTCTGCTGCCAACTGCTGAGACAAGGAGAGAGTGGAGACAACGGGGCACCTGCAGGAGAGATGCAAGGGCCACATGAAATGGCCTGGATTCAGCCTGCGGACCTTGTGTTTGACACCTGTGCCCTAGGTGCACACTTAGGACTAATTCATACCTATGCGTGATGCAATCTGCTTTGGGGAAAAAAGTCTCTGACCCTTACCAAGAATGCAGCGGCTGGGGGTGGAGACAAGGGGTTACCTGCAGGAGAGATGCAAGGGCCACATGAAATGGCCTGGAGGGCCGGATTCAGCCCGCGGGCCTTGTGTTTGACACCTGTGAGCTAGATGATGCTAGGTGTCCGCTATCCAGGAAATGAGACAAGTTGTATCTGACTTGCTGGAGCTTCTAATGCACATTGTGAGAAGCTCACAGTGTGCAGTGAAATCAGAGTAAAGTATTTCAGGTCAGGAGAGGATCCTGTACAACGGTGTAAGACTGAAGGAAATGCCGGAGTTCAGCATTAGGGTTCTTAGATCGGACCTTGCGGTGTATAGTCTGCTTTATTCGGGTTTTCAGCAGCCCAGAGGAATATTCGTCTTGCAGTGCAGTGTTCTCGGAGGCCAGTGATGCAGAGTTTGTTCTGGTTGTGTCGATCTCATCAATCTGCGGGCTGCACCGCTAGGAGAGTCTTGCTGTATCATCACTGACAGTCTGTAGAAGCAGCCAAGAGGGAAAAGAGGCGCTGCATGAGCTCACAGGCTGGGGGAATCTGGCTCCTCTCTATCCATAGGATGAAAAGCTTTCCTGATTTATAACCGTCACAATCCCACCCTGAGAACTCAATTACCGCAGAGCCAGAAATCTGCACCTGCCTCAGGACTGGTCCCAGAGGAAGTCCATAACGTATGTTCAATGAACGTATTTAGACATTATACAGTATTTAAAGGGAAATGATAATGCCTTGGGGCCCCTTTTCAGCTGAATTCCAGACTCTTTCTTTGATTTTCATCTGGTGTTCCAGCCAGTAAGTCTGTTGTTTTTCAATCATTTCAGAAAATATATATTGTTGGGGGGGTACCCTAGGTCAGGGGTGTCAAACTCCATTTCATTGCGGGCCGTATCAGCATTATGGTTGCCCTCACAGGGCCAGTTGTATCTGTAAGACTAGATGTCCAGAGCACCCCACCTCCTATTGCATCAGATGTCAAGAATCCCATACCCTCCCTAACATCACCGTGCACCAGGGGCGGACTGACCATTTGGAAACTCGGGCACTGCCCGAGGGCCTGGGGTCAGTAGGGGGCCCCATGAGATGCCCCTGGTACCTTTTCATTGGCTTTTTTGAATTTGGGCAAGGACACAGGGGCCCCATGATCCCCTATTGCCCGAGGGCCCCATGAGTTGTCAGTCTGCCCTGCCGTGCACCCCCTTTGGGGACAGAGCTGGAAAGCAGCAAGTGCAGGGTCTGGAGGAGGACCAGAGGAGGAATGGAGTCAGTTACCAGAGTCTGCTGAATGCTGAGACCAGGGGAGGCAGAGATGAGGGGGTGCTGCAGCTGCACTGAGAGGTGCAGGATTTGGCAGAGGAGTTCTATTCTCCTCTCTGCTTCCGACTGCTGAGACAAGGTGGGGGTGGAGACAAGGGGGTACCTGCAGGAGAGATGCAAGGGCCACATGAAATGGCCTGGATTCAGCCCGCGGGCCTTGTGTTTGACACCTGTGCCCTATGTGCGCACTTAGGACTAATTCATACCTATGCGTGATGCAATCTGCTTTGGGGAAAAAAGTCTCTGACCCTTACCAAGAATGAGGCGGCTGAAAACTCATAGATGTGAATGTGTCTCATAGGAAACCCTGTTGTATGGACTGTAGTGTGTTTCTGCAAAATGCAAAGAGCAATTAAAAAAATGCATAGGTGTGAACCAGGCCTAATGCAGAATTCAGAGCATTTTCCAGTTTGCCAAAGCGCACTACAGTCCATTTAACATCCTTTCCTATGAGACACATTCACATCTATGCGTTTTCAGCCACTGCATTGTTGGTAAGGGTCAGGGACGTAACCCCCCCACGAAGCAAATTGAATCATGCATAGGTGTGAATCAGACCTTAGTGTGAACCTAGGGCAGGGGTAGGCAACCTGCGGCTCTCTAGCTATTGTGGAACTACATTTCCCATGAGGCATTGCAACATTACAAAACTGACAGTTACAGCTATGACTTGCAGAGGCATGATGGAACTTGTAGTCCTGCAACAGCTGAAGAGCCGCAGGTTGCCTACCCCTGACTTAGGGTAACCCCCCCTATGCGTCTATGCGTTTTCAGCTGGTGCATTTTTTGGAAAGGGTCAGGAACTTTTTTCATGCAGGAGATTGTTTTTTGTGTGTAATAGATTTCACTGCACCGCATAAAAAATGCAAGTGTTGTGTTTGGGATGCGTTCTGCGGGGGGGGGGGTTTGCTAATTCATGTAGTGCATCTTTGATGTGACTTTACACTCTCTGGCACTCAAGCAGCATCAGAGTCGCATCAAAGTAGCGCAGGAACCTTTATTTGTCCAAAGTTGCATTGTTTTTTGGCTCTCTTAGATTGTAAGCTCTAATGCGCAGGTCCCTCTGATTCCACTTGTACCATTTTGTATTGTAACTGTACTGCCATTTGTAAAGCGCTGCGCAAACTGTTGGCGCCATATAAATCCTGAATAATCAGTCTAATAGTAATAGGAAAGTATGAGAGTTCTCTTCATGTAGTGCAACTTTGATGCAACTTTGATGCTACATAGTTACATAATTAGTCTGGCTGAAAAAAGACAAAAGTCCATCCAGTTCAACCATCTAAAAAAAAAAAAAAAAGTTATAATACTACACCCACAGTTGATCCAGAGGAAGGCGAAAAAACTCCAATTTGCTCCTGCAGGGAAAAACATTCCTTCCTGTTCCCCCGAGAGGCAATCGGATATTCCTGGATCAATTTTACCTATAAATGTTAGTATCCAGTTAAATTCTGTGTATCTAAGAAATAATCCAGGACTTTTTTGAAGCAATCCACTGAGCTGGCCAGAACCAACTCTTGAGGGAGTCTATTCCACATTTTCACAGCTCTTACTGTGAAGAAACCTTTCTGTGTTTGGATATTACATTTCTTTTCCTCCAGACGTAAAGAGCGCCCCCTTGTCCTCTGTGATGACCTCAGGGGGAATGACTCTACACCGAGTTCACTATATGAACCACATGGAGATCATATCCCCCCTTATGTATTACACATGGAGATCATATCCCCCCTTATGTATTATACATGGAGATCATATCCCCCCTTATGTATTATACATGGAGATCATATCCCCCCTTATGTATTATACATGGAGATCATATCCCCCCTTATGTATTATACATGGAGATCATATCCCCCCCTTATGTATTATACATGGAGATCATATCCCCCCTTATGTATAATACATGGTGATCATATCCCCCCCTTATGTATTATACATGGAGATCATATCCCCCCTTATGTATTATACATGGAGATCATATCCCCCCTTATGTATTATACATGGAGATCATATCCCCCCTTATGTATTATACATGGAGATCATATCCCCCCTTATGTATTATACATGGAGATCATATCCCCCCTTATGTATTATACATGGAGATCATATCCCCCCCTTATGTATTATACATGGAGATCATATCCCCCCTTATGTATTATACATGGTGATCATATCCCCCCCTTATGTATTATACATGGAGATCATATCCCCCCTTATGTATTATACATGGAGATCATATCCCCCCTTATGTATTATACATGGAAATCATATCCCCCTTATGTATTATACATGGAGATCATATCCCCCCTTATGTATTATACATGGAGATCATATCCCCTCCTTATGTATTATACATGGTGATCATATCCCCCTTATGTATTATACATGGAGATCATATCCCCCCTTATGTATAATACATGGAGATCATATCCCCCCTTATGTATTATACATGGAGATCATATCCCCCCTTATGTATTATACATGGAGATCATACCCCCCTTATGTATTATACATGGAGATCATATCCCCCCTTATGTATTATACATGGAGATCATATCCCCCCTTATGTATTATACATGGAGATCATATCCCCCCCTTATGTATTATACATGGAGATCATATCCCCCCTTATGTATTATACATGGTGATCATATCCCCCCCTTATGTATTATACATGGAGATTATATCACCCCTTATGTATTATACATGGAGATCATATCCCCCTTATGTATTATACATGGAGATCATATCCCCCTTATGTATTATACATGGAGATCATATCCCCCCCCTTATGTATTATACATGGAGATCATATCCCCCCTTATGTATTATACATGGTGATCATATCCCCCTTATGTATTATACATGGAGATCATATCCCCCCCTTATGTATTATACATGGTGATCATATCCCCCTTATGTATTATACATGGAGATCATATCCCCCCCTTATGTATTATACATGGTGATCATATCCCCCTTATGTATTATACATGGAGATCATATCCCCCCTACCCTCCAGACATAAAAAGTGTAAAGTCTCATCAAAGTCGCACTACTGAACAGAACTGTCATACTTTCCAATCAGTGGAAAAAGAAAAAAACAAATACGAAATGCATCAAAAACGCGTGTTCAAAATGAAAAGTGCACTGTAAAACGCGGCGGAGAAACGCATCAACCGCAACCTGCACAGAGGTGACCCTATCCTTCTCTAATCTGCAGGCAGAAAATTTTTTTTTTTTAAACATGCAAAAACAACCCAAAAACAAACCAGATCTGACAGCAAGAATTAAAGCTCCCCGGTGAAGATGTTAAAAAAGTAACATTTCTCTCTTTGTTACATGTTTTGTCAATAAAATACACAGAAAATGAAACAAAACCTTTGAGTCTGCGCCACCAAAAGAACAAAGTCCAATCAGCTATCAACTGGATATCTGTGATGAGCAAAGGGACTTTTTTAAATGTTTGTATTTATTATTTATAGCTGACAGACTTATATGAGGTCTTTTATCAACCTTGTATGTAACTAACAAAGCTGGAATTACAAATATATAGAAAATCGGGAAATAAAAAGGTAGAACACCTAGTCCTGAGGAAACGTTAGGCCCATACATATCTGAATTTCTGTTTTGTATTTTAAGGGTACCCCACCCCCACCCCGGCACTGCATGCCTCTCTATTGATCAGGATTGTCACATGATTCCTAATGTGTCACAATATACAGCAACAATTTATATTTTTATTACCTTTTGTCATTAAAAAGCTGTAGCTGAGCTCCAGTCAGAGTCTCTGCCTAGGCTCAGATGACCCCCATAGCCTGCTGCAGGCAGGAGGAAGCATTTCTTCAGTCTCTTCTCCCTCAGTAATCAGACTGCAACATTGTAACTGTGCACAGGCTGACATGATGCCCTTGGTCTGTTGCAGGCAGGAGGAAGCATTTCTTCAGTCTCTTCTCCCCCAGTAATCAGGCTGCAATATTGTAAATGTGCACAGGCTGAGATGATGCCCTTGGTCTGCTGCAGGCAGGAGGAACCTTTTCTGTAGTCTCTTCTCCCCTGTAATCAGACTGCAATATTCTAACTGTGCACAGGCTGAGATTATGCCCTTGGTCAGCTGCAGGTAGGAGGAAGCATTTCTTTAGTCTCTTCTCCCCCAGTAATCAGACTGCAGTATTGTAAATGTGCTTAGGCTAAGATGATGCCCTTGGTCTGCTGCAGGAAGGAGGAACCTTTTCTGTAGTCTCTTCTCCCCTGTAATCAGACTGCAATATTCTAGCTGTGCACAGGCTGAGATGATGCCCTTGGTCAGCTGCAGGCAGAAGGAAGCATTTCCTTGGTCTCTTCTGGCATGCAGTGGCAGCAATCAGACTGCCACATTGTAAATGTGCACACGTTGAGATAATGCTCTCAGTCTGCTGCAAGCAGGAGGAACCTTATATCTAGTCTCTTCTCTCCCAGTAATCAGACTGCAATATTGTAACTGTGTCTAGGCTGAGATGATGCCCTTGGTCTGCTGCAGGTAGGAGGAAGCAATTCTTTAGTCTCTTCTCCCCCAGACTGCAACATTGTAAGTTTACCTGGGATCAGATGATACCCTCAGTCTGCTGCAGGCAGGAGGAAGCATTTCTTCAGTTTCTTCTTCCCCAATGAGCAGACTGCAACACTGTAACTTTGCCTGGGATCAGATGATACCTTCAGTCTGCTGCAAGCAGGAGGAAGCATTTCATCAGTCTCTTCTCCCCCAGTAGTCAGACTGTAATATTGTAACCATGCCTAGGCTGAGATATTGCCCTCATCCTGCTGCAGGCAGGAGGAAGCATTTCTTTGGTCTCTTCTCCCCCAGTGAGCAGACTGCAACATTGTAACTTTACCTGGGATCAGATGATACCCTCAGTCTGCTGCAAGCAGGAGGAGGCATTTAATCAGTCTCTTCTCCCCCAGTAATCAGACTACATCATTGTAAATGTGCATAGGCTGAGATAATGCTCTCAGTTTGCTGCAGGCAGGAGTAACCTTATCTTCAGTCTCTTCTCCCCCAGTAATCAGACTACATCATTGTAAATGTGCATAGGCTGAAATAATGCTCTGTTTGCTGCAGGCAGGAGTAACCTTATCTCCAGGGTCCAGGGGTGGACTGACAACTCATGGGGCCCCCAGGCAATAGGGGATCATGGGGCCCCTGTGTCCTTGCCCAAACTCAAAAAAGCCTATGAAAAAGGTACCAGGGGCATCTCATGGGGCCCCCTACTGACCCCAGGCCCTCGGGCAGTGCCCGAGTTTCCAAATGGTCAGTCCGCCCCTGCTTCAGTCTCATCTAACCCAGTAATCAGACTGCAATATTGTAACTGTGCCTAGGCTGAGATGATGCCTTTGGTCTGCTGCAAGCAGGAGGAAGCATATCTTAAGTCTCTTCTCCCCAATGATTAGACTGCAACATTGTAATTTTGCCTAAGCTGAAATTATGCCTTCAGTCTGCTGCAGGCAGGGGGAAGCATTTTCTCACTCTCTTCTCCCCCAGTGATCAGATAGAAATATTGTAACTTTGTAACAAATCACACGGTGAGACCTGCAGCAGGGGCTGATCTCTTCTTCCTCAGTGCGAGGACTGCAACATTGTAACAAGTCACAAGCACTAGCTTTGCGTTTATTTGGACGTGACGTGTCCTATTGATGTGCTTTGAAGTGCAGGCAGAGCGGGTCAGACGCAGCCTTTTCTAATCAAATGCTGCATCTTCAATTCAACACATGCAGCTGCATTCTCATGGGAATAACTGCATCGGGCAGCACAGTGGCTAAATGGTTAGCACTTCCACCTGGCAGTACTCAGGTCGTTGGTTCAAATCCCAACCACAGCATCACCTGCCTAGAGGTTGCATGTTCTACCTGTGCCTGTGTGGGTTTCCTCTGGGTACTCTGGTTTCCTCCCACACTCCAAAGACATGCTAGTAGGTTAATTGGATCCTGTCTAAATTGGTCCTAGTATGTAGGAATGTAGGCTAGGGACCTTAGATTGTACACCCCTTGAGGGTTAGGGACTGATGTGAATGTACAATATATATGTAAAGTGCTGTGTAAATTGACGGCTCTATATAAGTACCTGAAATGAACATGCAACAAAGTGAGCCCTAAAATGTGATTTGTATCAATTTATTTTACACTCTGTATTCTCCACTTGATGAAGCATCACTGTATGGGAAGCGAGGCTGTCCCTTTAAATCCTCCATCGTCCCGTCCACCAAGCGAATGGCGCGCCGTTCCATGCATATCTGTTAATAGGCGCAGTGTAAACAAAGCCCAGCTTACACAGAAACGATGCTGTTTACACGACCCGTACAGTTTCCAGCTGTTCAGAACTTCCAGGAACTGTTTCAAACATTTGTCTATAGAAATCTTTGTCACTTACAATAAAGTTCAGACAATAAACGCCTGGCGGGTGAACATACACGCGGGGCTTGTGGTGTGTGCGGAGCTGGATCTGTCCGTCAACCTTCACCGGAACAATAGGCTGCTTCCAATTTAAAAACTGAACTCCAGGAAAAAACCCAAATGCACAGGAGAAATGCATTTAATGGACCTGAGCTTTTTCTGTTGCAGTTTCACTTTCACTTACAGGTCCCCTCCTTACCCTGTGACTGGACAGTAAAAAGGAGAAGCTGCAGACTGATGAGCTTATCTCTCGGTTACTCTGCTATCTCCCTCTACTGAAAGAAAAAAAATCCTACCCAAAATATACTGATCCTGACTTTTGACCCTGACCCTGACCTTTACTCTAATCCTGACACTGACCGAGATCAAACCTTGATCTAGCCATTTTTTTTTACATATTAATTTGTTTATTTATTACACACTTTTGTTTACTCTACAGCTTTCTCACCTGCATTACACCCCAGTCACACTGGATGCGAATTGTCATGCGATTTGCATGCCATGCGACTCGCAAGTCACATGCCAAGTCGCACCTAATGTTCGCAGTTGTAACGGTCATATTGGTGCAGTTCCAACTGAAAAAAAAATTGACATTTCCTTTAAACTCTGGGGCAGTGTGAAAAAGACCCTTGGGGGGGGGGGGGGGGTCCCCAGCACTGTCAGGGTTAAATCAGGTGTGGACTGACAACTCGTCGGGCCCCCAGTGCAATAGGGGATCATGGGGCCCCTGTGTCCTTGCCCAAACTCAAAAAAGCCTATGAAAAAGGTGCCAGGGGCATCTCATGGGGCCCCCTACTGACCCCCGGGCCCTCGGCAGTGCCCTAGTTTCCAAATCCGCCCCTGGGCTAAATGCTCCTTTTTGCCTAGGATCCCATTATAAAAGCAATTTGACTTACTTTATCCTTCGCTCCCCCGGCAGCCAGCGCTCTCCTCGTCGCTCCGATGTTCCGGTCTGTGGGTGGGCCCTCAGCCCCTGATGGCCCTGCATTCTACATGATGATGTCAGCCTATGACTGTCGGACAGGATGCAGAAGAGAATCGACTCGGCTGCTACAAGGATTTTTTTTTTCCATTTCCCCGGAGTGCACCTTTAAATCCGATCTGCCCTAGTCCTGCCTGGAGTCGGTCTGTAGAACTGTTTGGCCTGAGGCCAGCGATCGGAGCGTCTGACATACAGAAGCAGCTTGTCCAGAACCTGTACTTCCTGTACACTATCAGGGGGAAGGCCGGGCCCTGTTCTTGGAATTTGGGTATGTGAGCCACTGAGCGGAACACAAGGGCGGAGAGCATTGGCCCCATTCAGCCAAGTTTAACCCTTCAAACTCCAATCTAATTAAAAACACAAGATATTGTACTTAAAGTGATATTACACCCTCTGTTTTTAATCACTTTCAGCAACTGATGTAATCACTTACTGAGTATATACCTTCTTTATCTTTTAATCCTTGCCTATGTTCCAGTATAAGGCAGGTGCCATGACTGCTGCCTCAGGTTTCCTGTTTCAGGGTGGCTCCTTTTTCTTGCAGCATCCTATGGAGCCACCCTTGTATGCAGAGACTAGAGTTCTGTCTCCCTACACTGTGTGCATCAATAGAAACACACAGCCAGGGGCGGACTGACCATTTGGAAACTCGGGCACTGCCCGAGGGCCCAGGGTCAGTAGCGGGCCCCATGAGATGCCCATGGTACCTTTTTCATAGGCTTTTTTGAGTTTGGGCAAGGAAACAGGGGCTCCATGATCCCCTATTGCCCGGGGGCCCCATGAGTTGTCAGTCCGCCCCTGCACACAGCCCCATAGCCTAGGATGGCAAGGTACTCTCCTCCTCCTCCCCCTCCCTTCTTGAAACTAACAGACAGACTTTCCACTGTCAACTTTTTCCTGTGAAAAGCAGAAGTTCAGGGAAGCAGCACTGAAAGAGAAGGAGCAAGCAGCAATGGAAGTTTTAAATTAGATGTTCAGGGAAGCAGCACTGAAAGAGCAGGAGCCAGCAGCAATGACAGTTGTAAATTGCAAGTGCAGGGGAGAGGGAAGGGTAAGAATGTTAACAAATAGTTTACTGGGAAATGTTTATTTTATTGTATTCAGTGTGTTAAATTACAAAAATGTTGAGGATTTAATACTACGTTAAATGATGATCTGTTGAGGGCACAGTACATTTACTGGGGGCGGGCAGGCTGGATCATGTCCATGTACGTCATCCAGCTGAGGGGTGTACAGTGCACTGCTCCCACGACTGCTGTGCCTACCAGACACAACGGATCGTGGTAACTGGCCGCTAGGCGATCACATGGTCTCAGTGTCAACACAACTGTTGTGAAGGGGTTTCATTCATAACAGTTGTGCTTAGTATTGCGATGATGTGATTGGCCCACAGCTATCACATGGTACCTGGGCCAATCACAGCACCTTGTACCATGTGATAGTAGTGGGTCAATCACAGAACAAAACAGTATTCACAGCTGTTATAAATGTAACCCATTCATGACAGTTCAGAACATTGCTGTTACAGTGATCAAAGTGTCTGAAAAAAAATGATCCCCTATTGCCCCCGGGCAATAGGGGATCATGGGGCCACTGTGTCCTTGCCCAAACTCAAAAAAGCCTATGAAAAAGGTACCAGGGGCATCTCATGGGGCCCCCTACTGACCCCGGGCCCTCGGGCAGTGCCCGAGTTTCCAAATGGTCAGTCCGCCCCTGCTCTCAGCAGTTTCTTCTTGTAGGCCATCTCCCAGAATCCTTCACTTCCTTGTTGCGTCACAGAAAAGGGTGTGACCACCACTCTGGACCACACCCAGGGGCGTATTTACCACAAGGCAAACAAGGCACTTGCCTAGGGCGGCATTTTTCAGGGGGGGGCAGCACCTCCCCCCCGAAGAAGGGATGAAAGAAGGGACATGCGTGCCATGGGAACCAGGAGGGATCCAAGAGAGACTGTGGGCTGCTTGATGGTGTATGTAGAGCCTGACTCCCGTCTTTCTTTCTATCGCGGGGGGTGGGGGGTAGTGGAAGGCTCTCCTGAGTGGGGGGTAAAGGTGTTGTTGGTCAGTGTCAGTATTTCTTCACAGGAGGGGGAAGGAGAGGTTGTGTTGGTCGCAGGGGCGGACTGACAACTCATGGGGCCCCCGGGCAATAGGGGATCATGGGGCCCCTGTGTCTTTGCCCAAACTCAAAAAAGCCTATGAAAAAGGTACCAGGGGCATCTCATGGGGCCCCCTACTGACCCCGGGCCCTCGGGCAGTGCCCAAGTTTCCAAATGGTCAGTCTGCCCCTACTGACTGATGACAGTGTAGTCCACAATAAATAAATAATTTACCATGCATTTTTTTTAAACATTTTTATTTCTTTTTTTTTAACCTCCCTAGCGGTCTGATTATGTCCATATTTCTGTGCTCAAAGCGGCACATTTTTTTGCATGGAAATATGTATTTTTTTATTGTAGGCCTGTAATTTTTAGGAATAACTCACTGAAATCTGTCTGAACAAGAGTCTAGTAAACATCCCGGGTATGATAAAATTTGAAACACAAAATCATAAATTATAAAATAATAAATAATCATAAAAAATAATAATATAATAATAAATTTAATTCAATAATATAATCAAACCAAAAACACTGAAATGTGAAATAGAGCGCCAAGTTCGCACATCGCTGAGCAAAGTCGCAGAATCGTTTTCAGTGTCTGATGACGAATTTCCCCCACGAATCATTATCACTCAATTCTGCAAGTGGTTCTGATTTACTATCGCTGTTCTCTAGCCGGTCTAAAACCGCGTCTGACCTAAAGGGACGCTTTTTGGACGCCATGGATGTTTCTCAGTTTCCAGGCAAAAAGAACAGTAAAAATGCAGGCAGGGCTCCGGACAAAGCACTCGGGACAAAATGTATGTGAAATGGTTTGATACAGGAATGTTATACTATGTGATTTTAGTGTATTTAGTGAATGTCACTTTTTAACATTTTTGAATTTCCCGCCATTCCGTCCCCCGTACGTCCCGACGTCGCAGGGAACGGAACCTGGAAGACAGATGCCAGCATCGGCCGGAGGACATTACAGGGGACACTGCAGGAGGGACATCGCGGGAGTGAAGGACAAGGTAAGTGATTGAGGGATCCCGGAGCAATGCTGCAGTGTATTCCCGAGTGTAGCTCGGGGTTACCGCTTGTGGTGCTGAAACTTTACCCCGAGCTACACTCTGGAATACCTCCAGGGGGTTTAAACTTTTTTTTTTACAATTGTTTTTGCATACTTCCATCAGAGTAGTTCAGTGTCACCATTATGAGACTGTACTACAAATCTGAGGGTTTGGGGTGATCAAGGATTTTTTTTCAGACACTTTGATCACTGTAACAGCAATGTTCTGAACTGAACATGAATGGGTTACATTTATAACAGCTGTGAATACTGTTTTGTTCTGTGATTGACCCACTACTATCACATGGTACAAGGTGCTGTGATTGGCCCAGGTACCATGTGATAGCTGTGGGCCAATCACATCATCGCAATACTAAGCACAACTGTTATGAATGAAACAAATAGTTTACTGGGAAATGTTTATTTTATTGTATTCAGTGTGTTAAATTACAAAAATGTTGAGGATTTAATACTACGTTAAATGATGATCTGTTGAGGGCACAGTACATTTACTGGGGGCGGGCAGGCTGGATCATGTCCATGTACGTCATCCAGCTGAGGGGTGTACAGTGCACTGCTCCCACGACTGCTGTGCCTACCAGACGCAACTGACATCCTGACAGCTTTTCAATGTTAAAGCCAAGCCCACCCACCTCCCTGGTGTCACTAAAAGCTCACCGGCAGTATGTCAGCATATCGGGTGCAAGAAGTCCGCCTGCATGCTTCCAGCTGTACCTGCATTCCTAATGATACAGGGTCTGACATCTGAAGTGCATGCAGTGGGGCTGATCTGAGGTGTGAAGTGCATGCAGTGCAGCTGATCTGAGGTGAGTAGTGCATGCAGTGGGGCTGATCTGAGGTCCGAATTGCATGCAGTGGGGCTGATCTGTGGTGAGAAGTGCAAGCAGTGGGGATGATCTGAAATGTGAAGTGCAGTGGGGCTGATCTGAGGTGAGAAGTGCATGCAGTGGGCTGATCTGAGGTGAGAAGTGCAGGCAGTGGGCTGTTCTGAGGTGTGAAGTGCATGCAGTGGGGCTGATCTGTGGTGAGAAGTGCATGCAGTGGGGCTGATCTGTGGTGAGAAGTGCATGCAGTGGGGCTGATCTGTGGTGAGAAGTGCATGCAGTGGAGCTGATCTGAGGTGTGAAGTGCATGCAGTGGGACTGATCTGAGGTGTGAAGTGCACGCAGTGGGGCTGATCTGAGGTGTGAAGTGCACGCAGTGGGACTGATCTGAGGTGAGAAGTGCACGCAGTGGGGCTGATCTGAGTAGTGAAGTGCACGCAGTGGGGCTGGTCTGTGATCTGAAGTGCACGCAGTGGAGCTGGTCTGAGGTGTGAAGTGCATGCAGTGGGGCTGATCTGAGGTGTGAAGTGCATGCAGTGGGACTGATCTGAGTAGTGAAGTGCACTCAGCGGGGCTGGTCTGAGATCTGAAGTTCACGCAGTGGGATTGATCTGAGGTGTGAAGTGCACGCAGTGGGACTGATCTGAGGTGTGAAGTGCACGCAGTGGGGCTGGTCTGTGATCTGAAGTGCACGCAGTGGGGCTGGTCTGTGATCTGAAGTGCACGCAGTGGGGCTGATCTGAGTAGTGAAGTGCACGCAGTGGGGCTGGTCTGTGATCTGAAGTGCACGCAGTGGGGCTGGTCTGTGATCTGAAGTGCACGCAGTGGGGCTGATCTGAGTAGTGAAGTGCACGCAGTGGGGCTGATCTGAGGTGTGAAGTGCACGCAGCGGGGCTGATCTGAGATCTGAAGTTCATGCAGCGGGGATCATCTGAGGTCAGCAGTGCATGCACCGGGGCTGAACATGTTTTGTGTGTGCGGTCAGGTGACTGACAGCCTGGCTTCTTCCGTGCACTCAGCCTGTGACTGGACTAGGAGGGAGCAGCAGACTGATGAGGTCATCTCTCTGCTCTCTCCTCCTGTGAACATGCTCCTTGTCACCTCCCAGATCTCTCCTGCCTCTCTGAGTCTGGCTGCCTTTCTACAGGAAGTGGATTGAATCCACATTCAGATATGGATTGTATTTGCAGTGAAACGCATGGAACAGTTGTTCACGGCTGCCTCCATTGGGGTTTCCTCATCTGCCTGAAGTTCCATTGCAGCTCCACATTGCGATCCGGTGTGTAAAGTCGTGCCGGGTTCTGGCCATTCCGGAGTGGGAGTCTGATCCGCCTTCTCCTCTGACTGCCATCTGCTGCTTCGCCTTCCATTGACGATGTCCCTGCGGACCGCCATTGTGCCGTACGGGAGAGAGGCGACGCTTCCAAGATCCAATCCGTGCCCCGAACAGTCCCTCCCACACACAGACAGCAGTGCCCCGGAGCCCACATCCTCTGCCAGCTTCCCCGGCTGCTTGTCTTGGCAGAACGACTCCTGCAGAAAATCTGCCGCCTTCCTCCGGGACAAATCTGGAGAGGAAAGACTTCTCGGATGATATGAAAACCGACATTTCTCCTGCAATCCCAGCTTCCTCCTCATCAGCGGGCGAATGCAACTTTTACATCACACCTTCCCATTGTCGTTACATGCTTGGTTTTAGACCCAGTGATGTCATCACTGGGTCCCTGTGCTTCTCTATGCAGTGCAGACAGATATGGCTGGTGGGAGGGGCCAGGCAGGTGCTGTTCATGCCTTCCTGAAAACATCACAGCCCCCTGCCCCCGCTCTCCTCTCCTGATGCAACTGAAAGGAATGAAAGCCAATAAATGAGAATGGAGCAGAGGAAAATGTCGGCGGAGGGGAATTATGTCCCTCGTGGGAGGGCTTACCACAATAGTGGTAGGAGCCTGAGGTGTGTGAACAGTCATAGTACAGGTATAATAGAGCGCAGAACGCTCATAGTACAGGTATAATAGAGAGCATAACGCTCATAGTACAGGTATAATAGAGAGCATAACGCTCATAGTACAGGTATAATAGAGCGCAGAACGCTCATAGTACAGGTATAATAGAGAGCAGAACACTCATAGTACAGGTATAATAGAGAGCAGAACGCTCATAGTACAGGTATAATAGAGAGCAGAACGCTCATAGTACAGGTATAATAGAGAGCAGAACACTCATAGTACAGGTATAATAGAGAGCAGAACGCTCATAGTACAGGTATAATAGAGCACAGAACGCTCATAGTACAGGTATAATAGAGCGCAGAACGCTCATAGTACAGGTATAATAGAGAGCAGAACGCTCATAGTACAGGTATAATAGAGCGCAGAACGCTCATAGTACAGGTATAATAGAGCGCAGAACGCTCATAGTACAGGTATAATAGAGTGCAGAACGCTCATAGTACAGGTATAATAGAGCGCAGAACGCTCATAGTACAGGTATAATAGAGCGCAGAACGCTCACAGTACAGGTATAATAGAGTGCAGAACGCTCATAGTACAGGTATAATAGAGAGCAGAACGCTCACAGTACAGGTATAATAGAGTGCAGAACGCTCATAGTACAGGTATAATAGAGAGCAGAACGCTCACAGTACAGGTATAATAGAGTGCAGAACGCTCATAGTACAGGTATAATAGAGCACAGAACGCTCATAGTACAGGTATAATAGGGAGCAGAACACTCACAGTACAGGTATAATAGAGCGCAGAACGCTCACAGTACAGGTATAATAGGGAGCAGAACACTCACAGTACAGGTATAATAGGGCGCAGAACGCTCACAGTACAGGTATAATAGAGTGCAGAATGCTCATAGTACAGGTATAATAGGGCGCAGAACGCTCATAGTACAGGTATAATAGAGCGCAGAACGCTCACAGTACAGGTATAATAGAGAGCAGAACGCTCATAGTACAGGTATAATAGGGAGCAGAACGCTCACAGTACAGGTATAATAGAGAGCAGAACGCTCATAGTACAGGTATAATAGAGTGCAGAATGCTCATAGTACAGGTATAATAGGGCGCAGAACGCTCATAGTACAGGTATAATAGGGCGCAGAACGCTCATAGTACAGGTATAATAGGGCGCAGAACGCTCATAGTACAGGTATAATAGGGCGCAGAACGCTCATAGTACAGGTATAATAGAGAGCAGAACGCTCATAGTACAGGTATAATAGGGAGCAGAACGCTCACAGTACAGGTATAATAGAGAGCAGAACGCTCATAGTACAGGTGTAATAGGGCGCAGAACGCTCATAGTACAGGTATAATAGGGCGCAGAACGCTCATAGTACAGGTATACAGATTGTGTAGCACTCTAGTCATACTCCCAGTATAATACAATGGGCTCATTATAAATTATTATGCCTTCAAGGAGCGTACAATCTAGGGTACCGATCTCACATGCACATATACATGTATACTAGGACCAATTTAGACAGGAGTGAATTATCCTACCAGCATGCCTATAGAGTGTGGGAGGAAACCGGAGCATCCACATAAGCACTGGGAGAGCATACAAACTCCATGCAGACAGTATCCTAATCAGGATTCAGGACCCCAGTGCTGCAAAGCAGAAGTACTAACCATCAATAGAAGGTAATGTAGCAGGGTGTACCGCTCTCATAATACAGTGATAACAGGTGCACGTGCACAGGAGCGCCCTCCGCTGACAGAGCACAGGCGCTGCATCCTCTTCTTTGTGTTGCACTTTAGGCCCGGTCACATGGCCGTGCCGGGTACCGTGGACCTCATATAATACAGGTATAACAAAAAACTGACACTGATCCTGTCGCCATAGATACCGGCTCCTCATGTCAGTACACAGCCTGCGCTGTTATGCGGTTTCTCAGAATTAGCCCGGTATTCTAAGACCTTTCCCCGCCGACATTTCTCTACCTGATTAGTTCTCATTCCATTTGAGGTCCCTCCGGATTGCTGCATCCTTGGAGCCAGGAATACATATATATTGAATGAGACACGCCGCACTCTGCGCTCTCTCCGTCCAACGCAGGATATTAATGAGAGAGAAAAAAATAGATAAAAACATTGCCGGATTATCTGTAAATGTAGATGTATGTATTGATTATTAATGTCACTGAGGAGCATGGCCAGGAATACTGACACCGTGGCCTGATGTACGGTACAAGAACATCGGGGTGGCTGGCCTTTGGCTGGCCATACACGGGTCAATTTCCAAATGATTTTTCGTACTAAATTCGGACCTAAGAATAATCGACTGATTTTCATTCTGTTAGTGGGGCAATGGCCGATTTTCGTGAATCCTCCCCATTTCGTTTATCAGGCATGTTGGAAAATTCGTGAAAAACGACCAATTTTCAAAATCATTGGTGGCACCATGGGATTACAGAACGAATGACGTTTTTGATTTTTCGATCGAAAAATCATTCAAAATTCGACCCATTTATGGCCTGTTTATATCTAATAAGGGAAGGCACAGCACGGCATGCAAAGTGCAGCAACACTTGTGAGCACATTCAGAACAAGGAGCGATCGTCCACCAGGTACACCTCACAACCAACCAATCATGAAAGTGCATGCCAGGGGTGGACTGACAACTCATGGGGCCCCTGGGCAATAGGGGATCATGGGGCCCCTGTGTCCTTGCCCAAACTCAAAAAAGCCTATGAAAAAGGTACCAGGGGCATCTCATGGGGCCCCCTACTGACCCCCCGGGCAATAGCTGATCATGGGGCCCCTGTGTCCTTGCCCAAACTCAAAAAAGCCTATGAAAAAGTTACCAGGGGCATCTCATAGGGCCCCCTACTGACCCCAGGCCCTCGGGCGGTGCCCGAGTTTCTAAATGGTCAGTCCGCCCCTGGTGCATGCAAACCCAAGACCAGGGGCGGACTGACAACTCATGGGGCCCCCGGGCAAAAGGGGATCATGGGGCCCCTGTGTCCTTGCCGTCACTCAAACCACACCCAAAAAAGCCTATGAAAGGTACCAGGGACATCTCCTGGGGCCCTCTATGGACCCCGGGCCCTCGGGCAGTGCCCGAGTTTCCCAATGGTAAGTCCGCCCCTGCCCAAGACCTATGTCTCAGAGTATTTGACATCACGGTGTTAGGTAACCCCTTGCCCTCCAGAGGATTTACCCCCCTTCATGACCAGGACATTTTTGGCGCTGCGGCGCTGCATCACTTTAACTGACAATTGCACGGTCATGCAACTCTACACCCAAATGACATTTACGTCCTTTTTTCCCACGATTCGAGATTTCTTTTGGTAGTATTTGATCACTTGTGTATTTTTATTTTTTTTGCGCTATAAACAACAAAGAAAAAACAATTTTGAAAATTTTTTTTATATTTTTGACTTTTTGCTATTAAACATGTCCTGTATAGAAATTTTAAAAATCAAATTTCATCATTAATTTAGGACAAAATGTATTCTGCTACATGTCTTTGCTAAAAAAAAAATCCCAATACGTGTAAATTAATTGGTTTACGTGAAAGTCATAGCGCCTACAAATGGCGGTATAGATACTGGAATTTTTTTTTTTTTTTTTTAGTAATGGCGGTGATCAGCAACTTGTAGCAGGACTGCGGCGAGCATTTTGACACTGGCGGGGGAACTGACTTGGTGTCACTGACATCTCCAGTGACACCAATACAGTGATCAGTGCTAATAGAAAGCACTGACACTGTACTAATGGCACTGGGCAGGAAGGGGTTAACATGAGGGGTGATCAAAGGGTTAACTGTGTGCTGTTTTATTATGAGGCTGTATGAGTTCTTTACACTGCAGAGCCACACAAAGCAGTGTGCAGGAGCTCACAGGGGAGTGATCTGTATTGTTTGTACATAGGTCTCTCCCCCGTCGGTAACACTCGGCAACCGCCGGGTGCCGGTGGGGTATCACTGGCTGGGACATGGTGATTGACAGCCAAGGCTGAGTTATATACACGTGATTTTGCGCACCCGTGCCGCCCTGCAGCAGTGTAGCTATAGGGCGGCGCGGAAGCTGTTAAAGGCAAATAGACTGTTCACTTTGCAAGGGAATTTCCCCCAGAGCTTAGTGAATGAAGTGAAGCTCTGCTGACTTTCATCATTGAGTCACGTGCAAGTAAAATGCTGTTTTTTAATTTATTTTTTTTTGCATGTGATTGCATATTCTTTGCAAAGTGAGATTTCCAAACACTGTCCCTTTGTTTTCCTCACATTCAGGGTAGGGCTATGGACCCTGCATCGGTCTTGATGATGTCAGAGGACCTTAGACCATTGAAGTGGTTGTAAAGGCTCAATTTATGCATAAAGGGTAAAACACCTTCTGTGCACAGCAGCTCCCCCTAATACTTACCTGAGCCCCAGCACATACCAGCAATGTGCACAAGCAACTCGGCTCCCTCCTCATTGGCTGATACAGCAGCAGGAGCCATTGGCTGTCAATCACAACCAGTGAGCCAGTGAGGAGAGAGAGGGGGCGGGGTGAGCCACACTCTGTGTGTGAATGGACACAGAGAGCATGGCTTGGGAGCGAGCCTGCTTGGGTGCCCCCATAGCAAGCTGTTTGCTCTGGGGGCACTAGACAGGAGGAATGGCTGGGGATGACAGCAGGGGACCCGAGAAGATGAGGATTGGGGCTGCTCTGTGCAAAGCCATTGCTATAGCCAGCTTTAGAATGCAGGGGAGAAGAAGCTGCAGGCACCGGTCCAGCAGCGTGCAATAGTCTGCAGGAACAGAGGATAAGGTAAGTAAAAGTGCTTTTCCTACCCTCCAGCCTGCTGCAAGGGAGGGATTTGGACTTTTCTGGACTTCAGTTTTAAAGTGGAAATAAAGTCTACCTTAGAACTTGCACCTACAATAGGCCCACCATGTAGGTACCATGAATATCTCCGAAACTTGCAGCTGGTGACGTCACCGGTGCATGCGCTCTGATGGGACAGCATATCGTGCCGAGGGCTCCCGTGTGCATGTATGGAGTGACGTCATTGCGTTCCTGGCCATTCATACTGCCAGAGCCCGCGAACCCAGATGAAAGATCGAGTGAAGATGGCAGCGCTGGGGATCCGTGACAGCGCTGCTCTGGAGGGCTCCGTGTAAAGGTAAGTCTGTCATAATGTACTATGCGGTGCATACTAGTACATTATGACCAAACCTGCAGGGGCCCGGTGTTGGGTTTTTGTCTTGTGGTTTACTACCGCTTTAATCACGTGTATCAGCTTGTAATACTCCTAATTAACAGGCCTTTCTTCAGTTTTTAGAGCTGTTGTACTTTGATTAACAACTACTCTGTTATGCAACATTGTACTCAATTGAATTTTATACCATTTTTTTGAGACAGAACTTTCTTTTGAAGGTATTGAATAATCACACGCTTTGTTTTTTTTTTTTACTATAAAAAAGTAAAAAAAAGACCAAAAATTTTGAAAAAAGCCTATTATCCATACTTTCTGTTAACCTCTTCCTGACCGCCCTATAGCCGAACTACTGCTACAGGGCAGCAGGGCTGCACAAATTTACACACACACACACACACACACATATATATATATAATTATATATATATATATAAAGAAAAACATATATAATATATGATTTTGAATTTCCGGGTAGGGGGCGTGTGTCCTACCTGCACCACCATTGGTGGCTACAGCTGTCGATCACCAGGTCCCAGCCGGTGATTCCCCGCCGGCACCTGGCGATCGGCAAGTATCACTGACGGGGGAGAGGTCTGTCTGTAAACAACACAGATCTCTCCGCTGTCAGCTCCAGCATGCTGCTTTGTATGGCTCTGCATAGCACCACCATACAAAGCAGTGTACTTACACAGTAAAACAGCACACAGTTAACCCTTTGATCACCCCAGATGTTAACCCCTTCTTGCCCAGTGCCATTAGTACAGTGTCAGTGCTTTTTATTAGCACTGATCACTGTATTGGTGTCACTGGGGATGTCAGCAACAGTCAGTTCTCCCCCAGTGTCAGAATGCCCGCCGCAGTCCCGCTATAAGTCACTGATTGTTGCCATCACTAATATATATATAGACAAATATACAAAATATACTTCAAATATTTGTAGATGCTACAACTTTCATGTAAATTAATTTACACGTATTGGGATTTTTTTTAGCAGACATGGAGCAGAATACATTTTGTCCTAAATTTCTGATTAAATTTGATTTTTTAAATTTTTTTTTACTGGACATGTTTAATAGCAAAAAATCAAAAATATTGGGTTTTTTTTTTCAAAATTGTCGGTCTTTTTTTGTTTATAGCGCAAAAAATAAAAAATGCAGAGGCAATCAAATACCACCAAAAAAAGCTCCATTTTTGGGAAAAAAAGGAAATACATTACATTTGGGTGCAGTGTTGCATGACCGCGCAATTATCAGTAAAAATAACGCAGCACCATATCCCAAAAAATGGCCTGGTCAGGAAAGGGGGGGGGGGGTAAATCCTCTGGAGGGCAAGTGGTTAACTACCACCGTGACGTCAAAGATACAAATGCCAGAATACTATGAAAACCCCTGAAATGATCCTTTTTTGGACAGTAGACACATCAAAGTGAACTAATTTTTTGGAAATTAGGAAACATGGCGGTATTGACTGGGTTAATCATGGCGCTCTGTAATGGTACACTAGGTACATTAATGCACAGGTTATACACAGAGGAAGGAGGAAGTGAAAGGGTTAATGTACTGGTCACATACAGTAGCAGGATGGAGGTGAAAGGGTTAAAGTGGTTGTAAACCTCAGACATGAAATATGAACAAAGCATATCTATAGTGACTACTCAATCCAGAGTACGAAGTGTCATTTCTGTCTGCTATGAATGGGGTATGTAGCGCTAGAGAACAGATAATAAACACGGGACTGTTTATGATATGAAGTACCAATACAGCAGTTCATATAATAGTTCATATATTCCAGCCTGAAAAAATGGAAATGATCCAATGATGTTCCAGATCACAAACGATGAAATAAGAGAAATTAGTGAGGTTGTGCGCTTACCACAAATACACACAATATGAGCATTGTATGTAATTAACAGCAACCGGGCATCATGGTCTGGTCAACAGCCTGGGCACCATCTGGTCATATATGGACATCCGGGTCACAGGTACAACGCTATCCAGGCCCCTTCTGGCTTTCAAATCCAAAACGCCACCTTGCATAAGCTCATTACAAAACGAGCCGGGAGGCAAGAAAGCGCTAATAGTAAAGTACGTTTATTTAAGAAAACGAGCTTTAGCTCGAAACATGTTAGGGGATCCACCCTATTGACGCCTTTGCTACTAGGAATCCACTAGCCACCAGGGAACTACCTCACCTGACCTGGATGAGTATATTTCTAATAATACTCACTATACTCTATGGCTTTGTATTTGTGATACCACTGGCCACCAGGGTCCTATCGATTGGACTTTGATCTGTATGCGTTGCATGTTGAGTGAACCACTGACCACCAGGGAGCTGATTTATGTGGGCCTGGATTTATATTATATCAATGTGAGTCCTGGTTGCTTGGTTTTTGTCTTGTGTTCTTAAATAAACGTACTTTACTATTAGCGCTTTCTTGCCTCCCGGCTCGTTTTGTAATGAGCTTATGCAAGGTGGCGTTTTGGATTTGAAAGCCAGAAGGGGCCTGGATAGCGTTGTACCTGTGACCCGGATGTCCATATATGACCAGATGGTGCCCAGGCTGTTGACCAGACCATGATGCCCGGTTGCTGTTAATTACATACAATGCTCATATTGTGTGTATTTGTGGTAAGCGCACAACCTCACTAATTTCTCTTATTTCATCGTTTGTGATCTGGAACATCATTGGATCATTTCCATTTTTTCAGGTAGGAATATATGAACTATTATATGAACTGCTGTATTGGTACTTCATATCATAAACAGTCCCGTTTTTATTATCTGTTCTCTAGCGCTACATACCCCATTCATAGTTTATGTTCCAAGGTATTGAGGATTACCCTGTATGTTAGCTGCTTACCTGATCTGTTTGCGCTCACTTACCCACCCTTTATATCTGTGCCATTTCTGTCTGCTGCCCTGTTTTTCTGCTATCTGCATGAGACACTTCTGACAAGTTTTCCTGACATGAAGAGAAAAATGGTGACAGGGGAAGGAGCTTCAGCACACAGTCTTTGATTGACAGCCTCAGCTCTGTTCCTGTGTGCTGTGTGAAGGGGGTGTGTCCCTTCCCTCCAATCAGCTCTCAGAGCTCTCCTCACTGACCTCTGCAAAGTGTAACTTCAACCAGTCCCAAATCTGTGCTGTGAAAAGAGGAGGGTTGGGTGCTGGGAGAGCAAACCAGCCCTGGAAAAATCACTTGCCCCTATATTTCAAGCCATCCAAGTATGCGTTATATTTCAGTTTTTTATTTTTAAAATTCACAAAGGAAAATAAAAAAATGTAAACAACTGTAGTATCAGGCTGCAACATACCAAAATTAAAAAAAAAAGGAAGGTGGTCTGAATACTTTATGAATGCCCTGTAGATTGCATACCAGATATGCAGGTTGGAGCAGTGTTTCTCAACCTTTTTTCAGTGGCAACACCTTTAAAAGTATGCAAAATCACGAGGCACCCCAGTAGAAAATGTAAATGTTACTTATCAAATGGAAGCCTGTGCCTGTCTCAATGCACACAACCGCCTTGATGATTTATCTTCACATCAGAAACCTCCCTTCATATCAGAGGTCCCCCCAATCACACCGGAGCCCCTCCTTAACATCACAGTCCCCCCCAACCCTTCAAATCAGAAGTCCCCTGTTCAAATCAGAGGCCCCATCACCTCAGAGTCCCCTGTATACATCAGAGGCCTCGTTATGTATGAGAGACCCTCATCCAGGGGCGGACTGACAACTCATGGGGCCCCCGGGCAATAGGGGATCATGGGGCCCCTGTGTCCTTGCCCAAACTCAAAAAAGCCTATGAAAAAGGTACCAGGGGCATCTCATGGGGCCCCCTACTGACCCCAGGCCCTCAGGCAGTGCCCGAGTTTCCAAATGGTCAGTCCGCCCCTGCCCTCATCACATCAGAATAGCCCCTATATATCAGAGTCCCCTCATCACATGAGAATATCCCTATCACATCAGAGTCCTTCCCATCACCACGGAGAATCCCTAACAGAGAGCCCCCCAATCACACAGTCTCCCATCACAGAGCTCCCCAATAACACAGTTCTACCATCACAGAGTCCCCATCCACACAGTCCTCATATCAGAGCCCTACCTTTTGGTTCCATCAGCAAGGCAGGGGACAGGAGGTGTACGAAGAATGGAGGAGGTGGACTTCCATCGTCTCCTGAATGCTGGAGGTGAACCTGCATGCCAGCTGCCCTGGATCAGAGTCATGCATACCAGGGGCGGACTGACCATTTGGAAACTCGGGCACTGCCCGAGGGCCCGGGGTCAGTAGGGGGCCCCATGAGATGCCCCTGGTACCTTTTTCATAGGCTTTTTTTAGTTTGGGTAAGGACATAGAGGCCCCATGATCCCCTATTGCCTGGGGGCCCCATGAGTTGTCAGTCCGTCCCTGTGCATTACTATGATGCAGGTGAGCCAGCTACCATAATCATATCAACAAATAATGCAGTGCACCATGACCATAGAGAGTCATTGGTTGTTATGGTGCTGGCGACTGGCAGTTGGCTTCAGGGCAAACTAGATCTTGTGCTTGCGGCACCCATGGAGAACCCAGATGGCACCCTTGTTGAGAAACACTGGGTTATAGATGAAAGCACCATACTATAAAAGTCCAGAAGCAGATTCATTTGAAACGGTTGGGCAGTACCCAACCTGTTTTGGTGGTCAATCGCCTTCATCAGGGCTTGAGGAAAGAAAGAGTGTATGAGACCTATAGAATCAATAGGGATAGGGTATTGTGGTGGATTAGCACAGCCAGTGGTATCTCTACCACCGCACCTGGGTGACATCCGCTGCGGCCCAGGGAAGGCAGGATCCCTGGCTGGGGTGAGCCGCCATGCTTACGGAGTCCAACACCCATTCATCCCTATAGGAGGACCCGGAAAGATGGCAGTGCTCATGAAGCGGGGACAGGAGGTGGAGACTCAGGTCAGAGTGGGTTTGGCGAGGAAGGAATGAAGATTTCCACTACCTGTGTGCTGGAGATCAGAGAGAAGACCTGAGAGAGAGACAGCAGGTCAGTGTGTGTACTGTGTACTCCCTCCTCTACCACCAGAAGGAGACATCCATCCCCTGCCCTGCCCCCCCTGACATCACTGAGACATGGGGCATTCCAAACCTCCTCTACCGCACCCCTACATACTGACATGGTACATTCAAGGGCGTATTTACCACAAGGCAAACAAGGCACTTGCCTAGGGCGGCATTTTTCAGGGGGGGCAGCACCTCCCCTCAGAAAAAGGGATGAAGAAGGGACACGTGTATAGGAACCAGGTGGGATTCAAGAGAGTTTGCAGGCTGCTTGATGGTATATGTAGAGCCTGACTCTCGTTCCTGGGGATGTCCGGAGCTTTGAAGATGAGTGTCTTTCTCTCTATCACTGGGGGGGGGGGGGGGGGTTAGTGGAAGGCTCTCCCAAGTGGGGTGCAGGGGTGTTGTTGGTCAATGTCAGGTTCTCTCCACAGGAGGAGGAAGGGGGTGGTGGTGTTGGTCGGTGTCCAAGGTCGGTGTCGGTGACAGACGATTTTTGTGATGCCTAGGGCAGCACAAAACCTAAATACACCACTGGGTACATTCCATCCATCACCCCTCTACACAGTGACATGGTACAATCCATTCATAGCCCCCCCCCCCCCCCACATACTGTCATGGTACATTCTATCCATCACCCTCACATACTAACATAGTACAATCTATTCATCACCCCCCTCCCCCTTTTCCCCCACATACTAACATGGTACATTCCATTTGTGACAGACCGCCTGGCCCCCCGCCTGGGTGCTTCCATCAGAGAACCACTTCCTCGCCTCTTGGACACAGGTATTAAAGCTGGGCATTGCACCCAAGAACTAGGTGACACCTCACAAAGACAGCAAAAAGCCCCAAAGAGTGGGCTCAGTGGTTACTCCTAATGAGAAAACATACGAACTGGCGAATAGAGAAAAAAAATCTATTCTGATAATTATTAATCAATAAGTTTATTTACTCAAAAATTACTAAAAACCACCAGCGTGGAGCACAAACATTAATTGGCTTGAAAATGTATGTTTACAAAAACACTTAACTATGGACAGACAAACAAGACAAGACAGAAAAAGAAAACTAGACGACACTAGCTTAGGTGCAAACTGGAACTCTGAACAGAAATACAGGTTTTTATAAAATAGGGGCAGTCCCCACATGAACAATAAACACAAATATTTCACATTATAATAAACATCCCCACTGATTAGGTAACAAGGTCAAGTTGACACCAGACTAATCCCATCAAGTAGGAACCTCCAGGAGGACTAGCTAACAGACAGAAACAATAGGTAACTTAATGTACTCAATTAACAATGGGACAAATACACAAAGTAAACACATCACACCTTAGTAAACAGATTACAGCAAGAGACCTCAGCATCAGGTTGTTTTGAGCTGATTATATTAACATCTGCTTAAAGTCTCACAGTCTAAGAGGGGGGTTGATGCAGTCAATGCTGGTTTGGGCACGGAAACTCCAAATTTGTATCCTGGTCCTCCAGTTCTCAAAGTCTGTGTGTTTTGGGGAGACCTGGACTTTAATCTGAAGTAAAACTACTCCAAAAGGTCCCCCAGGCAGACACCTCCCAAAAAATAGACGCCCCTCAAACACTAGGGCCCATAGTAGGCAAGAGGCTAGCCTGCAGTCTCCTCCAAAAGACCCTGTCCCAGCTGGGTCTGTCACACCATTCATCACCCCCCCTTCCCCTACCCCTCATATAACACGGTACATTCCATGCCGAGCACCGGTAGGTTGTAGGGGGGGGGGGGGGTAACACCATGTTTTACCGCACCAGGTGACACCAACCCTATTATTATACAGGATTTATATAGCGCCAACAGTTTGCTCAGCGCTTTACATTATAATAGGACAATACACGAGACAGTACAGTAACAATACAATGCGATACACGAGGGGTTCGAGGGCCCTGCTCCTTGGAGCTTACAATCTAGGAGGGAGGGGGTAGAGGTGCAGGAGGAAATGGCTGTGGGGGATGGAGTGGTGGGAAGAGTGAAGGAGATCGGCAATTAGGTGAGGGCGGGGTAGGCTTCCCGGAAGAGGTGGGTTTTCAGGGTGCGCCTAAAGGTGAGGAGGGTAGGTGACAGTCTGATGGATTGGGGTAGTGAGTTCCAGAGGATGGGGGAAGCCCTGGAGAAGTCCTGGAGACGGGCATGGGAGGAGGAGACCAGGGAACTAGAGAGTAGGAGGTCTTGTGAGGAGCGGAGAGTGTGTTTTGGGTGGTAGATGGATATCAGGTCGGTGAGGTAGTTTGGGGCAGTGTTATGAACAGCTTTGTATGTCAATGTTAGTAATTTGAATTTTATGCGTTGGGCAATCAGAAGCCAGTGGAGGGATTGGCAGAGGGGGGTGGCGGATATGGAGCGGTTAGTAAGGTGGCTGAGTCTAGTGAACCAGGGGCGGACTGACCATTTGGAAACTCGGGCACTGCCCAAGGGCCTGGGGTCAGTAGGGGGCCCCATGAGATGCCCTTGGTACCTTTGTCATAGGCTTTTTTGAGTTTGGGTAAGGACACAGGGGCCCCATGATCCCCTATTGCCCGGGGGCCCCATGAGTTGTCAGTCCGCCCCTGTAGTGAACCCTAGTGATGTTACGGAGCACAGCACTTGTCAGCAACTGGTTCAAGCAGCAAAAACCAGTCCACTCAGATGGAGAGGTCACCATCAGCCTCAACTTTCCCTCAACAAGGGTTTCCGGGGACTTCCCCAACACCAGGCAGCCTTTGCACTGAACACATTGGGTACGTTCAGTTGATTTTCATTTACGTCTTCACATCAATATATGGTGAACCGTCATCAGATTATTGACACGGCTGAAACTCAACTAAAACCCTCGGTGAGCTGGCAGGAGAATCTAAAGTGACTCTTCATTTGATAAATCCACAAAAACCAAAAAAAAAAAGGTCCCATGGATCAGGCTGAGAAGGGAAAGGCGGGGGTGTATTGATATCTGCCACACTAACCCATCTTCTGTTTCAATGCCGTGAACCTGTCTACCCAATTCCACATGGGGCCATTGGCCGTCTTCCACAAAAGAAGAGTGGAGATCCTTCCAATTTCTAGGATCATGTGACCAACTGGCCAGCTGACAGCAGACCTTACTTCAGGAATAAGGATCGCCAATTAAAGCAGATTAGGAATATGGCAATCACAGCCGCGATGCGAGAACAGGAAACAGAAGGTACTTTCACTCCGCTGGGTCCGGAAAAATTGCCAAGTTTACTCTTCAGCTCTGCTGTGCCTAATCACCTGAAACGTACATGGAATTCTTATTAAGGCGGCATTAAATGCAAAACCAAAAATGTAATATATTGCTGCTTACCAATCGTTCGATGTGGTGGCTGCATTCGTTTTCTTTTTTTTAGGCTCTTTCCTTCTGGTGTGTTACTGGACAGGTCACCTGGTGGTGTAACCTGTGCATGGGTTATCCCCCTTTTTTTCAGAAAGGGGGATAGCCCATGATGAGGTAGACCCAGGGGCGGACTGACAACTCATGGGGCCCCCGGGCAATAGGGGAAAATGGGGCCCCTGTGTCCTTGCCCAAACTCAAAAAAGCCTATGAAAAAGGCACCAGGGGCATCTCATGGGGCCCCCTACTGACCCCAGGCCCTCGGGCAGTGCCTCAGTTTCCAAATGGTCAGTCCGCCCCTGGGTAGACCAATGAGGGATTCAAGTAAAACTAAAGCCAAAACCTTTTTTTTTTTCATTTTGGAGAGAGTACAGGAGGGTTATATCCCCTGACTTTTTTTTGCCTTGTTGGGGAGATTTCCCTTCGTTTCCTGTCCCATAGCTAAAACAGGAAGAGGAAATTCCTTGGGGGGCCCCCAGGTCACCAGAACAAATGTCCCCATTGGAAGGACAACCCAGAATGTAGGATGTTCTTTTACTTTCCATGATAATGGGGGGGGGGGGTGTCTCCCTAACGGCGGCACTGATAGCAATAAAAACCTGACAGGGGTTCTAATCCCTCTCCACTCTGTTCAAAACTAAAAAAAAAGTTTTGTCTTTAGTTATCCACTTGCTGACTGCGCCATAACAGATGTACTGCTACAGGGCAGCCGTGTTGTACAACATCATGTATATTGACGTGATTTTGAATCTCTGGGTAGGGGGTGCCGCCCAACCTGTACTGTTAATCAGTGATTCATGGCCAGGACTCGCGTGGAGCAGCTGACAGGGGAGAGATTTGCCAGTGTAAACAACAGATCTCTCTCCTGTCAGTGGGCAGGGGCGGACTGAAAACTTATGGGGCCCCCAGGCAATAGGGGATCATGGGGCCCCTGTGTCCTTGCCCAAACTCAAAAAAGCCTATGAAAAAGGTACCAGGGGCATCTCATGGGACCCCCTACTGACCCTGGGCCCTCGGGCAGTGCCCGAGTATCCAAATGGTCAGTCCGCCCCTGTCAGTGGGGATGTGCTGCTTTCTATCTCTCTGCAAAGCAAAGAGATAGAAAGCAGCACATCCCATAGTAAAACAGTACACAATGATCACAAAGCAGTACACAGTTAACCCTTTGATCGCCACAGATGTTAACCCTTTCCTGCCCAGTGTCATTAGTACAGTGTCACCTTCTTTTTTTTTATATGTATATGTGTATACAGTTGTGTCCAAAATTATTCAACCCCCACTGAAATTGAGTGTTTTGGCCAGTTTGACATTGCTTTTGATCATTCAGTCATCTTGCTTACATTTACATTAAAGAGGCACTTGTAGGTCAGACAAATATAACATAACAGTTATAATGAAATAACCACAAATGTCTTTTCTGTGCTCACAGCATTATCAGTTTTATTCAACCCCCAAGTGACATTCAATCTTAGTACTTAGTACAGCATCCTTTTACAGTTATAACAGCTTTTAAACGTGAAGCATAGCTTGACACAAGTGTCTTGCAGCGATCTACGGGTATCTTCGCCCATTCTTCATGGGCAAAGGCCTCCAGTTCAGTCACATTCTTAGGCTTGCGCACTGCAACTGCTTTCTTTAAGTCCCACCAGAGGTTCTCAATCGGATTTAAGTCTGGTGACTGCGATGGCCACTCCAAAATGTTCCAGCCTTTCCTCTGCAACCATGCTCTAGTGGACTTGGAGGTATGCTTGGGATCATTGTCCTGTTGAAAGGTCCAACGTCTCCCAAGCCTCAGGTGTGTGACGGACTGCATCACGTTTCCATCCAATATCTCCTGGTACTGAAGAGAATTCATGGTACCTTGCACACGCTGAAGCTTCCCTGTACCTGCAGAAGCAAAACAGCCCCAAAGCATGATTGACCCTCCACCATGCTTCACAGTAGGCAAGGTGTTCTTTTCATCATAGGCCTTGTTCTTCCTCCTCCAAACATAGCGTTGATCCATGGGCCCAAACAGTTCTAATTTTGTTTCATCAGTCCACAGAACACTATCCCACAACTTTTGTGGTTTGTCCACATGGCTTTTGGCATACTGCAGTCGACTCTTCTTATTCTTTGGAGACAGCAAGGGGGTACGCCTGGGAGTTCTGGCACGGAGGCCTTCATTACGCAGTGTGCGTCTTATTGTCTGGGCTGAAACTTCTGTACCCACATCTGACAAATCTTTTCTCAGTTCCTCAGCAGTCACACGGGGACTTCTCTCCACTCTACGCTTCAGGTAGCGCACAGCAGTCGAAGTCAGCATCTTCTTTCTGCCACGACCAGGTAGCGTTTCAACAGTGCCCTTTGCCTTGAATTTGCGAATGATGCTTCCTAAGGTGTCTCTTGGTATGTTTAACATCTTTGCAATCTTCTTATAGCCATTGCCCTTCCTGTGAAGAGAAATCACCTCTTCTCTTGTCTTCCTGGACCATTCTCTTGCCTTCACCATGTTTGTAACCACACCAGTAAATGTCTAGAAGGAGCTGAGTATCACAGTCATTTTAAAGCTGCCTAATTGGTGCTTATTATGCTTGATTGCTGCTCGGTGACATCCACAGGTGTTTTCAATACCTGATGGAAAGCACCTGTATGAACCTCTGTTCTTCAGAGTGGTAGTCTTTAAGGGGTTGAATAATTGTGGCAATGAAGAAACCACATAAGAACCATTTACTACTGTATTACATAAACAATTGATGTCATTTTAGTTGCATTTGGGTAGTTACAACGTCCTTGTAGGATTTGATTCTGAATACAATTCCAAATGTACACTATAGTCCCTAAACCCCTTTACAGCATTGGGGGTTGAATAATTTTGGACACAACTGTATATATATATATGTGATTTGTTTTACCAGGTAGGGAGCCACCCTACCCGCACCGCCACTGGTGGCTACGGATGTCAGTCACTGGGTCCCGTCCGGGAATTGTCAGGGAAAGCTGATAGGAGAGAGACCTGTGTGTACACAACACAGGTCTCTCTCCTTCCAGTAGGGACATGCTGTTTTGTATTTCTCTGCACTGCATGTCTCCGTTTTAAAACAGCACACAGTTAACCCTTTGATCGCGCCAGATGTTAACCCCTTCCTGCCCAGTGCCATTAGCACAGTGTCAGTGCTTTTTATTAGCACTGATCACTGTAGTGGTGTCACTGGGGATGTCAGTGGCAGTTAGTCAGTTCCAATCCAGTGTCAGAATGCCCACCACAGTCCCGCTATAAGTCGCTGATCATCACTATTACCATTTATGCCTTTAAAGTGTACTTTATAAAGAGTTTTGAACACATAAGACTTTTTATTACTTTTTACGACCTCCGGAACTGATTAATTGGTTTTCAATGCACTTATGATTTTTTTTTTAATCATGACCCTGTACAGTATTTATGCCTTTAAAGTGCACTTTGGAAAGAGTTTTGAACAGATAAGACTTTTTTTTTTTACTTTTTTATGACCTCCGGAACGGATTAATTTGTTTTCAATGCATATATGATTTTTTTTTAATCATGTCCCTGTACAGTATTTATGCCTTTAAAGTGCACTTTATAAAGAGTTTTGAACACATAAGACTTTCTTTTACTTTTTTCTGACCTCCGGAACAGATTAATTGGTTTTCAATGCATTTATGTTTTTTTAATCATGTCCCTGTACAGTATTTATGCCTTTAAAGTGCACTTTACAAGAGTTTTAAACAGATAAAAGACTTTATCTTCCTTTTTTCTGACCTCCGGAACGGATGACTTGGTTTGCAATGCATTCCTATGGGAAACCGCGTTTCGGTTTACAAATTTTTTTGCAATACGAAAAGTCCCGGAGAACGCATTCAATTTGTAAACCGAGGTACGCCTGTAGTAACTGTTTGCAGTCCGATGCAGAACAGGAAAAGTGCATCTAGGTGTCAATTCTGACTACTTACGTATTCGTCTTCTTCTGGTTGGAAATCTGGTAGAGGGGGTATTGGTAGTTAACTGTAAGGGTTCGGTGACAGCTTGGTCACAGTTCTGGGGGCACCGAATGAGCAAGCCAAAAATGAATATTTATATATTTCAGGTACTTATATAACGCCATCCATTTATGCAGCGCTTTACATATATATTGTACATTCACATCAGTCCCTAACCCTCAAGGGGTGTACAATCTAAGGTCCCTAACCTTCAAGGGGCGTACAATCTAAGGTCCCTAACCCTCAAGGGGCGTACAATCTAAGGTCCCTAACCCTCAAGGGGTGTACAATCTAAGGTCCCTAACTCACATTCATACATACACATACTAGGAACAATTTAGACAGGAGCCAATTTACCTACCAGCATGTCTTTGGAGTGTGGGAGGAAACCCACACAGGCACAGGGAGAACATGCAAACTCCAGGCAGGTGGTGCTGTGGTTGGGATTCAAACCAATGACCCTAGTACTGCCAGGTGGAAGTGCTAACCATTTAGCCACTGTGCTGCCTTGAATATTTGGAGTGATCTCTATGGTTTGGTGTTCCCATTCTTTCACTCCACACAAGCAATGGAACCCTGGCCGAGGTTCTAACCCCTCTGTTCTTGGCTCTACCCATACATGACACTGGGCTCGGCACGCCCGGCGTGGTTGCAGAGATCTAAACTGACATGGCTCTACCGAGTGACACGTGCGCGGCTTTGTACCTCTGACCTGAAAAGATCGGCTGATTATGGGGTGAAAGGCAGCATGGTACATTTAACCCCCGCACTGCTGAAAGGCACAGCATGTGTTCATTGTTCAGACAATGGATCAAATCTGCCAGGACTGGGACAGATGGTCCCCCAACCGGTCCTAATGAAAGGAGGAGGCCTGAGGTATCAGATATCGGAGGGACTCAATCTGTGAATACAGGAGTCAGCACCTGCCAGGAGGGCAACGTCAGTGCAGGGAGTGGTGGCACCAAGACGAAGGTTTGGGCAGGTGATGTGAAGATTGCCGGGAGATTCCGAGTTAGATAGGAGGCCGTGTACGGAGGAGGAGGCTGCTGATTGGAGCTGGATATAGAACTTACAATATGGAGGGACAAATGCCCAGAACATTCGTCCCTGAGCGCAAACGTTCGTACCGCTCGGTGTAGCATTCAGCCACGGCAGCTGTTAGACTCTCATAGACTTTTAAGCCCTGTCCACATCTCGTGATTTGGGATCGCTGACAGAATCGCTGCGATTCTTCTCGTGGTCCCAAATCGCAGCAGAACGTGTGACACGCTTTTGGGGACCATTATTCCTTAATGACACCCCAAAAGTGATGCGATTCTGCTGCGATCGATGGTGACGAAACGCGATTTTTCAAAAACGCGCAACATTAGTCACTGAAAAAGGAGCATGAGCCCCTTTTTTATAGACAACCCATTGGTGCAAGTATGCGGGTAAAAAAAAAAAATGTAAAGGGGGAGGAAGTCGCTTTTTGACCTCTTGTTGCCCATGTAATACACAAGTCCAGTGGCAAAAGGATGAGCTATAATGCCCACATGATGCACATATGCAGCACTGGGCGGCTATAGTGTTTGTGTTCTGAGCGCGGTCACTGCGCATTTCTATCACAGGGATCAAGCTGGCAACGGCAGTTCTTGTCCCCACCAAGGATCGGTAGCTGGTGGGAACGGGTCCCTTATGATGTGACCACTTTAATAGCTAATCGCAATGGTCACATGATCGCCAATCCTCATGGCTTCATGCATATTTGTCCAGCTCTCCATTGAAATTAATGAACGCCCAAGCACTTAAGCGATTTAGACCCAGCTTAATTATCCACTCCATGCACCCTCCTAAGTGAGCACCCCCCCACTCTATACCCCTGCCCCCTCTCTGTGCACCCCAGTCACTTCACCCCTCTTGTGCCCCCCAGCTCCAAACACCCCCCTCACCATTGTGCAACCCTAGTCCATGTACCTGCTTATAGTGCACCCCAATTCTTGCACAATGGGGGTACATGGAGTTGGGGACAAAATAGGATGGTGATCCACATACTCCCCCATTGTGCACCCCCAGTCCCTCCACCCTCTTATTGTGCACCCCAAGTTCATAACCTCCAATAGTGCACCCCCCAGTTCCTCCACCCTCTTATTGTGCCTCTCAACTTCATAACCCCCCCTGTGTGCACCCCCAGTCCCTCCACCCTCTTATTGTGCACCCCAAGTCCATAACCCCCTATTGTGCACCCCCCCAGTCCCTCCACCCTCTTATTGTGCACCCCAACTTTATAACCCCCTATTGTGCACCCTCAGTCCCTCCACCCTCTTATTGTGCCCCACAGCTCCATATAACCCCCCCCCATTCACTCCATGACCCTCCACCCTCTTATTGTGCCTCTCAACTTCATAACCCCCCCATTGTGCACCCTCAGTCCCTCCACCCTCTTATTGTGCCCCCCAACTCCATATAACCCCACCCCCCCGTTCACTCCCAGTCGCTCCACCCTCTTAATGTGCCTCTCAACTTCATAACCTCCCATTGTGCACCCCCAGTCCCTTTGCACTCTTATTGTGCACCCCAACTCTATAACCCCCTATTGTGCACCCCCAATCCCTCCACCCTCTTATTGTGCCTTTCTACTTCATAACTTCCCATTGTGCACCCCCAGTCCCTTTGCACTCTTATTGTGCACCCCAACTCTATAACCCCCTATTGTGCACCCCCAGTCCCTCCGCCCTCTTATCGTGCACCCCAGCTCCATATACCCCCCCTTCCCCGTTCACTACCAGTCCCTCCACCCTCTTTTTGTGGAGGGAAGAGAGGAGGTAGAACAGAGATCAGAGCCAACCTCAACTTGCACCAAGCAGAGCACTGGCACACTCAGCGGGAGCTGTCCTTAACTCCACCTACTCCAACCTAGAACCGCCCAGCTGGACCAATACGCACAGACACAGCAAGAGGAGGGACTGTGCCGCTGACAGTACCAGAAGGGGAGCGCACACATACCAATCTCCTGCCTCTTCTCACCCCAAACCCTTACTAATTTTGTGGCTCCTAAGAATTCTACCCCCAGGGAAACCACCCCTGTGGCGCAGCCCATGCTACACCACTGGGTAACATCCCTTTTGGGAGGAATGTCCAGATAGCACATTGTGTGTGATAGGGGGTCACCAAGACAGGAAGTGAGGGGAAATCTTTCCAATGGGGGCACAGCAGTGAAAAACTGATCGATGCTCTAAACCCCCCCCCCCCCATTGGAATTGGAGCTTTACTTGGCATTGAACCAAATTGCCCCTCTTTTGCATACATGGTGAAGACTGTAGAATTTAAACTCCTTGGGGGCAGAGACTGATGTGCAATATTCAGTGACAGGAAATAAGTAGGACAAGAGTAAGAAGGAGACAGGCGGCATTTCTCCACGCAGGCCTAAACCTTTCATTCCAAACAGTAGCCATGGACAAATATCTTTCCCCTTGACACGCTGTACATGATGCTGAGTCCCATGTCTTGCCCGGAGCGTTATTACTTTAGGTTTGCTCCAGTGATGAAGAGGTTAACGTCATTTGAGGCCGAGGCTCGCAGGCTGACATATTGTGGCCTTGGTAAATTATTCACTCGCAGACTCGCAAGTCAGAGGCGTCCCGGTACATCTGAGGCCCGAGGAATTGGGAAGAGTCACCCGAGGACTCCGAGCGACATATGATTAGGTCAATTATTCAGGAGATATTCAGCATTAATTGGATTATTTCTACGCTGGGGTTTTTTTTTCTTTCGGCAGCTCACCGGCACACTGCGACTTTATGCGACCTGTGATTTTTGCTCAGCATGGCAACTCCTCTCCTTGCACAATTTCTCAATGAAAGAAGGTTTTGAATCTCCCCGGCGTGATTTACATTACGCCGCGACGTTTAAATATTTATAGAAATTATTTCTTAATTAGCCAGCCCCTTTAATTGAAGGCAAACATGTGGGTTTGTGGGATGAAGCAACGCAAGGAGCAGCGACGGTGCAGATTTCCCAACATTCGGGTGTTCAGAAGGAAGGACGCCTTTTAGCGTCGATATGCAAATTAAATGCTCCCGGCCAGGCTACCGTCATTTGAAATAGAATATAAAAAGCTGACTATTGATACATACACTCACCGGCCACTTTATTAGGAACACCTCGCTAGTACCAGGTTGGACCCCCTTTTGCCTCACAACTGACTTCATTCTTCGTGTCAAAGATTCAACAAGGAGTTGGAAATATTCCTCAGAGATTTTGATCCATATTGACATGAGTTACTTTTGCCTTTCTATCATTCCAAACCAGTCTGCCCATTCTCCTCTGACCTTTTAAAAATATATTCTTCAGATTTTTTTAACATATAAAAAAAATCATTTAACATATAATTTTATATATATTTGTATATATATTTGTAAATGCATTCCAAAAATGTAGATTAAATGTATTTTGAAAAGTATTTTTCATTTATTTTGTAATATATAAAAAACGCATTTCAACTATATATATATATATATATATATATAATTATTATTAGACAATATTTATATAGCACCAAAACGTTTGCTCAGCGCTGTACATTAGAGTGGGGGACAGTACATGAGACAATACGGTAACAATACAATACACAAGGGATTTGAGGGCCCTGCTCCTTGGAGCTTACAATCTAGGAGGGAGGGGATAGTGGTACAGGAGGAAGTGGCTGTGGGGGATGGAGTGGTAGGAGGAGTGGAGGAGATCAGTAGTTAGGTGAGGGCGGGGTAGGCTTCCCTATAATAATATATATATATATTTGTTTTTTTTCTTTAAATATATTGAATATGGCCAAAATTGTAGTATTTCAAATATATGTCAATATATTTGGGAAGAATATTTTTTAAATATATTTAAAATATATTTTTCTTCCAAGTGGGTTAGCTTCTTCCATAGTCACATGGCCAGGGAAAGTGATAGCAGAACCCAGATGTAATATAATATATGTCACCTCCAGCTATTACCAGGTAGAGGAGATCAGCAAACTAACATTCGCTGTTCGCCCTCCCCTCTACCTGGTGGGACACACTATGTCAGTCCCAGGTGGGACAGCAGAGCCCTGGGAACATGGCAATGGGACCACATTTATCGGGGTGCATGTAAGCAATCGGGCAGCTATACAGCTACTGCATTGCTTCCATTTGACAGCCGACAGTCAGCTTGTCAGATTTACTTATTCAAAGCTGCCACAGCAGTTGGGAATGACATCTAAAACCCACCTGCTGTTGCCAACGTATGGCATACACTGATGGTAGCAAAAGGGTTAAAGCCAAATCTCATATGAGCTTTAGCTACTTAAATACCCAGGACACCCTTGAGTCCCAGAGTGTTTTTTTTTCAGTGATGTCTTGGTTCCGCTTTTTCTATCTTTTAGGCTTTGTCCCCTACCCAACATATCATGCATCATTTAGTGACTGCTATGGGGCCTAGAGCAGGAAAGGGGCCCCATTAGGGAGTCTCATGAGACATAGTAGACAGAATTTTTTGTGCATGTGAATATAACACAAATCCAGTATTGTATCAATAAGCCCTGGTTCACACTGCTGGGGTGTGGAATTTGCAGCGTTTTCTGTGCGAATTCTGCACCGCATCAGAATCCCACCCCGTTCATGTGAACCGCTGCAGGTATGTATGGTAAGTTAGCCACTTGCCGTCCAGCCACTGTATATAAATGGCTGGACGTTGGCAATGCAGGGGCGGGTTCCTGTTCATAAACGGCGCCATTTTGGACACTGCGGAACATCGATCGCTGTACGGGACCTCTGTGTGAGGTCCCAATCATGTGATCACTGATTGGTCATGGCAGGTGAGAGAGTAGTCAGGTATGAGCAGAGACCAGGGGCGGACTGACCATTTGGTAACTCGGGCACTGCCCGAGGGCCCGGGGTCAGTAGGGGGCCCCATGAGATGCCCCTGAAACCTTTTTCATAGGCTTTTTTGAGTTTGGGCAAGGACACAGGGGCCCCATGATCCCCTATTGCCCGGGGGCCCAGTGAGTTGTCAGTCCGCCCCTGGCAGAGACCTAATCAGGCAGCAGGTCCAGGCAGGCAGCAAGCAAGAAAGTAGTTAGGTCAATCATGGTCACAAACAAACAAGAAACTGGCAGGTAATTACTATAGCATTTTTTCTTTCGGGTAGGAGGAACCCTGGCAGACCTGACAGAGATTCTACAAGGAATCCTGGAAGACCCAGCAGGCATCCTGCTAGTACTGTAAGGTTAGCATGAATGGAGAAGCCAATTGATTTCTCCCATTTAGCCAACAGGACCATTCAAGAGAAATCTAAGCATGCATGGCTAACCTTTTACACTGAGCTCCTGGTATCTGAGACCCTATAAAAGACTGGGGGGCCACCAAGGACAGAGCGTTTAGCTGCAAAATGAAGGGTAAAAGTTAATTCCCTGCAATGATGCTCCTCATCTACCCTGACCACTTCTGTCCCCAGCTCTGGTCCCTAGGAATGCATTGACTATGCTGACAGCTCTCCTTCTACCTGTCCTTCATTTAGACATACTTTAAGTTAAGATAAATGACAGCAGGGAGGTCATTGGAGGCCCCATCAAAATTGTGATAAAAAGACATACCAACCGACAGGAGAAACCACAGTGAGTGGCTGGGAGATCAGTGAAGAGATGGCTTTTTAATAAATGGTCTATTGGAAAGGTAAGTCTATGCAATTATCTTTTAACAGGTATGTTTTACATAGGAGTGACGCACTTCCGACAGGGTCACTTCAGGCTGTTAATCTCATGTCCAGGGCCGTGGATAAGGGGGTACCACCAGTCCTCCTGTACAGGGCCCAGGCCAGCAGGAGGGCCCAGGCAGCTTGGTGAATCAGATGTGGGCATGGAGGGTGATCGGCATGGCGGGGGCAATTGCTGTAACCAATCCCCTGTGTGGCTCTCTGCAGCAGCTGAAAGCTGGCTTCTTCTCCTCTCCCTACTCCCATTTCACTTGCTGTAAAGAGCTATACAGGGGATCGTTTACAGTAATTGCCCCCCTTGCTGCACCCATCACCCTCCCTGTGCACCATACAATCGCCCCTGTGTGCGCTCACCCCTGTAGTGCTGTCAGCTTCCCTCCTTTCCTTTCCACCGGCAGCTGCAAGCACACAATAGGATCCTTCAGGGTGGAGAATAGGAGAAGGGTCTGGTAAATGTTACTTTTACCAGCCCCTTTCTTTTCCAAATGAACACAATGAGTGATCGCTACCAATCACTCACTGTGTTCATTTATAACTGAAGCCTAGTAAACTGTGTGTGGTATGTTTTTTTTTATTTTGGGGGGGGAGGGCCCTGGCAGGTTGGCTGTATGGGGCCGCATGGTTTCTAACAGCAGCCCTTCTCGTGTCTAGAGATTCTGCTTGATGTTGCTTTCTGGCCGCCATCATGGTAAATGCGAAATTGGAAAGAATTTGATGTCTACATTTAAATAAACATTATTTAAGCTAGTTTCAAGCAGAATTCTCATTATCTCCTATATGATTAACTCACGCAATGTTTTTAATAAAGGACATTCAGCATTTGTGTCCAGTTATACTAACCATTATAATGCTCCCCTGCTGCTTCTTAGTCCTTTGCAGCTGCCATTAAATATCCATTGCTTCTGATGTGGGGAGCATGTGGCTTCCTTCCATGATGTTGGGCTTGTGCCAAATATTAGGCTTAAATATGCCCTCCGGCCTTCCCTTCAGTCTTGCACAGTTACCAGCTCCTCTCCTGGACTGTAATTGCTTTCTCTGATTTCACTGCACACTGTGTACTTCTCATGATGTGCATCAGAAGCTTCAGCAAGCCAGATAGAGCCCATCTCGTTTCCTGGGCCTTTCTGTCCCACTCCCTGAACAAAATCGAGTTAGGCTGAGCACTGCCCATCCATTCACAGAAAGCTGTGTATTTTCTGAATGAATTCAAGGCTCTCTCTGATTGGCTGAAGTGAAAAAGCAGGTGGATGATGCCATGATCCCTGACTGCCAATCAGAGGAAGCCTTCTATTCATTCCAGGGGCGGACTGACCATTTGGAAACTCGGGCACTGCCCGAGGGCCTGGGGTCAGTAGGGGGCCCCATGAGATGCCCCTGGTACCTTTTTCATAGGCTTTTTTTGAGTTTGGGCAAGGACACAGGGGCCCCTTGATCCCCTATTGCCCGGGGGCCCCATGAGTTGTCAGTCCACCCCTGGACCAGACTGCAAACGTACCTCATCCCTCATATATCATATCCGCCCCTGATTCATTCATAAAATACAAAGTTTCCTGCGAATGGATGAGTTTTGTCCAGGAACGGGACCGGAAGAACCCATACCGCTGCCAGAACACAGTGTTGTATACTGCATGTAGCTGAGGTTGCATACAGTTATACAGCACACACAGCTGCTATACAGTATGTGTTCGTAGAGGTGATACTTCACTTGGAACAGCTTGGCCAAAATTAATTATTTACAGTTCACCAAAATACAGAATTAGGCTTTCATGTGCCGCCATTTAAGGCTGCGGCTGTCAATCACCAGCACCCGGTGATTTCCGACGATCACCGATAAGAAGGAGGACTATTTTGTTTACTAACAGTCCTCCTTCCTATCAGCTCGGGCACACTGCTCTGGATGGCTGTACATAGCACAGCCATCCAGAGCAGTGTGATTACGGTGAAACACACACCGCCCCCTAGTAAAACACTCCCAGCACACAGTTAACCCTTTGATCGCCACTCATGTTGACCCCTTCCTGCCCAGTACCATTAGTACAGTGTCAGTGCTTTTTTTTTTTTAGCACTGATCACTGTATTGGTGTCACTGGGGATGTCAGTGACACCAAGTCAGTTCCTCCCAGTGTCAGAATGTCAGCCACAGTCCCGCTATAAGTCGCTGATCGCTGCCATTACTAGTAAGAATTTAAAAAAAAATCTCAGTATCTATATCGCCATTAGTAAACTCTATAACTTTCACGTAAACCAATTCATTTACACATATTGAGATTTTTTTTTTTAGCAGACATGTCGCAGAATACATTTTGACATAAATGTATGAAGAAATTAGATTTTTAAAATTTTTTTACTGGACATGTTTAATAGCAAAAAGTCAAAAAAATATATATTTTTTCTCAAAATTGTCTTTTTTTTATAGCGCAAAAAATAAAAAAACCACACATATAATCAAATACCACAGAAAGGAAGCTCTGTTCGTGGGAAAAGAAGGACGAAAATTTAATTTGGGTGCAGAGTTGCATGACCGCGCAATTGTCAGTTAAAGTAATGCAGCGCCGTAACGTAAAAAAGGAAGGGCGGTAAAGGCTCAGGAGGACAAGGGGTTAATCAAAGCCTGCAATGTTGTGTACACAGAGAATGTTCAGAGGTTCAGCTGTAAAAAAAAAAAAGCAGTCTGGCAGTATTTATAAATAACACTTGTTCAGACACTACAGAAAGATACAATGTGACATATTGTTACTTTTGTATCATTCTGTTCATTCATCAGCAGATGTCAGTTAAAGCAAGGGTTTTGGGGTTTTTTTTGGTTTTTTTAATAAAATATTCATTTGTTGAACTCCTTATTCTCTTTCTCCACTCAATTATTATTATTTTTCTGCTGATTTTTTTTTGTTATCTTTTCTGTTTTATTAACCATTAATGAGTAGTAAGGCCAAAGCTCTTTCAGTATTACTTCTGCAATGGATCACAGGAGTGCACTTCATTCTGCACTCCTGTAACCTGCTTACAGCTGACAGCAGACAAAAATCTGTTGTAAGCTGACTTCACTGAGCTGGTCCAGGATCTGAAGAGATCCTGACTTTAACCACTTGCCCTCCTGAAGATTCCCCCCTCCCCCCTTCCTTCCTGACCAAGCCATTTTTTGCGCTACGGCACTACATTACTTTAGCTGAAAATTGTGCGGTCATGCAACGCTGCACCAAAATGAAATTTATGTCCTTTTTTTCCCACAAATTGAGCTTATTTTAAGTGGCATTTGATCGCCTGTGTGGTTTTTATTTTTTGCACTATAAAAAAAAAAGGCTGACAATTTTGACTTTTTGCTATTAACCATTTCAATACCGTGCAATTTTACACCTTCCTGCCCAGGCCATTTTTCAGGTTTCAGCGCTCTCACACTTTGAATGACAATTGCGCGGTCATACAACATTGTACCCAAACTAAAATTTTATCATTTTCTTCACACAACTAGAGCTTTCTTTTGGTGGTATTTAATCACCGCTGGGGTTTTTATTTTTTGCTAAATTAACAAAAAAAGACCAAAAATTTTGAAAAAAAAACACATTTTTCTTTGTTTCTGTTATAAAAGTTTACAAATAAATAATTGTTCTTCATAAATTTAGGCCGAGATGTATTCTGCTACATGTCTTTGGTGAAAATAACCCAAATTAGGATGTATTTTTTAGTTTGTAGGAAAGTTATAGAGTTCACAAACTATGGTATAGATCTGAATATTGATCAATCCTGAAGTACTGACAGCCAATCTAATTTCTTGAGGTCCAAGAATGTCAGAATAGTACAGATATCCCCCAAATGACCCCTTTTTGCAGAGTAGGCAGTCCGACATACTTCATAAGAGGCATGGCGAGTTTTTTGAAGTTGTATTTTTATGTCATAATTTTTCGGAAAATTAAAAAATTAAAAAAATTATTTTCACTATTTTTTTTTTACATACTGTCACCAGTGCAGTACAGCGTCATCATATAACTGGCATGGCGGTGAACAGGGACACTGACTGGTGACAGTATGAAAAAAAAAAATATATATATATATATATATATTTTTTTTTTTTTATTATATTTAATTTTTTATTACATTTATTTTTATTTTTTTTTAAGATTTTTTTTTCATATTTTATTATGACCAAAGTAGTATAATGTTACCATAGTAACACTGTACTACTTTGGGGAAGTGATCAGTATTTTTTTTTTTTTTACACAATTTGCTTATAGCAAAGAATTACTTTGCTATAAGCAAGCATTTACCTGAATGAAATCGATTCAGCTTTTTTTTTTTTTTTTTGTGCTTAGCTGTGATTTGGTCACAGCTAATTACATGACATGTGCATGTGATTAGCTGTGACCATTCACAGCTTGGCACTAGTATACAATGGATGGCATCATGAATGAAGCCATCCATTGTATACAACTGTCATGTGACCTGCTGTGATTGGTCACAGCAGGTCACATGGTACTAGCAACGGGAGCCGGTACTCGGATCTGTCATCGGCCGTGTCCAAGGTGCCGTGACAGATCCCGCTCTGCATTACCGCAAACGGCGCATGTGCGGGAGCACGCCAAATGGCGTGCACCCGGAATGAAGAGGCACATCTGAAGCCGCCAAACGGCCATTGGCCGGGCGGCTAATGGTTAAACATGTCCAGTAAAAAAAATTTAGAAAATCTAATTTTGCCATAAATTTAGGCCAAAATATATTCTGCTCCATGTCTTTGCTAAAAAAAATCCCAATACGTGTAAATTAATTTGTTTATGTGAAAGTTATAGCATCTACAAATGGCGGTATACAGTATATACTGGAATTTTTTTTTCACTAGTAATGGTAGCGATCAGCAACTTATAGCATTAATACAGTGGGCATTCTGACACTGGGGGGTAACTGACATGGTTTCACTGACACCCCCAGTGACACCAATCCAGTGATCAGTTCTAAGAAAAAGCACTGACACTGTACTAATTTCACTGGGCAGGAAGGGGTTAACATCTGGGGCGATCAAAGGGTTAACTGCGTGCTGTTTTACTATGTGGGCTGTGTGTGTGCTTCACTGTAAGCACACTGCTTTGTATGGATCTGCTATGCATCATAGGCAGGGAACCTGGGGACCCAGTGATTGACAGCCGAGGCCGCAAATGGTGGCGCAGGTAGGGCACGCGCATAGTGCGCGTGCGCCTCCTACCCGGAACTGCAAAACCACGTATATATACCTGTGCCGTCCTGTAGCAGTATTTCTGCTATAGGACGGCATGGAAGCGGTTAAAATCAGGATCCACATGGATACATGGACCAGCAGCTGGCTCAACCTCTCAGGATGTCATCAATAACCTGAGCCAGATGCTCCCACCCCTTCACAGCCCAGCGATCCAGTGAGTGCTGGAGAGGCAGGGCAGAGAGCCAGTAACTGACAGTCACTGGCTCTCTGTTCATTGAGGACCAAAAACTGAGTGAGTTTTGCACAGAGCAGAACCAATCCTCTTCTTCTCAAGTTCCCCACTGGCACTCCTGGAAAGCCGTTTGCTATGTGGGCACTCATGCAGGCTTAATCCTGAGATGTACTCTGTGTCCTTCGGCCCCTCACTGGCTATGATTGACAGCAGTAGGAGCCAATAGCTCCTGTTGCTGCTTCTGAGTCAGTGAAGAGAGAAAGAGATGCTGCTCTCAGGCACAGCGCTGGATCAACATTAGACTCAGGTAAGTATAAGAGGGGCTGAGAGGCTGCACACAGAAGGTTTTTACCTTAAAGTGTTACTAAACCCCGAACCCTGCATTCACTATATCCGGCCTCCCAGGACCCTGCATTCACTATATCCAGTCTCCTAGGACCTTGCATTCACTATATCTGGTCTCCCCTGTATTCACTAAATCTGGTCTTCCCAGACCCTGCATTCAATATATCTGGTCTCCCCGGACCCTGCATTCACTATATCTGGTCTCCCAGGACCCTGCATTCACTATATCCGCTCTCCCTGGACCCTGCATTCACTATATCCAGTCTCCCCGGACCCTGTATTCACTATATCCGGTCTCCTCGGACCATGCATTCACTATATCCGGTCTCCCCGGACTCTGCATTCACTATATCCGGTCTCCCCGGACCCTGCATTCACTATATCTGGTCTCCCCGGACCCTGCTTTCAATATATCTGGTCTTCCCGGACCCTGCATTCACTATATCTGGTCTCCCAGGACCCTGCATTCACTATATCCGCTCTCCCCGGACACTGCATTCACTATATCTGGTCTCCCAGGACCCTGCATTCACTATATCTGGTCTCCCAGGACCCTGCATTCACTATATCCGCTCTCCCCGGACCCTGCATTCACTATATTCGGTCTCCTCGGACCCTGCATTCACTATATCCGGTCTCCCCGGACCCTCCATTCACTATATCCGGTCTCCCCGGACCCTGCATTCACTATATCTGGTCTCCCCGGACCCTGCATTCACTATATCCGGTCTCCCCGGACCCTGCATTCACTATATCCGCTCTCCCCAGACCCTGCATTCACTATATCTGATCTCCCCAGACCCTGCATTCACTATATCCGGTCTCCCATAGTACACAGAATATGGAAATGCAATTATTTTAGTAAATATAAACTGCTAAATACCTTTTCTCATCAGCAGTTAGAGCAGTCTTGTGACTTATATCAGTGTCCAGCAGAGCACTGGTTAAAGCTTGTAGGAGGAGTATTCTTTCTGCTCTAGGAGGATGCAAAACCCCTGACCTCTGTCTGGACAGTGCTGATTGGCGCTGTGCTGATCACACGCACTCTCCCAAGAAAAAAAACCCCTCTCTAGCAGTACACACTAAACTGAGCATGTGCAGAATGGATATGGGCTCAGTCTATCTTTTCAGGAGATAAGAGGTGGACATTTGAAGAAGGGGAGGATCAGAGAAGACAGGATCAAACTGCCTTTTTACACAATGCGGAGGATTAACCCCTTAGGTTCCACAGTGAGTATAACAAGCATGCTTTACTGCATATACAGACTGATTTCACTGTTGTGGGTTTAGTAACAATTTAAAGTGAAAAAAAAACCCTTCTGCCCTTAGAACCACTAATGACAGTAATAGTAAAGTTATGGCAGAACAAACCGGTCCATAGGAGAATTGTAAAATATGTTCTGGTCCATAATGGGTGGACAGATGTGACAGGCAAAGTGGTTAAGCAAGTCCCTTGAAATGAATAGTAAGCATTCCAAAAATTCTGCTACTGAATGTTTTTTTCCTTTATGTTGCATAATGAAAGAAGGGAAAATGTGTTTAAAATGTACAAAATGCAAGCACTAAGGCATGTCAAAGATGCTCTGCATATGTAGAAGTGTGAATGGGTCCTTATGAGGCCCTAGGATTGCTTGCCCTGAGGGTGATCAGATGCTGGCTGGATGCCTGACCCCCCCCCCCACACACACACTCAAATCAATGGAAGCTTTAACGTAGACCTTCACCCAGGAACACAACGTATGTGCACATGGCTGCACCCCCCTCCCTCTCACACAATTCAATTTAAAAAAAAAAAATTGGTGCTTCTAGCTTTATTTTTTTTGGCAAGAATGACATTGCTCTGCGTTTTAGCCTATTTTTTGTGCCGCCAGATTCTATAAATTATTATTATTATTATTATTATTATTATTATACAGGATTTATATAACGCCAACAGTTTGCTCAGCGCTTTACAATATAAATGCTCAGATTTGCCGCAGGCAGGGGCGGACTGACCATTTGGAAACTGCCTGAGGGCCCAGGGTCAGTAGGGGGCCCCATGAGATGCCCCTGGTACCTTTTTCATAGGCTTTTTTGAGTTTGGGCAAGGACACGGGGCCCCATGATGCCCTATTACCCGGGGGCCCCATGAATTGTCAGTCCACCCCTGGTTCACACCAATTGCGGTGCATGAGCGCACAAAGAAGTGCACATGTTCCTGCAACACATGGGAGCGTGCTGTCAGCTGCAGACAGTGGGAGTGCCATGCATTCTTAATGGCACCCCTATGCATCCAGCAAAAATATCTGCCTTCCCAGCCACCAAAAAGCATGGCACTGCAGTACCAATGTTGTTTGGAGCAGAGCAATTTTACAAGCCGAGCTTCACTGGCAGCACTGCCTATCGAATGCGCCTGTTAATTTAGCATTATTCAATGTTAAAGCGGAACTTCACCCAAAAAGGAAGAAGTTCCGCTTTTCCTCCTCCTTCCCCCTCCTCTCCCTTATTTAGAATGATATTTTTTTTTTTTTGGGGGGAGGGGTTGTGGGTACCTGATTTTGACAGGTACCCGCTCCCACTTCTGCTCTGGCCACCTAATCCCTCCCCTCCTTCCCCTGCAGCCTCTTGGGACATGTCAGAGGTCCCAAGAGAATGCGGGACCATTCACGGTGCGCACGCCCCCAACAGATTTCATCCCACCCCTGGGGCTCAAAAGTGTAAGCTCTGCTTGTTTGCCTCATCCCCCCTCCACTGCCAAATTTGGCACCATTTGGGGGGGAGTGGATACCTGTTTTTGACAGGTACCCGCTCCCACTTCCGCCTCAGTTCTCCACTGCAAAGTGAGCCAAAAGTTTGGTCCCCTCTGCCCTCCCACGGTCTCCTGGGAACCTTCACAGGTCCCAGAAGGCTACCGGACCAGTGCTACTGGCTTTCAGTTCATTGAGGACTGAAAACTCAAGTCCCCCGCTGGCACTCCTGGCAAGCCGCTTGCTTGCCGCTCGGGCAGTACCCGACTTTCCAAATTGTCAGTCCGCCCCTGGTGTGAACCGGCCCTAAGGCGGGTGGTCAAGGGATGGAAAGACCACAGCTCAACCATCTGTTTTTTTTTTCTGCCACCTTCCCAACCTGTCGAAACATGCCATGGATGAAGGAACCTCCACTGACGACTATTGTAATCAGGCAACCGCAGCACCCATGGCTGCCTGTATTCAATGGTGCTGCCGATCTAATAGAAATTAGTCATTAATAGTTTTCCACTTGGATCAATCAATTTGTAAAGTGTTACTAAACCCACAACAGTGAAATCAGTCTGTAGATGCAGTAAAGCGTGCTTGTTATACTCACTGTGGAACCTAAGGGGTTAATCCTCTGCATTGTGTAAAAAGGCTGTTTGATCCTGCCTTCTCCAATACTCCCCTTCTTCTACTGTTCCCAATCCACCTGCTGATAGTACAGAGCCCTAGGGGACACTCTGCACATGCTCAGTTTGGTGTGTATTGCTAGAAAGGTTTGTTTTCTCTTTGGGAGGGTGCATGTAATCAGCACAGGGCCAATCAGCGCTGTCCAGACAGAGGGTCAAGGATCTGGCAGCCTCATAGGACAGTCAGAGGAGAATGAAAACTCCTCCTACAAGCTTTAACCAGTGCTCTGCTGGACACTGATAGAAGTCATGAGATTGCTATATACTACTGATGAGAAAAGTTATTTAGCAGTTTATATTTACTAAAATAATTGCATTTCCATGCTCTGTGTACTGTGGGAGACCAGATACAGTGAATGCAGGGGACACTGCGCATGCTCAGTTTGGTGTGTATTGCTAAAGAGGTTTTTTTTTTTCTCTTTGGGAGAGTGCATGTGATCAGCACAGGGCCAATCAACACTGTAAAGAAAGAGGGTCAAGGGTCTTGCAGCCTCATAGGACAGTCAGAGGAGAATGATAACTCCTCCTACAAGCTTTAACCTGTGCTCTGCTGGACAATGATAGAAGTCAGAAGACTGCTCTAACTGCTGATTAGAAGGGTCCGGGGAGAGCACATATAGTGAATGCAGGGTCTGGGGAGACCGGATATAGTGAATGAGGGGTCCTGGGAGACCGGATATAGTGAATGCAGGGTCCAGGGAGACCGGCTATAGTGAATGCAGGGTCTGGGGAGACCGGATATAGTGAATGCAGGGTCTGGGGAGACCGGATATAGTGAATGCAGGGTACGGGGAGACCGGATATAGTGAATACAGGGTCCGGGGAGACCGGATATAGTGAATGCAGGGTCTGGGGAGACCGGATATAGTGAATGCAGGGTCTGGGGAGACCAGATACAGTGAATGCCGGGTCCGGGGAGACCAGATATAGTGAATGCAGGGTCTGGGGACACCAGATACAGTGAATGCAGGGTCCGTAGAGACCAAATATAGTGAATGCAGGGTCCGGGGAGGCCAGATACAGTGAATGCAGGGTCCGGGGAGACCAGATTTAGTGAATGCAGGGGCCTGGGAGACCAGATATAGTGAATGTAGGGTCCGGGGAGACCAGATATAGTGAATGTAGGGTCTAGGGAGACCAGATACAGTGAATGCAGGGTCCGGGGAGACCGGATATAGTGAATGCAGGGTCCGGGGAGACCGGATATAGTGAATGCGGGGTCCTGGGAGACCAGATATAGCGAATGCGGGTTCCGGGGAGACCAGATATAGTGAATGCAGGGTCCGGGGATAGCAGATATAGTGAATGCAGGGTCTGGGGAGACCGGATATAGTGAATGAGGGATCCTGGGAGGCCGGATATAGTGAATGCAGGGTCCGGGGAGACCGGATATAGTGAATGCAGGGTCCGGGGAGACCGGATATAGTGAATGCAGGGTCCGGGGAGACCGGATATAGTGAATGCAGCTTCCGGGGAGACCGGATACAGTGAATGCAGGGTCCGGGGAGACCGGATATAGTGAATGCAGCTTCCCGGGAGACCGGATATAGTGAAAGCAGGGTCCTGGGAGACCAGATATAGCGAATGCGGGTTCCGGGGAGACCAGATATAGTGAATGCAGGGTCCGGGGATAGCAGATATAGTGAATGCAGGGTCTGGGGAGACCGGATATAGTGAATGAGGGATCCTGGGAGGCCGGATATAGTGAATGCAGGGTCCGGGGAGACCGGATATAGTGAATACAGGGTCCGGGGAGACCGGATATAGTGAATGCAGGGTCTGGGGAGACCGGATATAGTGAATGCAGGGTCTGGGGAGACCAGATACAGTGAATGCCGGGTCCGGGGAGACCAGATATAGTGAATGCAGGGTCTGGGGACACCAGATACAGTGAATGCAGGGTCCGTAGAGACCAGATATAGTGAATGCAGGGTCCGGGGAGGCCAGATACAGTGAATGCAGGGTCCGGGGAGACCAGATTTAGTGAATGCAGGGGCCTGGGAGACCAGATACAGTGAATGTAGGGTCCGGGGAGACCAGATATAGTGAATGTAGGGTCTAGGGAGACCAGATACAGTGAATGCAGGGTCCGGGGAGACCGGATATAGTGAATGCAGGGTCCGGGGAGACCGGATATAGTGAATGCAGCTTCCGGGGAGACCGGATACAGTGAATGCAGGGTCCGGGGAGACCGGATATAGTGAATGCAGCTTCCCGGGAGACCGGATATAGTGAATGCAGGGTCCTGGGAGACCAGATATAGCGAATGCGGGTTCCGGGGAGACCAGATATAGTGAATGCAGGGTCCGGGGAGAGCAGATATAGTGAATGCAGGGTCTGGGGAGACCGGATATAGTGAATGAGGGATCCTGGGAGGCCGGATATAGTGAATGCAGGGTCCGGGGAGACCGGATATAGTGAATACAGGGTCCGGGGAGACCGGATATAGTGAATGCATGGTCTGGGGAGACCGGATATAGTGAATGCAGGGTCTGGGGAGACCGGATACAGTGAATGCAGGGTCCGGGGAGACCAGATATAGTGAATGCAGGGTCTGGGGACACCAGATACAGTGAATGCAGGGTCCGGGGAGACCAGATATAGTGAATGCAGGGTCCGGGGAGACCAGATAGAGTGAATGCAGGGTCCGGGGAGACCAGATTTAGTGAATGCAGGGGCCTGGGAGACCAGATACAGTGAATGTAGGGTCCGGGGAGACCAGATATAGTGAATGCAGGGTCTAGGGAGACCAGATACAGTGAATGCAGGGTCCGGGGAGACCGGATATAGTGAATGCAGGGTCCGGGGAGACCGGATATAGTGAATGCAGGGTCTGGGGAGACCAGATACAGTGAATGCCGGGTCCGGGGAGACCAGATATAGTGAATGCAGGGTCTGGGGACACCAGATACAGTGAATGCAGGGTCCGGGGAGACCAGATATAGTGAATGCAGGGTCCGGGGAGACCAGATACAGTGAATGCAGGGTCCGGGGAGACCAGATTTAGTGAATGCAGGGGCCTGGGAGACCAGATACAGTGAATGTAGGGTCCGGGGAGACCAGATATAGTGAATGCAGGGTCTGGGGAGACCAGATACAGTGAATGCAGGGTCCGGGGAGACCGGATATAGTGAATGCAGGGTCCGGGGAGACCGGATACAGTGAATGCAGGGTCCGGGGAGACCAGATACAGTGAATGCAGGGTCCGGGGAGACTAGATATAGTGAATGCAGGGTCCGGGGAGACCAGATACAGTGAATTCAGGGTCTAGGGAGACCAGATGCAGTAAATGCAGGGTCCGGGGAGACTGGATATAGTGAATGCAGGGTCCGGGGAGACCAGCTATAGTGAATGCAGGTTCTAGGGAGACCAGATACAGTGAATGCAGGGTCTGAGGAGACCAGATACAGTGAATGCAGAGTCCGGGGAGACCAGATACAGTGAATGCAGGGTCTGGGGAGACCAGATACAGTGAATGCAGGGTCCAGGTTTTAGTAACATTTTAAATTGACTTTTATTGAGCCAGGAGGTGCATGCAGGGCCACCTATGGCTAGAATTTCAAACTGTTCAGCAGGAATCAGCCAAGATTAAACCGTGTATGGCCATAACAAGGATGAATATACACAGGCTGCAGATGAGTACTGCAATGCCTTCCTCTCACTGCCTGTGAGTTATGTTTTATTAATCCAGCAAATCCGGGGATTGGAATGGAACTTTGCGGCGTGTTTTATTAATACGCTTTGCTGTACATCTCTTTCGTAGCTAGTAAGCTGAGGCACCGCGTTCAGTGCTGTGAGTACAGAGCAGCGTGCAGAGGCCACAGCAATGGTATCAATGGCGGGGTAGTCGGGTTACACAGAACTGCTGCTGTCCTGCAGGAATGAAGCTGCAGTTATAGAATGTCACACTCAGGAAAACGCAGGCTCCAGCAACAGGCGAGCGTGCCGACGAATCAGACCCTGCATACTGCACCATACCTCTCAACTCAGTGGGACATGAAAGACGGACATGGTTTGACCCCAACACTCTTTGTTACTCTGCTGGTCATACAAAGAGGGCCAAAGATGAAGAGAAACAATGGACGCCTGCGGTGGAGTTACATTGCTTGCAAGCAGCAGTATGTGCAGGACAGAGAGGCTATAGAGTCACCCGATATGGACAGTAGGCAAGGTGATTAGCTTTTTTGGAGGGCGATCACATAAAAAGCTGCTGCCTTTGGTCAATGGCTTCTTCTAAATTGGAGACCACCCCATTAAAGACTATGTGAAGGAAAAAAAATTATATACATAAAAAATTAAATAAATAAAAAATATATAGGGCTGTGGATAAGGGGGTACCACCAGTCCTCCTGTATAGTGCCTGGGCCAGCAGGGGGGCCCAAGCAGCTGGGTTAATCGGATGTGGGCAGGGAGCGTGATCGGCAAGGTGGGGGGTCAGCTACTGGAAACAATCCCCCGTTTGTCTCTTGGCAGCAGCAGAAAGCTGTCTTCTTCTCCTCTCCCTACCGCTGACTTTCAGCTGCTGCAGAGACAGCTATACAGGGGATCGGTTCCAGTAATTGACCCCCCCCACCTCACACATCACCATATGTTTTCCCCCTGCTGTTAAGGTCCCCCTGTGTGCTCCCATCCCCGCCCCGCAGTGCTGCTTGCTTCCCTCCTCTCCTTCCCACCAGCAAATGCAAGTACACAATAGGATCCTTCAGGATGGAGAGTGAGGGAAGGATCTGGCAAATACGTCACATTTACCAGCTCCTTCCTTTCCTGAATGAATACAATGAGTGATCGGTGCCAATCACGCACTGTGTTCATTCATAACTGAAGCATGGTAAACTGTACTTTTTTTCTCGGGGCGGGGGGCTATCAGGTTGGCTGTATGGGGCCCTGTGATTTCTAACAGCAGCCCTAATTATATATATATATTGTAAGGGACTTTTCTGTGCTTTATCCTTTAACCCTTTTGCTGCCAGAGCTGTTTTCCCCTTAAACCCAGAATTCGCATAGTACACAACGCAGCTTCAAGGTTCTTATAAGGTGGGGGAGATCAGTAAACGGACTTCACTGGTCTCTCTCCTTTCCACCCAGCACACCTGCCCTACTGGTCCTAGGCTGGGTCAACAGGTAGGAGCAGGGGCGGACTGACCATTTGGAAACTCGGGCACTGCCCGAGGACCCGGGGTAAGTAGGGAGCCCCATGAGATGCCCCTGGTACCTTTTTCATAGGCTTTTTTTAGTTTGGGCAAGAACACAGGGACCCCATGATCCCCTATTGCCCAGGGGCCCCATGAGTTTTCAGTCCGCCCCTGGGTAGGAGCATGGAGCCCAGAAACATGGAGGGAGCATGCATGGGGGAAGGCGAATGTACCAGGGACATGTGGAAGCGTTCAGCTAGCTGTACAGTGCTTGATCATTTCCATCTGACAGTAGCTGGGAGTGTGCATAAAACCCAAGCTGATGCCAATGTATTACATATGTTGGTGGCAGTCAGGGGCGGACTGACAACTCATGGGGCCCCCGGGTAATAGGAAATCATGGGGCCCCTGTGTCCTCGCCCACACTCAAATCACACCCAAAAAAGCCTATGAAAGGTACCAGGGGCATCTCATGGGGCCCACTACTGACTCCGGGCCCTTAGGCAGTGCCCAAGGACCCGAATGGTCAGTCCGCCCCTGGTGGCAGTGGAAGGGTTAAAGAACACGCAAGTACAAAAAGTGTCCCGTTCATCTGCCAAAAAATCCACTCCGCTCTTGTTATGAGTTGACAACGCACTGCATTTTTGTTGACCGAGTGGTGTCAGCCCTGCCCAGTTGTCTTTTGCTAAACTACTCATTACTCCCAGTCTTAGATCTCTACAATGGATGATCACTCTGTAATTCAAAAACTAGAAGGGTTCTTTGAATGAACACGGGAAGTGTGCAGAAGTCACAGGGCAGCTCTGAATTTCTGGCAGCACCACAAGGTTTTGTTTTGTTTTTGCTGCATTTATCGGCTATAACACAAAGCTTCCAATGTTAAATTAAACCAATCAAAAAGAGTCTTCATTGTTGGGGTTTACGTACACTTTAAAACATTGAATCTAATAAGTGCCCGGTCATACTGGTGCTATTTGTGAATTGAAATCGCATCTAATGAATGTGAATGTCAGTGACTTAACACGTGCGATTTGCTCCAGCGTGATTTCTAAAGTAGTTCTTGCATTACATTTTCTGCAGTTTATTTGGATTTCATATACATAGATTATAATGGAAATCGCACTGCAAATCGCAAGAAATTGTTGAAAATCTTCACAAATGACAGTAAAGTCTTCGGAAATCGCACACAAATTGCACGATTTTAGATCGCAGTGTTGTGACCGGCGAGTAACCAGAGTTCACATGAGTGCCTAAGTGTCATCATATGTGAACACTGGAGATTGGTGCAGCATTTTCTCCAAGAAAGTTATCCCAGCCTGTCTCTTCATTCATCCATCCATCCCATCCATCCTAGTGAGAAGGTTAATATATTATTATTGACAAAAGTACAAATGATGTATTATCTGCAATGATTCACTAGTTTTTATTTTTCTTTATCTCCACCGAAACATAGTTTTATGACTTGCAGATCTTGCCAGCAGATCCATTGATTTGAGTCTTCCTGGAACAGGGTGACTATGCAGTGATACTGGCCAGCGGCGCTGTCACACAGGCAGGCAGGGTAGTTTTAGTAGTGCATGGATTTCAAAGCAGAACTTCATTGCGCCTTCCAGTCATTATGACGCATGCGCAGATGCTCCCACTGGCTCTGCTCAGCCTTTAAGATCAAGCAGAGCCCATCAGCACTTCTGCGCATTTTAAGAGGGTTTTCCATACATGTGCAAAGGCATGGTAGGTTTCAGACTTGCAGACCTGGTAGCAGGGGCGGACTGACCATTTGGAAACTTCGGGCACTGCCCGAGGGCCCGGTGTCAGTAGGGGACCCATGAGATGCCCCTGGTACCTTTTTCATAGGCTTTTTTGAGTTTGGGCAAGGACACAGGGGCCCCATCATCCCATATTGCCCGGGGGCCCCATGAGTTGTCAGTCCGCCCCTGCCTGGTAGTAGTTTTGCACACGTATGGGACACACCCTGGGCATGCACACAGGGCCGTGGATAAGGGGGTTCCACCAGTCCTTCTGTATGGGGCCCAGGCAGTTGGGTGAATTGGATGTGGGAAGAGAGGGTGATCGGTTTGATGGTGGGGGGGTAATTACTGGAACCAATCCCGTTTGTCTCTCTGTGCAGCAGCTAAAAGCTGGCTTCTTCTCTGGCTTTCAGCTGCTGCAGGGAGAGCCATAAAGGGGATTGGTTACAGTAATACCACCCACCACCCTCCAAGTGTACCATATGTTTCCCCCTGGTGCCCAAGCCCCCCCTGTCTGCCCCCACCTCCACAGTGCTGCCGGCTTCCCTCCTCTCCTTTCCAACGGCAGCTGTAAGTGCACAATAGGATCCTTCAGGATGGAGGGTGGGGGAAGGGTCCGGTAAATACGTCAATTTTACCAGCCCCTTCCTTTCCTGAATGAACACAATGAGCGTTCAGTACTGATCACTCACTGTAATCATTCATAACTAAAGCATAGTCAACTGTTTTTTTTTCTGGGAGGGGTGCCCTGTCAGGTTGGTTGTATGGGTGGTTTCTAACGGCAGCCCTGCATGTACAGATGGCCAGGGACCTGAGCCCTGCCGCACAAATGCGCATATGTAGTGGGGGGGTGGGGAGAACGTCTAAGAAGTGCTGATTTGCAGAGCAAATGTAAAAAGAAAATCCGTTCATTAAGAGGGAGGGGGAGGAAGAAGGGCAGTCCAACATGACATTTAGTCCCAATTCACACCTGAGTATAACGGGAATGCACATTCCTGATTGCAGTTTTTTGCGTGCCTTTCACTTGTTAATGCTTGTCATTCCTAGGGCTGCCCATTCACTTGAATAGGCTGTCTTACATGCAGAACCTTTTTCGGTTGAGGAGCGTCAGGCATTTTTAGTGTGCGTTTTGGTCCGTTTGCTACTCGCACTTGGGGTACCATTAACAATGAATGGCACTACAAACGCGACTCGCGACTGCAGCGCTTTTCCAAAACATGCGGTAAAATGCACATTTTTGTGAGGAAATGCGCAGTTGTGAATGCGACCAGGGGCGGACTGACAACTCATGGGGCCCCCGGGCAATAGGGGATCATGGGGCCCCTGTGTCCTTGCCCAAACTCAAAAAAGCCTATAAAAAAGGTACCAGGGGCATCTCATGGGGCCCCCTACTGACCCTTGCCCTCGGGCAGTGCCCGAGTTTCCAAATGGTCAGTCCGCCCCTGAATGCGACCATAGGGCAAAGGTCTATCTTAACCCTTTTGCTGCCATCAGCAGCAGTGGGGGGGGGGGGTTACACTCGCTCCCAGCTGCTACAGATTGCATCTACATACCCCTGGTTGTGCAGCCAAGCCAAGCCCCCCACCTGCCTTATTTCCTGGGCTCCACTGTCCTACCTGGAGATCCAGGACCCCAGTGGCAGGTATTGCTGGTAGTTCCGATTTAGGGCTGATTCACACTATAGGAACGCAGTCCAGATTTGTTCCGGATGTGTTTCTGCATGCGCTTTTTTGACGCATTCCAGTGTGTTTTTAATGTGTTACAGTTTTTTCTCTTTTTCTTCAATTTAAATAGTGACATGTGTGTTCTAGTGCATTTTTGGTGCATTTTTTATGCGTTTTACCGTGTTCCTGTACAGTTCTGGGCAGAAAAAATGCAGCACGTTCTACTTTTTTTCTGTATCTCAAATGCACTGGAATTGCAAGCAATGATGTGAACTATGACCTTGACAACCATATCACCTACTTTCTGTGCATTTTGGATACAGAAAAAAACACACTGAAACGCATGTAGTATGAACCAGCCCTTAATGTTTCCTGTGGCCGTGAAGAAAACTATCGTGGCCCTAGCATGTGGGCAGCCCTGAGCGACTGCATTTCCTTGTTCAGGTGTATGTTTGGGGGGTCGGTAAAACCGTGGCTCAACTACCTGCTTTGTACCTCCCTGGTTGCAAGTCTTAAAAACCCACATAGTCACCAGTTACATATTTCCACCCCCCCCCCCCTCCGGCAAACTGAGACAGAGAGGAAGAGAGACTGGTGACTGAGGCACGGTGATTGCTGACTTCCCCAGTCACTTCACATGGAGCAGCAATCACACAGTTTTTACGGCAAGGTTAAACACCGGACAGTCTACGGTACCATCTCATTTACAGAATGGTTACAGCAGATTCATCAAACAGAAACCTAATCTACAGCAATACATTCCCCTTTATTTTATATTTTGTACTGTTCTGACTATGAAAAATGGTTCCTCTTCTGAAGAGGCCGGGACGGTGATTTCATCGCCGAGTACAAACACATTCATTCTGATGAGCAAAACAACTTCTTGAAGGTCGGGCGGAAGGTGATCTGGAAATCAGATTTTTTTTGCCTTCCATTCAAATGATCTAATTAGATATGCCTGCTTTAAGGGACATCTCTGGGAAGAGTCTGGTACACCCGTAACTTTGCCCTTCCTTGTTGAAAGATCAGAAATATATATATATATATATATATATATATATATATATATATACACACAGTTGTGTTCAAAATAATAGCAGTCAGACATCACTAACCGGATCAATCACTGTTTTTGGTAGAAATTATATTTCTACATGGCAAATAATTTACTAGCAGGTGTAGTAGAGTAATAGAAATCCAACAGACCCAACAGTCATGACATGCATGCTGCTGATTCTGTGTCATTGAATCACTCATTGAAAGGGGCATGTTCAAAATAATAGCAGTGTGGAATTCTATTAGTGAGGTCATTCATTCTTTGAAAAACAGGTGGCAATTATTGCCCTTATTTAAGGAAGGAAGGCAGCAAATGTTGTACATGCTGGTTACAGTGCATTTCTCTCTGAAATTCTGAGGAAAATAGGTCGTTCCAGACATTGTTCAGAAGAACAGCGTACCTTGATTAAAAAGTTGATTGGAAAGGGGAAACCATATAAAGAAGTGCAGAAAATGATCGGCTGCTCAGCTAAAATGATCGGAAATGCTTTAAAATGGCAACCAAAACCTGAAAGACATGGAAGAAAGCGAAAAACTACCATTCAAATGGATGGAAGGATAGCCAAAATGGCGCGGACTCAGCCAACAATCAGCTCCAGGAAGATGAAAGAAGGTGTAAAGTTCCCTGTGAGGACTGTTACAATTAGAAGACGCCTATGTGAAGCCAAGCTATCTGCAAGAAGCCCCCGCAAAGTCCCACTGTTGGAAAAAAGACGTGTGCTGAAGAGGTTACAATTTGCCAAAGAGCACATTGACTGGTCTAAAGAGAAATGGCGCAACATTTTGTGGACTGATGAAAGTAAGATTGTTCTTTTTGGGTCTAGTGGGCGGAGACAGTTTGTCAGGCGACCCCCAAACACTGAATTCAAGCCACAGTACACTGTGAAGACAGTGAAGCATGGTGGTGCAAGCATCATGATATGGGGATGTTTCTCATACTATGGTGTTGGGCCTATTTATCGCATACCAGGGATCATGGATCAGTTTGAATACATCAGAATACTTGAAGAGGTCATGCTGCCTTATGCTGAAGAGGAAATGCCCTTGAAATGGGTGTTCCAACAAGACAACGACCCCAAACACACCAGTAAACGTGCAACATCTTGGTTCCAGACCAACAAGATTGACGTTATGGAGTGGCCAGCCCAATCCCCGGATCTTAATCCAATAGAAAACTTGTGGGGTGACATCAAAAATGCCGTTTCTGAGGCAAAACCAAGAAATAGAGAAGAACTGTGGAATGTAGTCCAATCATCCTGGTCTGGAATACCTGATCACAGGGGCCAGAAGTTGGGTGACTCCATACAACACAGATGTACAGCAGTTCTCAGAAACAGTGCGACTACAACCAAATATTCATGAAGTCATTCAAAGGAAAGCAAAATCTTCAAACATTTTTCAGTTTATATAGTGAATGTTTGAGTTTGTAAAGAAGAATAAAAACACTGAGATTTTTTTGAACAGCCTAATATTCACTTTTCTTCAATTTCTTTAGAGGAACAACACAAATTTGATATATTTTTCTTCATGTTGTGATTTGGAATAGAATGTGTCGTGTTCCCAATGCATTTGTGTGGATGGAAATAAAAGCTATTAGAAGGATTTTGAGCTTTATTCACTTTTTTCAACACACTGCTATTATTATTTAACACAACTGTATATATATATATATATATATATATATATATATATATATACAGTCAGGTCCATAAATATTGGGACATCGACACAATTCAAACCTTTTTTGACTCTATACACCACCACCATGGATTTGAAATGAAATGAACAAGATGTGCTTTAACTGCAGACTGTCAGCTTTAATTTGAGGGTATTTACATCCAAATCAGGTGAACGGTGTAGGAATTACAACAGTTTGCATATGTGCCTCCCACTTGTTAAGGGATCAAAAGTAATGGGACAATTGGCTTCTCAGCTGTTCCATGGCCAGGTGTGTGTTTTTCCCTCATTATCCCAATTACAATGAGCAGATAAAAGGTCCAGAGTTCATTTCAAGTGTGCTATTTGCATTTGGAATCTGTTGCTGTCAACTCTCAAGATGAGATCCAAAGAGCTGTCACTATCAGTGAAGCAAGCCATCATTAGGCTGAAAAAACAAAACAAACCCATCAGAGAGATAGCAAAAACATTAGGCGTGGCCAAAACAACTGTTTGGAACATTCTTAAAAAGAAGGAACGCACCGGTGAGCTCAGCAACACCAAAAGACCCGGAAGACCACGGAAAACAACTGTGGTGGATGACCGAAGAATTCTTTCCCTGGTGAAGAAAACACCCTTCACAACAGTTGGCCAGATCAAGAACACTCTCCAGGAGGTAGGTGTATGTGTGTCAAAGTCAACAATCAAGAGAAGACTTCACCAGAGTGAATACAGAGGGTTCACCACAAGATGGAAACCATTGGTGAGCCTCAAAAACAGGAAGGCCAGATTAGAGTTTGCCAAACGACATCTAAAAAAGCCTTCACAGTTCTGGAACAACATCCTATGGACAGATGAGACCAAGATCAACTTGTACCAGAGTGATGGGAAGAGAAGAGTATGGAGAAGGAAAGGAACTGCTCATGATCCTAAGCATACCACCTCATCAGTGAAGCATGGTGGTGGTAGTGTCATGGCGTGGGCATGTATGGCTGCCAATGGAACTGGTTCTCTTGTATTTATTGATGATGTGACTGCTGACAAAAGCAGCAGGATGAATTCTGAAGTGTTTCGGGAATATTATCTGCTCATATTCAGCCAAATGCTTCACAACTCATTGGACGCCGCTTCACAGTGCAGATGGACAATGACCCAAAGCATACTGCAAAAGCAACCAAAGAGTTTTTTAAGGGAAAGAAGTGGAATGTTATGCAATGGCCAAGTCAATCACCTGACCTGAATCCGATTGAGCATGCATTTCACTTGCTGAAGACAAAACTGAAGGGAAAATGCCCCAAAAACAAGCAGGAACTGAAGACAGTTGCAGTAGAGGCCTGGCAGAGCATCACCAGGGATGAAACCCAGCGTCTGGTGATAGCTATGCGTTCCAAACTTCAGGCTGTAATTGACTGCAAAGGATTTGCAACCAAGTATTAAAAAGTGAAAGTTTGATTTATGATTTTTATTCTGTCCCATTACTTTTGGTCCCTTAACAAGTGGGAGGCACATATGCAAACTGTTGTAATTCCTACATCGTTCACCTGATTTGGATGTAAATACCCTCAAATTAAAGCAGACAGTCTGCAGTTAAAGCACATCTTGTTTGTTTAATTTCAAATCCATTGTGGTGGTGTATAGAGCCACAAATGTTAGAATTGTGTCGATGTCCCAATATTTATGGACCTGACTGTATGTGTGTGTGTGTGTCTGTATATACTATATAAGTTTCGGGTAATATATCCGTGACCCTCTTTGCATCTCCACAACATAGTAAGTAATTGTTCTGTAGTCAAAAACAGTGTTTCTCAACTAAGGTGCTGCATGGGTTCCCCAGGTTGCCCTAGATCAGCATCATGGGTTTCCATGGTGGGGGCCGGCTGCCTGCCGGCAACATAACAACTACTGACATTCTAGTGCCAGGACAGACAGCATTAGTCATTGCTATGGTGATTGCTGGCTCGCCCACACCATGGCAACATATGACTCCAGGGAAGGTGGCATGCAGGGCCACCCCCAGCATTCAGGAGAGGATGGAAGTCCACCTCCCCCAGACCTCCTCCACCTCCTAGGCTCTGATGTTTAGAGAGGACTGTATAACTGAAGGGGCTCTGTGATGGGGGACCGTGTGACTGGAGGGTTCTGTGATAGGTAGATTTGTGGTGATGGTGGGGTTCTGATGTGATGGGGAGGCTCTAGTATAGGGGGTGTGACAGACCGAACCAGGACAGGGACTTTTGGAGTGGACTGCAGGCTAGCCTCATGTCTACTAATAATGGTCCTTGCATCTGAGGGGGCTCTATTCTTTGGGAGGTGTGTGCCTAGGGGGGGGGGACCTTTGGAGTAGTTTACTTTGGATTCAAGTCCATGTCTCCCCACAACACACAGACTCTGAGAACTAGAGATCCAGGATAAAGATTTTGGGTCTCTTTGCCCAAACCAGCAATGACTGCTTCAACTCCACCTTCCTAGACTCAGAGACTCTAGGAAGATGTTGATATAATCAGCTCAAAACAACCTGATGATGAGGTCTCTTGTTCTAATCTGTTTATTAAGGTGTTCAGTGTCTTTCTACCATTATGGGCCTCCTAGCTGTGCATTTCCAATTTTAATTGGGTTAATTGAGTCACCTATTGTTTCTGTCTGTCTGCTAGTCCTCCTGGAGATGTGAGTAGTATTATGTCCACTTTGCCTTGTTACCAAACAATTGCGGGATGTTTATCCTAATGTATAATATTTGTTTTTATTGTTCATGTGGGGACTGCCCCTATTCCTGAACTGTATAAAAATCGGTATTTCTGTTCAATAAAGTGTTCCAGTTGCACCTGAGCTAGTGCCGTCTAGTTCTTGGTTGTGATGCCCAGCTATAATACCTTGATCCTGGGTCCCAGCGGCTAGGAAGCAGTTGTCAGATAGAATTACCTAATGCGGGTGACAGACATTCTGTCACAGGGGGCCTCTAATGTATAGGGTAAACTCTAATGTGTTGGGGGGCCCTGACATAACAATGTGATTTTGGAGTGCTGGAGGGACTACTAATGTGATGCAGGACCTCTGATGTGATGGTGGACCTCTGATGTTAAGGGGAGACTCTGATGTGAGGGAGGACCTCTAATGTAAAGGGAGGCTTCTGATGTGATAGGGTATGCTCTGATGTGATGGGGACCTCTAATGTGAAGGGGGGGTTTTGATGTGATGGTAACCTCTGATGTGAAGGGGAAACTCTGATGTGATGGGGTACCTCTGATGTGAAGGGGAAACTCTGATGTGATGGGGTACCTCTGATGTGAAGGGGGACCTCTAATGTGAAGGGAGGCTTCTGATGCGATAGGGGAACATCTGATATGATGGGGGACCTCTGATGTGAAGGGGAGACTCTGATATGATGGGGGACCTCTAATGTGAACGATGCTTCTGATTTGATCAGGGAACCTCTGATGTGATGGGTAGCCTCTAATGTGAAGGGGGGCTTCTGATGTGATGGGGGCTTCTGATAATATGGGGGACCTCTGATGTGAAGGGGGGCTTCTGATGTGACTGGGGACCTCTGATGTTATGGGGGTCTCTGATAATATGGGAGACCTCTGATGTGAAGGGGGGCTTCTGATGTGACTGGCGACCTCTGATGTGATTGGGGCCTCTGATATTATATGGGGGACCTCTGATGTAAAGGGGGGCTTCTGATGTAATGGGGGCCTATGATAATATGGGGGACCTCGGATGTGAAGGGGGGCTTCTGATGTGATGGGGGCCTCTGATAATATGGGGGGCCTCTGATGTGAAGGGGGGCTTCTAATGTAATTGGGGACCTCTGATGTGATTGTGGACCTCTGATGTGATGAAGGGACTTCTGATATTATGGAGGACTTCTGATGTGATGGGGAACCTCTGATAATATGAGGGACCTCTGATGTGAAGGGGGCTTCTGACGCGATGGGGAACCTCTGATGTGATGATGAGACCTCTGATGTAAAGGGGGTGACACATACTTTTATAGGGTGCAGCGAATGAAAAAGGGTTGAGAAACACTGGTCCAAAATAATAACTAGGAAGGAAAACTGGACTCAGTGAGTTGTCCCCAGAGTATGAGGTTAGGGGAAGTCCTTTAATGGGGACACTTATTGCAGGGACTCCTGTCTAAGGGAGAAATTCTCTAACTTTAGATTTCCATTAACTTCATGTTGAGCCTTTGGGATGGGAAGTGAAGGAAATTTTCCCCAATAGTACACAGGCATTAAAAAAAATAAACCCTACAGGGGGGTTGTAACCCTTCTGCACTCTATTCAATACTATGAATAATTTTGGCTCTACATTCACTTTAGAGCCCTTTCACACAGAGCAGAAGGGATGATTTTCAGTTTTGTGAATTCTGTGTCCATTCAGTGTGTAGCTTCATGTAAAATTCAGATCAAAAAGTAGATATAAACAGATGCATATCTCTATACATCTGCCTGCACACAGACTTACATTGAGCTCCAGACCGGGTCCATCTGAAAAACCGATAGGGGAAAAGCCAGAAAGCCTGTGTGAAAGGGGCCTCAAGCTCCAGCCATGTGACATTCAAGCCATGCATGGACAGCTTGACTTTACAAGTCTACATGACTAAATTCCTGACATCTCACAATATACAGCAACAGGATCCTTTTTTTGGAAAAACTCCATTTCATTCAAAAGCCAGCCTTGAGTTGAAATTGAGTGACTTTGCCTAGGCTGAAATGATGTCATCAATCTGCTGCAGACAGAAGGAAGCATTTCCTCAGTCTGTTCTTCAGTGATCAGATGCAACATTGTAACTTTGTAACAAGTCCAGGGGCGGACTGACAACTCATGGGGCCCCCGGGCAATAGGGGATTATGGGGCCCCTGTGTCCTTGCCCAAACTCAAAAAAGCCTATGAAAAAGGTACCAGGGGCATCTCATGATCATTCAAAGAACCCTTCTAGTTCTTGAATTACAGAGTGATCATCCATTGTAGAGATCTAAGACTGGGAGTAATGAGTAGTTTAGCAAAAGACAACTGGGCAGGGCTGACACCACTTGGTCAACAAAAATGCAATGCGTTGTCAACTTATAACAAGAGCGGAGTGGATTTTTTGGCAGATGAATGGGACATTTTTTGTACTTGTGTGTTCTTTAACCCTTCCACTGCCACCAGGGGCGGACTGACCTTTCGGGTCCTTGGGCACTGGGTCAGTAGGGGGCCCCATGAGATGCCCCTGGTACCTTTCATAGGCTATTTTGGGTGTGATTTGAGTGTGGGCAAGTACACAGGGGCCCCAAGATTTCCTGTTGCCCGGTGGCCCCATGAGTTGTCAGTCCGCCCCTGACTGCCACCAACATATGTAATACATTGGCATCAGCTTGGGTTTTATGCACACTCCCAGCTACTGTCAGATGGAAGTGATCAAGCACTGTAAAGCTAGCTGAACGCTTCCACATGTCCCTGGTACATTCGCCTTCCCCCATGCATGCTCCCTCCATGTTTCTGGGCTCCATGCTCCTACCCAGGGGCGGACTGACAACTCATGGGGCCCCTGGGCAATAGGGGATCATGGGGCCCCTGTGTCCTTGCCCAAACTAAAAAAAGCCTATGAAAAAGGTACCAGGGGCATCTCATGGGGCCCCCTACTGACCCCGGGCCCTCGGGCAGTACCCGAGTTTCCAAATGGTCAGTCCGCCCCTGAACAAGTCCCAAGGTGAGAGCATGCAGCAGGGGCTGATCCGTGTCAGACATTCAGGCAAAAACTGTGCAGACACCAGGAATTACATGATTGTGTCATCTTTGAGTTGGCAATGCCAACTTGCAATCTCAGTTCAGGAAGCAGATGATGACCCCGGATGATGCCTGGATAAAGATGTGGCCGTTCTTCTGGAGAGAAAAGCAGATGAAGGGATTGTCAGGGGAAGTATTGTGATCTCTGTGAGAGGTGATACCTAGCATGCTGTGCTGAACATGGAAATGATATCTTACGCAAGGTCCACTTTAATTTATAATAACCGTAGACTATGAATGGATGCATTGTTACAGTCAAAAGAACATAAAAAGCTTTCAGCGTTCATACCGAGGAGATCCAGAGACAAATCTATCAAATCCAGGACTGCCCCTTGAAATCAGAGACAGCTTGAAATTGTCATTCGCCAGAATATATAGTTTCCTCATTTCTAAACGTTCTGTGTTTCTGCGTTGATTCTTAGCACGCGAGGCGGGACAGAGGCAGCCATGACTGATAAGTCCCAATTTAAAGGGGCATCCTCAAATAAAATCCATGTCAGTGATAAGAATTGCTCTGACTTGGTTTTATATAGGAGGGTAAATTGTTTTGCTCATCACTTCCTGTGGGATTTCTGGTGGAATTCTAGATCGCTCCCCCTCCTCTCCTCCACTTCCGCAGGAAGCACTGGAGGTGACATTGATCAGTACGATGGGCCCAGGCAGCTGACCTCAGCAAAACTGCCCTCTTCACACTTTGAGTACTGAGCCCTAATCCATTCAGGCTGCTGCAAAGCTACCCTACTAAAATGTGTCGGCCTGTCCGGTTATAAAGGAGTTAAGGCACACGCTGCTATATACACCACAGAGGAAATATGCATGAGGATGGAGCATATGGCTGCAATCTCACGGAGGATTTTACAAAGGTATACAATTTCAACAAGGTGTGCAGTGATGGCGTGTCCAGTGCATAGTCCACAGCAACCAATCAGAAATGATTCATTATCTAATCAGACTAAAATCCAATTGGTTCATCTGGTCTGAATAAACACATATCATTTTGAATAAAACGATAAACCATTTTTTGTAATATACAGTAAGCAGGAACCAAGCCATATTTTCCTTTCATTTCCCTTCCCCTTTCCTTTTTCCTTTCATTTCCTTTCCTTTTTCTTTTCCTTTCTCCTTTTCTATTTCCCTTCCCCTTTCCTTTCAATTTTCCTTTTCCTCTTTCCTTTCCCCTTTCCTTTCCTTTTTTCCTTTCTCCTTTTTCCTTTCCCTTTTTCTTTCCTTTCCTTTCCTTTCTATACTGATAAAACATTTTATGTAATATACAGTAAGCAGGAACCAAGCTATATTTTCCTTTCATTTCCTTTCTCCTTTTCTATTTCCTTTCCATTTTATCTTTCCCCTTTCCTTTCAATTTTCCTTTTCCTCTTTCATTTCCTTTCCCCTTTTCTTTCTTCCTTTCTCCTTTCCTTTTTTTCCCCTTTCCTTTCTCCTTTTTTCTGTCCTTTCCTTTTTTCCTTTTTCCTTTCCTTTCCATTTTCCTATTCCTCTTTCCTTTCCTTTTCTTTTTTTCTTTTCCCTTTCCCTTCTCCTTTCCTTTATATACCGATAAAACATTTTATGTAATATACAGTAAGTGGGAACCAAGCTACATTTTCCTTTCCCTCTTCCTTTCCTTTCTTTTTCCCTTTCCTTTCCTTTTTCCTTTTTTCATTCCTTTTTACCTTTCCTTTCTTTCCCCTTTCCTTTTTTCCTTTCTTTTCCTTTCTCCTTTTCTCATTCCTTTTTTCCTTTCCTTTTATTTCATTTCCTTTACTTTTCCTTTCTCCTTTTCTATTTCCTTTCCTTTTTTCCTTTCCCCTTTCCTTTCAATTTTCCTTTTTCTCTTTTCTTTCCTTTCTTTCCTTTTTTTCTTATTCCTTTCCTTTTCCCTTTCTCCTTTTTTCTTTCCTTTACTTTTTTCCTTTCCCCTTTCCTTTCCATTTTCCTGTTCCTCTTTCCTTTTCTTTTCTTTTTTCCTTTCCCTTTTCCTTTCCTTTATACCTTTATATACCGATAAAACATATTATGTAATATACTGTAAGCAGGAACCAAGCTATATTTTCCTTTCATTTCCTTTCCTTTTTCCATTCCTTTAATTTCCTTTCCTTTTTCTTTCTCCTTTTCTATTTCCTTTCCTTTTTATATTTCCCCTTTCCTTTCAATTTTCCTTTTCCTCTTTCCTTTCTTTTTTTCCTTTCCGCTTTCCTTTCTTCCATTCTTTTCTTTTTCCCTTTCCTTTCTCCTTTTTTCTGTCCTTTCCTTTTTTTCTTTTCCCTTTCCTTTCCATTTTCCTATTCCTCTTTCCTTTCCTTTTCTCCTTTCCCTTTTCCTTTCCCTATTACTTTCCTTTATATACCGATAAAACATTTATGTAATATACAGTAAGTGGGAACCCAGCTACATTTTCCTTTCCCTCTTCCTTTCCTTTCTTTTTCCCTTTCCTTTCTCCTTTTCTCATTCTTTTTTTGCTTTCCTTTCTATTCCCTTTCCTCTTTTCCTTTCCCTTTCCATTTTCCTCTTTCCTTTCTTTTCCTCTTTTCCTATCCCCTTTCCTTTCCTCTGTCCTGTTTCCTTACTTACTGCCTGGGGGGGATTGCTGCTTTCCTTTAACTCAGCGGTTCTCAACCTGGGGGTCGCGACCCCTTTGGGGGTCGAACGACCATTTCCCAGGGGTCGCCTAAGACCATCGGAAAACACATATTTCCGATGGTCTTAGGAACCGAGACACCGCTGCTCTGTCTCGCGATCTGTGGGCGGGATGATATGCTGCCCCTGTAACCTGGCCACACCTCCGGGATCACTCAACAGCTCCGCCTCCTCGCCGCTGATTGGCCACCGGAACTGTAGCTCAGGAGAGGCACACAGGCGGCCAATCACCGGCGAGGAGGTGGAGCTTGGAGAGGAGGAGCCGAGCGGCAGAGCGCGCAGATCGAAGAAGATCGAGGGAGCTGCAGGACCGAGTGAAGAGGAGAGAGGCCAGAGAAGGAAGACAGCTGACAGGTAAGTGCAAATTTTGCTTCTGCAGGCTGTAGATGGGAGAGGGAGAGAGCGAGCCCAGGCTGGAGCAGGGGTCAGCAAGGTAAGTATCATTGGTGTCAGTGGGAGGAATAGTGCCCCATCATTTGTGTCACTAATACCAACGATGGGGCACTATTCCTCCCCCCACTGACACCAACGATGGGGCACTATTCCTCCCCCCACTGACACCAATGATAGGCACTATTCCTCCCCCCACTGACACCAACGATGGGGCACTATTCCTCCCACTGACACCAACGATGGGGCACTATTCCTCCCACTGACACCAACGATGGGGCACTATTCCTCCCACTGACACCAACGATGGGGCACTATTCCTCCCACTGACACCAACGATGGGGCACTATTCCTCCCCCCACTGACACCAACGATGGGGCACTATTCCTCCCCCCACTGACACCAACGATGGGGCACTATTCCTCCCCCCACTGACACCAACGATGGGGCACTATTCCTCCCCCCACTGACACCAACGATGGGGCACTATTCCTCCCCCCACTGACACCAACGATGGGGCACTATTCCTCCCCCCACTGACACCAATGATAGGCACTATTCCTCCCCCCACTGACACCAACGATGCGGCACTATTCCTCCCACTGACACCAACGATGGGGCACTATTCCTCCCCCCACTGACACCAATGATAGGCACTATTCCTCCCCCCACTGACACCAACGATAGGCACTATTCCTCCCCCCACTGACACCAACGATGGGGCACTATTCCTCCCCCCGCTGACACCAACGATGGGGCACTATTCCTCCCCCCACTGACACCAACGATGGGGCACTATTCCTCCCCCCACTGACACCAACGATGGGGCACTATTCCTCCCCCCACTGACACCAACGATGGGGCACTATTCCTCCCCCCACTGACACCAACGATGGGGCACTATTCCTCCCCCCACTGACACCAATGATAGGCACTATTCCTCCCCCCACTGACACCAACGATGGGGCACTATTCCTCCCCCCACTGACACCAATGATAGGCACTATTCCTCCCACTGACACCAATGATGGGGCACTATTCCTCCCACTGACACCAATGATGGGGCACTATTCCTCCCACTGATACCAATGATGGGGCACTATTCCTCCCACTGACACCAATGATGGGGCACTATTCCTCCCACTGATACCAATGATGGGGCACTATTCCTCCCACTGACACCAATGATGGGGCACTATTCCTCCCACTAACACCAATGATGGGGCACTATTCCTCCCACTGACACCAATGATGGGACACTATTCCTCCCACTGACACCAATGATGGGACACTATTCCTCCCACTGATACCAATGATGGGGCACTATTCCTCCCACTGACACCAATGATGGGACACTATTCCTCCCACTGACACCAATGATGGAGCACTATTCCCCCCACTGACACCAATGATGGGGCACTATTCCTCCCACTGACACCAATGATGGGGCACTATTCCTCCCACTGATACCAATGATGGGGCACTATTCCTCCCACTGACACCAACGATGGGGCACTATTCCTCCCACTGATACCAACGATGGGACACTATTCCTCCCACTGACATCAGTGATGGGGCGCTAGTCCTCCCACTGATACCAATGATGGGACACTATTCCTCCCACTGATACCAATGATGGGGCACTATTCCTCCCACTGACACCAACGATGGGACACTATTCCTCCCACTGACATAAGTGATGGGGCACTATTCCTCCCACTGACACCAATGATGGGGCACTATTCCTCCCACTGACACCAATGATGGGGCACTATTCCTCCCACTGCAAAATTACAGTTCTGAAGTAGCAACGAAAATAATTTTATGGTTGGGGGTCACCACAACATGAGGAACTGTATTAAGGAGTCGCGGCGTTAGAAAGGTTGAGAACCACTGCTTTAACTAGATGCAGGCACTTTCCAGGTATTTTGACAACTGATGTGAGGCTTTACATGTGTTGTTACAATGCCCTTTTATTAATTCTGATTTGCACCCCAACGCACCCTTGGCAGTGCATGTGTGTTGCAGCACAGTGAAACTGAAAGCAACACACTAAAGCCTGGTAGACATGATGATAAAATTGGACAAATTAAATTTATTTTTTTTTGCATGCTAGTTTCGTATAGCAAACAAATAGGTTACTGCAGTTACAAAAATTCTCGTAAGACAGAATACATCTTCGGAAGCAATGTAATGTATTGTATTGTAATGTATTCTTCCATTTCTGAGCAGGCGCTGTCTTGGTCACTTGATTTTTTCTTTTCTGAACAAATGCTATACTAATTACTATACTAAAAGAAAAATCGCTTATTCTGTTATCTTACAAGAAATATTTTCGTGCTTGTCAGTTCGGATATTTTTCCATGTTGTGTCATGATTGGCTCTTGAAAGCTGTGTAGTAATGAACAGATTATCACATGATCGCTCCGAATGCGTTTTTTCTTTGTCCGATTTTCTCATCGTGTGTATTAGGCTTTCTGTACACTGTGTTGTGCTGTGCTGCCAAAAAATGCTGTCGGTCTGCTGTAGTACATTCAGATACCAGGGCTGCCGTAAGCCAACACAATGTGACACGTGACACAAAACGTGTTAACATTCATGCATGTAAAGTGCCACAGCCAACCAGGCTTACTTTCTATATTCATTATTGGGAGCATGTCATATATATATATACATACACACACAGTATATATACCCCCCAGTGAGCTAAAATGATTGCTGTTGATTGAAATGTGTTTTAAAAATTAGATACTCCTTTTTTTTTTTCAGGCTGAGCTAGGTCAGTGCGCTGCTATGTTAAGTAATGGTATCCATGATAACTCGAGTCACGTACATCTTTGTATTCAGTTTGCTGTTATGAAATGGTTTCCTCACAATGAACATTTCTATTACCAGCTCAAGCGTACATCTCATACATTTCATCCATGTGTGGCCCACAAATGGACATTTAAGTATTTACATATCCTTAGAAAGCAGTGATTGATCAGCAAATCCACAACGAGCAGTGAACAAGCTTTAAAATAAGCCCTTGCCAACCTCTGTAGCTGCAGGCAGTGTGAAAAAATGAATTCTCAAATTTGATAGCAGAAGCACTGGAGTCATTCAAGTCCCTCGTCCAGCAGCTCACCTCATCCAGCTCCACATCTCAGCAGTGACTCAGCAGCTCATCCCCCTCTGCTAATTCTTCCCAACAGTGACTCAGCATTCCCTCCCCCCTTTCCCCATACCTCCCCCAGCAGTAACTCAGCAGCTCAGCTCAGCTCGGCTCATCCTATTATTTTCTCCAGCAGGGACTCGGCAGCTCATCCCCCTCTGCTACTTCTTCCCAACAGTTACTCGGCATTCCCTCTCCCTTTCCCCATAGTTCCCCCTGAAGTAACTCAGTTCAGATCATCCTGTTATTTACTCCATCAGGGACTCAGCAGCTCAGCTCATCCTGTTATTTTACTCCCAGCAGGGCCTCAGCAGCTCAGCTCATCTTGTTATTTACTCCAGCAGTGACTCAGCAGCTCAGCTTGTCCTGTTATTTACTCCCAGCAGGGACACAGCAGCTCAGTGCATCCTGTCATTTACTCCCAGCAGGGACTCAGCAGCTCAGCTCATCCTGTTATTTACTCACAGCAGTGACTCAGCAGCTCAGCTCATCTTGTCATTTACTCAAGCAGGGATGCAGCAGCTCAGCTCATCCTATTATTTACTCCCGCAGGGATTCAACAGCTCATCCTGTTATTTACTCTCAGCAGGGACTCAGCAGCTCAGCTCATCCTGTTATTTACTCCCAGCAGGGACTCAGTAGCTCAGCTCATCCTCTTATTTACTCCAGCAGGGACTCAGCAGCTCAGCTCATCCTGTTATTTACTCCCAGCAGGGACACAGCAGCTCAGCGCATCCTGTCATTTACTCAAGCAGGAATGCAGCAGCTCAGCCCATCCTGTTATTTACTCTCAACAGGGACTCAGCAGCTCAGCCCATCCTGTTATTTACTCACAGCAGTGACTCTGCAGCTCAGCTCATCCTGTTATTTACTCCAGAAGGGACTCAGCAGCTCAGCTCATCCTGTTATTTACTCCCAGCAGGGACTCAGTAGCTCAGCTCATCCTGTCATTTACTCAAGCAGGAATGCAGCAGCTCAGTCCATCCTGTTATTTACTCTCAGCAGGGACTCAGCAGCTCAGCCCATCCTGTTATTTACTCTCAACAGGGACTCAGCAGCTCAGCTCATCCTGTTATTTACTCTCAACAGGGACTCAGCAGCTCAGCCCATCCTGTTATTTACTCCCAGCAGGGACTCAGCAGCTCAGCTCATTCCGTTATTTATTCACAGCAGGGACTCAGCAGCTCCACTCATCCTGTTATTTACTCCCAGCAGGGACTCAGCAGCTCCACTCATCCTGTTATTTACTCCCAGCAGTGACTCAGCAGCTCCGCTTATCCTGTTATTTACTCACAGCACGGACTCAGCAGCTCAGCTCATCCTGCTCCTCTTGCCGACAGAGGCTCAACAGGTCAGCTCACCCTCCCAGTAGTTCAGCTTCTCCTGTTTCCCCCCTCAGCAGTGACAGCTTAGTTTTCCTTGGTTCCCGTCCCTTTATGTGGGAGCTTAGGGGATGCTACCACCAGCAGTTCTCCGCTTGTCAAAATTCCTTGTATTAGAATGAGCTCACTGGTGCCCCCATCAATACTGCTGTGCCCAGAGCAGCCGCTCCTCCTGCCCACCCCTAGTCCCAGCTCTGATGACATCCCTTGTTGCCCCTTTGAAAAGCAATCTGCAGCGGATCACTTTTCAGGGGCATTTGACAGGTGGTGAGAAGGCAATATTTCACCTCCTTGCCTCTTGTTTTAATCCTGAAAATGCCAGTCCACTGCACTGTAACCACGTGTGTTGCTCACAGTGTCAGGGCAGTAATGGCACAGCTTCATTCAATTTAATGGGTCGCATTCAGTGGCAGTACCAAGGTGACATACTGATTCATTTTTGCCGTGACCACGAAGCAAAGCATCGCAGCCACACTATGTGTACAGCCCTGAATGTTTACAGCCCTTGTGAAGGTGGACAGTCGGAGGAGATAAAACCAAAGCTCAACTTCCTACTTTTACTGCCCCCCCCCGCCCACACGTCTACACGAGCCTTTAGGCTGCATTCACATCTGTGCATTCCTGGAACACGCACAAAAACGCACTCGCAGTGCCATTAATCCTTATTGGCACCCCAAACACGACCAGCAAACACGTGTTTTAGAGCGTGGAAAAACGCACAATGAACATGCCAGGTATGTGGTCAGAAATGGGCGGAGCTCAACGCACGAAAAGGGGCAGGTGCTTATTTGGCTGCATTTGTCACATGTATGGGTTGCCCTATGTGTGTCGTGCAAAAACGTGAAAAAATGTGCGTTCACACAATGCGCATATGTGAGTGGGACCTCAGAACACATCAAACTCCTTGTAGTCACAGCCCTCTCTTCTAGAACAGCGTCTCCAAACTGCGGCCCAGGGGCCAGATCTGGCCCTTTCCTTGCTTTTATCCGCCACTTGGAGCCATATTTATCCCACCTATATGAGGAACTATTCCTCCCACTGACACCAACAATTGGCCATAACTACTACCACTGACACCAACGATGGAGCATTATTTTGTTCACTATTCTATACACTGACACCAACGATGGGGTACTACTCCTCCCACTGACACCAACGATGGGGCACTATTCCTCCCAATTACACCAACAATGGGGCATAATTCTTGCCATTGACACCAATAATGTGGCACTATTCCTCCCACTGACACCAATGATGGGGCACTATTCCTCCCACTGATACCAATGATGAGGCACTATTCCTCCCACTGACACCAATGATGTGGCACTATTCCTCCCACTGACACCAATGATGTGGCACTATTCCTCCCACTGACACCAATGATGTGGCACTATTCCTCCCACTGATATCAATGATGGGACACTATTCCTCCCACTGATACCAATGATGAGGCACTATTCCTCCCACTGACACCAATGATGTGGCACTATTCCTTCCACTAACACCAATTATAGGACACTATTCCTCCCAATTATATGAGGGACTATTCCTCCCACTGACACCAAAAATTGGCCATAATTTCTGCCACTGACACCAACGATGGGGTACTATTCCTCCCACTGAAACCAACAATGGAGCAAAATTCCTGCTACTGACACCAATGATGGGGTACTATTCCTCCCACTGAAACCAACAATGGGGCATAATTCCTGCCACTGACACCAATGATGGGGCACTATTCCTCCCACTTATATGAGGGACTATCGGTTCCATTGACACCAAAAGTTGGCCAAAATTTCTGCCACTGACACCAATGATGGGGTACTATTCCTCTCACTGACACCAACAATGGAGCATAATTCCTGCTACTGACACCAATGATGTGGTACTATTCCTCCCACTGACACCAATGATGGGGCACTATTCCTCCCACTTATATGAGGGACTATCGGTTCCATTGACACCAAAAGTTGGCCAAAATTTCTGCCACTGACACCAATGATGGGGTACTATTCCTCTCACTGACACCAACAATGGGGCATAATTCCTGCTACTGACACCAATTATAGGACACTATTCCTCCCAATTATATGAGGGACTATTCCTCCCACTGACACCAAAAATTGGCCATAATTTCTGCCACTGACACCAACGATGGGGTACTATTCCTCCCACTGAAACCAACAATGGAGCAAAATTCTTTCTACTGACACCAATGATGGGGCACTATTCCTCCCACTTATATGAGGGACTATCGGTTCCATTGACACCAAAAGTTGGCCAAAATTTCTGCCACTGACACCAATGATGGGGTACTATTCCTCTCACTGACACCAACAATGGGGCATAATTCCTGCTACTGACACCAATGATGTGGTACTATTCCTCCCACTGAAACCAACAATGGGGCATAATTCCTGCCACTGACACCAATGATGGGGCACTATTCCTCCCACTTATATGAGGGACTATTTGCCCCAGTGACACAAAAAAATGGCCATCATTTTTGACACTGACGCCAATGATGGGGCACAATTACTCCCACTGACACCGATGATGGGGCACTATTCCTCCCACTGACACCGATGATGGGGCACTATTCCTCCCACTGACACCAATGATGGGGCACTATTCCTCCCACTGATACCAATGATGGGACACTATTCCTTCCACTGACACCAATGATGGGGCACTATTCCTCCCACTGATACCAATGATGGGGCACTATTCCTCCCACTGACACCATTGATGGGGCACTATTCCTCCCAATGACACCAATGATGGGGCACTTTTCCTCCCACGTATACAAGAGACTATTCGTCACATTGACATCAACAATTGGCCATTATTTCTGACACTGACATCAATGATGAGGCACTATTCTTCCCACTGACACCAATGATGGGGCATTTTTCCTCCCACTTACTAGAGGGACTATTCGTCCCACTGACACCAACAATAGCGCATTATTCCATCCACTGACACCAACAATGGGGCATTATTCCATCCACTGACACCAACAATGGGGCAATTGTTCCTCCCAGTGACACCAATTAAAGGTATTGTTTTCTCCAACACTAGGATATTTTCTACCCCCATTGGCCACAGTCCCCTCCCTCAGCCCGAATGACAGTAAACTAGCCCTTTGTACAGAAAGTTTGGAGACCCCTGTTATAGAAGTGTCTAGTTACTATCTGTGCTGGTCCAGCTCCTCCACCCCTTCCCCCCTCCATAAATTTTGAAGGGGAATAGTATAGGGTGTCACTTGAATAACAGCCCTGAGCCTGCTGACATCACACCCAAATGGCAGAGCCCAATAACCATCTCAGGGCTTTGGGATGTCCACACAGGGGAGGGTCTTACAGGTCGATGTACGTTAAATGTAGCGCATATCGTTCTATAGGAAGATTTTTGCTGACATACTTTGTCCAGGGGCGGACCGACAACTCATGGGGCCCCTGGGTAATAGGGGATCATGGGGCCCCTGTGTTCTTGCCCACACTCAAACCACACCCAAAAAAGCCTATAAAAGGTACCAGGGACATTTCATGGGGCCCCCTACTGACCCCGGGCCCTCGGGCAGTGCCTGAGTGCTCGAATGGTCAGTCCACCCCTGACTGTCTATTATTATATAGCACTGGTCATTTACACAGCACTGTACATCTACATCAGTCTCAGCCCCGCCCCCAAGGAACCTATACTGCAAGGTACCTATCTCACATGCACACAGGGGAAGACTGACAACTCATGGGGCCCCCGGGCAATAGGGGATCATGGGGCCCCTGTGTCCTTGCCCAAACTCACAAAAGCCTATGAAAAAGGTACCAGGGGCATCTCATGGGGCCCCCTACTGACCCCGGGCAGTGCCCAAATTTCCAAATGGTCAGTCCGCCCCTGCATGCACACTTACAAGTATTAGGGCCATCTAATTATCATGGGAGGGCATGCAAACTCCATGTACTGCAGAGAGTGTTCTGGCCAGGATTTGAACCAAGGACCCCAGTGCTGCAAGGCAGGGGTGGTAACCACTAAGCCACTGTGTAACAAGAGATCTGGTGACAGGGTCTCTTTAACATGCACACAGGAAAGCTGGCCGCTAGACATGTGCAGAACGAAAACATTTGTTTCCTTTCAATTCGTTATTTTAATAATTAAATTTCGTTTCATTTGTCTAGTTCGTTTTCAGAATTTGTTTTGGTTATTCGCTTTCGAATTTGATTCGGAAAATTCAAATTGGTATTCAAATTTATTCAAAATCTGAATTTCGGAAGATGGTTATATGCTTTCTAATCTATTCTGTTCTATTCTATTCGTTCTATTCTATGCTAATCTATTGTATGCAAATTCAAATTTATTCTATCCGAAATTCGAAAGACAGTTATGTTCTATTTTATTCTATCCTATTGTTTTTTCTATTCTATTCTTTTATTTTTCATTTTATTTTAATCTATTCAAATTTGAAATCATTCAAAGTTCGGAAGGAGGTTATATTCTATTCTATCAAATTCTATTCTGTTGTTTTTTACTATTATATTTTATTCTATTCTTTGCTAGTCTATTCTTTATTTATTCTGTTCTTTTCTATTCTATTCTATGTGAATTCAAATTTATTCTGTTAGAAATTCGAATTTCAGAAGGCAGTTGTCACCCTAAAAAGGAAGTGTGTTACTTTCAGAAAAACAAAAAAAAACCCAACAACAAGAAAATTAAACTGAGGGTTGGCGAGCTGCAAATATTTTATAATTTGGGGTTTAGATTTATTTTAATATAAATCCCTCTCCCCGTATAATAAAGATGGGGTGGGGGGTTGTAACCCAAATAAGAAAAGGTAATAGATAAGGTGGTAAAAAAAGGAAAACAAATGCAGCTTCCAAATCTCAGGGCTGGTAAGCTGCAAATATATTATATTTTTGGTTTAGATTTATTTTATTCAAAATCTTCCTCCCCATGTAATGTAGATGAGGAATAAGTATTTGTAGTCAAACTACCTAGGGTGACAACACTCTAGATATGGTAATGCTAAGTGTTGTCACCCAGGACAGCAAGTATTGTATACTAACAGGATAAAAAGGCAATAAAAAAGAAAACTAAAGGTGGGTGTTGCATAGCCAGTATGAACCAGGGTGACAATGCTGTTCCCCCATAGATACTGTAGAGTAAACGTTGTCACCCAGGGCAGAACATTTGTTACTCTCAGGATAACAAAGCAATAAAAAATTACTCCACCTGGGATGACTGCAGTTCCACCATAGATGAGGTGTGGCAAGTGTTGTCACCTGGGACAGGAAGTGCAGGATAAAAAAACAAGAAAAAAAGGGAATCTAAAGATGAGGGGGAGGTGTACATAACCAACATGAGTCAGGTTGACAATGCTGTTCCCCCATAGATATGGTATGGTAAATGTTGTCACCCAGTACAGGAAGAGTGTTACTCGCAGGATAAAAAGCAACACAAAAAAATCACCTAGCTTGACAACACTGTTCCTCCATGGATAAGGTGTGGTAAGTGTTGTCACCTGGGACAGGAAGTGCAGAATAAAAAAAGCATTAAAAAAAAAGGAAACTAAAGATGATGGGGAGATGTGTGTGACCAACATGAGCCAGGTTGACAACACTGTTCCCCCATAGAAACATTACAGTAAATGTTGTCACCCAGGGCAGAAAGTGTGTTACTCGCAGGCTTAAAAAGCAATAAAACATTACTCCACCTAAAAGGACAACACCCGGGACAGGAAGTGTAGGATAAAAAGAAAAAGGAGACCAAAGATGAGGGTGTGCGATCCAACATACCCAGGGTGACAACTCTGTTTGTCCATAGATACAGTACAGTAAATGTTGTCAACCAGGGCAGGAAGAGTGCTACTAGCAAGATAGCAATGCAAGAAAAAAATCAAATCACCTAGGATGATAACGCTGCTCCTCCATAGATAAGGTGTGGTAAGGGTTGTCACCTTGGACAGGAAATGCTGGATAAAAAAAGGCAAGAAATAAAAAAGGAAACTAAAGATGAGGGGAGGTGTGTATAGCCAACATGAGCCAGGGTGACAACACTGTTTCTCCATAGATAAGTTGTGGTAAGTGTTGTCACCAGGGACAGGAAGTGTAGGATAAAAAAGGAAACCAAAGATAACGGGTAGGTGTGCGTAGCCAGCAGGAACGAAGGTGACAACGCTGTTCTGCCACAGATGAGGTATGGTAAGGGTTGTCACTAGGGACAGGAAGTGTAGGATTAACAAAAAAGAAACTAAGGATGAGGGGAGGAGTGAGTAGCCAACAGGAACCAAGGTGACAACGCTGTTCTTCCATAGATAAGGTATGGCAAGGGTTGTCACTAGGGACAGGAAGTGTAGGATTAACAAAAAAGAAACTAAAGATGAGGGGACTTGTGAGTAGCCAACAGGAACCAAGGTGACAACCCTGTTCTTCCATAGATAAGGTATGCTAAGGGTTGTCACCAGGGACAGGAAGTCAGGACAAAAGCATTAAAAAGGAAAAACTAAAGATGGGGGAGGGGTTGTGGCCCATAACACCCAGGGTGAAATGTATTTTGGGGGTTTGGATGTATTTTAATATAAAGAAGGGGGGGGCACATTCATTCCACAAGTTGTTCTCTATAGTGACCCCCCAAGCCCTCCTATGGGGGGGGGGGCTCTGCCAGACACTGAGGATTTATTACCTGTAATTAATATAATTAATAATCCCCGCCTTCGCCTTTCATTAAGCCCCTCCCCCTCCGCCCCAATCCTGATACATTGTATCCATTAACAAATGTTCACTCTTATTCATTCTGAGGATAAAGAAGTCTGCTTCGTGTATCCCTCCGCCCCGCTGAAGAAAAAATAGTCCCTCAGCACTTCCAATTCTTTTTTTATTGAATTCCTTCCAAACTCCCCCGAACAGCCCAGAAGTGTCCCCCGCGCCCTGCTCTCTGCCTTTCCCCCCGACTTTCATTCATCCGGGCCGGGCTGGCCGCCCTCCGCACCGGAGAGCCTCTTTTCTTCCACAATAATATAAAGAAGAAGACACCGATATGAAGGGGGCGGAGCGATACTGGGAGCCCACACTGAGGAGACACGGCTCAACCGAACCAGGCGAGCGGAAGCATCGGGCAGTTTGCCTGAACTGACGGGACCGCTGGCCAATAGGATTTGCTCCTGCTTTCCAAAATTCCCGGCGGCCCAATAGCTGAGCTGGAGGGGCGGGGATAGGCGGTGGGTGAGTCGGTTAGGTTGTCCTGCTCCCGCCCCTCCTCCTAGCTCAGCCGCTGTGGCTGAGGAGAGTCCAGTGCGGGCGGCGATGTGAGGAAAGTTGTCTCGGGTGTCTCAGGGCGGCTGGAACGGGCGAGAAGCGGCGGGGCTCCGGCTCCATCCTCTCCGGGCTCTTCCTAGGACCTCCCTGCGGATCCGGGCTCATCATTTCCAATCACCTCAGCGGGTCACCCCCCCATTACCGGCCATGATAGAGAAGGGGGCCGCCGAGGTATCCGGGAAGAGGAGAGGCCGGGCCACCGTCACCGGAACCAAAAGTTTAGCCCCCAACGGGCACAGCGGAGGCAACTCGTGGGAGGAGGGGAGCTCGACCTCGTCCAGCGATGAGGAGCAGGGTAGGTCCGGAGGTAGCCTCGAACTCTCCTTCCTTCCCCCACCCTCGGGGGGACCCCCACCACACCGGACACCCCATAACCTCTTCTCTCACCCCACAGGAGGCGGCGGCATGAGGGTGGGAGCCCAGTACCAGGCAGTGGTGCCCGACTACGACCCGGGTGAGTGCAGCTCCGAGCGGGGGGAGGGGAGGATGGTGGGAGCCTCGAACTCTCCTCCGCACTTGCTGTACTTTACTGACAGGCGGAGGAGGAGGAGCATCGGCCATACTCATCCCCACCAATCATCCTCATCCCTGCCATCCATCCTCATCCCCAACAATCATCCTCATCCCTGCCATCCATTCTCATCCTTACCAATCATCCTCATCCCCGCCATCCATACTCATCCCTAACAATCATCCTCATCCCCGCCATCCATTCTGATCCCCGCCATCCATCCTCATCCCCGCCATCCATCCCCATCCCTGCCATCCATCCCCATCATCCCTACCCATCCACATCCCTACCGTCCATTCTCATCCCTAGCCATCATCCTCACCATCCCTACTCTTCCACATCCCTACCATCATTACTGATCCCTACTGGTACCCCCAATATCAGAATGTATTATTTATAATGACTGATCTACAGAGCCTGACAGAAGAGGAACATCTTTCCTACTCACCCCTACTCCTCCACATCCCTTCCATCTTTACTGATCCCTACTCCTTCCATCTTTACCGATTCCCTACTCCTCCACTTCCCTTCCATCTTTGCCGTTCCCTACTCCTCCACTTCCCTTCCATCTTTGCCGTTCCCTACTCCTCCACTTCCCTTCCATCTTTGCCGTTCCCTACTCCTCCACTTCCCTTCCATCTTTGCCGTTCCCTACTCCTCCACTTCCCTTCCATCTTTGCCGATCCCTACTCCTCCACTTCCCTTACATCTTTGCCGATCCCTACTCCTCCACTTCCCTTCCATCTTTGCCGATCCCTACTCCTCCACTTCCCTTCCATCTTTGCCGATCCCTACTCCTCCACTTCCCTTCCATCTTTGCTGGTCTATACTACATCTCCATATCAGTCTTTATTATTTTCATTCATCTAGTGAGACAGGCAGAGAAGGATCATCATTCCCACCGATCTCTGCTGATCCCTACTCCTCCACATCCCTACCATCATTACTGATACTACATCACAATATCAGAATGTATTCGTTATAATCACTCATCTGACAGTATTTATTAGTCATCTACTGAGACTAAGTCAGAGGAGGATCATTGTCCCTACTAATCCCTACTCCTCCACAGCCTTACCATGATTACTGATCCCTACTCCTTCCCATCCCTGCTATCATTACTGAATCATACTACTACCAGTGTTCCCTACTGCCCCCCCATATCAGTGTTCTTTATAATCGGTCATCTACTGATCCTGGTAGTCAGCCGAGGTCATCGTCCTTCAGCCTCGCACACACTATGGATATTATTGGTTTGCCTTGTAGTCTCCTATGGATGAAGTGCATTCTGTAGGGAGGATATAATGTGGGGTGATGTCATCTCGTGTGTTTGTATTTGTGGATGTTGTATATTGTGCTGATTAAATGATAATCGTGTGATCTGGTATGTTACAAGTTTCCTGCTTGTCCCTTCGAATAATATTGGGCAAAGCCGTGTACTAACAATCAGATTATCGTACAATCGCTTTGAAGGCGGTATTGTTTTGTATGATTTTCTGATTGTGTGTACAAGGCTTTACTTTTCCCTACTGATCCCTACTCCTCCTCAACCCTACCATCATTACTCATCTGTACTACTGATACAACATCCCCAATTTCTGTATTATTACTAATTACAATCGCTCATCTACTGATCCTGACAGTCAGCCAATGATCCTCCTCCCTGCTGATCCCTACTGTTCCACATCCCTATCCTCAATACTGCTCTGTACTACTACTAGTGTACCGTACTACACCCCAATATCAATATTATTACTATTTATAATCGACTGATTGTGAGCCAATGATCATCCTCCTCCCTACTGATCCCTACTCCTCCACATCCCCGTCACCATTACTGATCTCTACTACTATCTGTGTACATTACTACACCTTGATATCTGTATTATTTATTATTTTTCTAATCGGTGAATTACTGCTTCTGACAATCAGCTGATCAAACTCTCTACTGATCCCTACTACTCCACCGTACTATCATTACTGATCTGTACTACCCCCCCCCCCCAATATCAGTGAATATTACCATTTACAATCACTCATCTACTGATCTTGACTGTCAGCTGCTCATCCTCCACCCTGCTGATCCCTACTACTCCCTATTTCTGTCCTTACTGATCTATACTACTACCAGTGTCCTCTTACACCCAATATCTGTATTATTTAACACTCCGATCCTGTCAGTCAACAATCATCCTCCCTACTGATTCCTGCTGCTCCCCATCCCTTTCGCCCACATGAAAAATCGGCTGGTAATCGCGCCGTTAGTGGGGTCAGCCCGTCAGCCGTTTTTCGCAGATCTCCTCATTTATTTTTATCAGTCATGCTGGAAAATCCGCGCAAAACGGCCGTTTTTCGCGGACATGGGTGGCAGCAACGGCAACGGGGCCGACCGATTTTTCGTTTATCTACCAATAAACTGCCAGTCTATGGCCTGCCTTATTCTACATCCTGATATCCGCAGTTATAATGATCAGTCCTTCTCTGATCATCCCTACTGCTCCCTACCCCTGTACGTTATTGTCATTATTTATCCTAATACCCATCCCTATTATTCCTTATCTGTACAACATCCTCTATATCAGAATTATTTATTACTACTTATAATCACTGATCCTGACAGCCAGCCAGTGATCCTGATCCCTACTACTCCCCATCGCTATAATCATTACTGATCTGTACTACTACCGGTTTCCCCTACTACACCCTGGTAACCAGTATTCTTTATTACTATTTATAATCGCTTATCTGCTGATCCTGACAGCCCGATGACAATCCTACTCTTTACTCATCCCTACATTAAATTTATAGTTGCAATCTATACTACTACCAGTGTCCCTCTACATCCTGATATCAGTCATCCGCTGCTCCTCCCCATCCCTGTACATTACTATCCTCATTCCGCACCTGATAGTGTCCCCATGTTACACCCAATATCTGTATTGTTTATAATCAGTCATCCGCTGCTCCCTCCTATCCCTGTACATAACTGTCATCCTTACTGGTCTGTACTACAGTCATTGCTTTCTACTAAACCCTGATATCTGTATTTATGATCAGTCATCCGCTGCTCCCTCCTGTCCCTGTACATAACTGTCATCCTTACTGGTCTGTACTACAGTCGTTGCTTTCTACTACACCCTGATATCTATGTTTATGATGATCCGTCATCCGCTGCTCCCTCCTGTCCCTGCACATAACTGTCATCCTTACTGGTCTGTACTCATTACTGTCTACTACACCCTGATATCAATGTTTATTAGTATTTCTAATGTTCAGTCACCTGTTGCTTCTCAGTCCCTGTACATTACTGATCTGTACTATTGTCATTATCCTCCTCTGCACTCCAATATTGGTATTGTTTATTAGTATTTTAAGTATCAGTCTGCTGCACCTGTCAGTCATCCGCTGCTCCTTCTGCCTCTGCACATTACTATTGTTACTGATCTGTACTATGGTCCTTGTTACTGGTCTATTCTATTGTCATTGTCCTCTCCTGGTATCAGTATTTGTTTGAAATGAGCAGTCATTACTGATCTGTACTATTGTCATTATCCTCCTCTGCACTCCAATATTGGTATTGTTTATTAGTATTTTAAGTATCAGTCTGCTGCACCTGTCAGTCATCCGCTGCTCCCTGCTGTCACTGCATATTACTGTTGTTACTGATCTGTACTACGGTCCTTGTCCCCTACTGCACCGTGATAGTAGTCTGAGTATTAATTGGTCATCTGCTGCTTCCCCCTGTCCTTGCATATTGCTATCATGTCTCATCTGTTCGACTGCCAGTGTCCTCCGCTGCACCCCTATATTCCATTTGATTCCAGTATTTGTATTGATCACTCATCTGCTGCTCCCTGCTGCCCCAGTACATTAATATAATCATTGCTGATCTGTATTGTCCTCTTCTGCTGCCTCTGCACCCTAACATGACTATTAGTTGTATCAATCAGTCATATGTTGCACTTCAAGCCTCTGCATATTGCTGTCATCAATACTGACTACTACTGTTCTACTTCTCTTCAGATCTCTGTACCCCAAT